>NC_056726.1:848099455-848469455 GCF_019279795.1 Protopterus annectens | reverse complement strand
CATTTGTGATTGCGTCACAAAGCATTGAAAATGTATTGTCATTAAATAATGGGCTTCACTGCTTTCACATACTTCTTAGTGTCATGTTTGTGTGTTTAAATGAGTACTTTGAGTTTGCACCTGATTTTTGAATAACGTGATTAAGAACTGTGAGATCACTCTTGCCTCAGAATAATTCTTGGAATCACTCTTGAGTCATTTCATTTCCAATTGACACCTTCCCTTCTTTCTTTCCTCTCTGCCCTTCCTTTTGAACTTTACTTCTCTCACTTACCCCCTGACGTCATAGTGCATTCAGATCATATTTGCCATTACTTGTCTGTATGTTAATTAAGCTATGAAAGTATTTCTCCAGGTGTAGTGGCAGGATTCAATCCCTGACTGTGGCTTAGGTGATCCAAGTTTGATTCGCAGCCCCAGGTGTTCACCAAGTGTATGGCAGCGGTGGCTGCTCATCTCAGGCTGCAGGGATTCCAGGTGTTTCCCTACCTTGAAGATTGGCTCCTCACAGCTCCCACACAACAACTGGTGGAGACCACGCAGTTCTTAGTCTTTTCGATCAGCTCAGAATAACGGTGTATCTTGTTAAGTCTTCTTTGACCCCGTCTCAGCAGCTAAAGTTCATTGGCACTCAAGTTGGACACCATCTCGGAGATTGCAGCTCTCCCCCTCTGACAAGTACTTCTTATCTGGTATTGTGCACGATCCCTTCTGGAAGCAAACTCGTCTTCCAGTATCACTCATTCCGAGAGCCTTAGGTTCAATGGCAGTGGCCATTTATTTGGGTCCACTGGCCAGGTACTGCGTGAGAGTACTGCAGTGGACCCTGGCTGTTCAGTGGTCCTCTCTTTCTCGTCATCTGTCAATTCCTATATGACTCACTCCAATATGCCAAAGACATCTGTTCTGGTAGATGCACTCTCCAGACCTCCTAGCAGGCAGGTCTTTTTCTCTCCCTGCTGCGACGGCCATGGTGACCACAGACACTTCCCAAATGGGGGGGACTTCTGGGGGGGGGGGGCTGTTCAAGGGACGTGATCCCAGTCAGAGACTAAACTCCACATCAGTTTTCTGGAAGTGAGAGCAGTCCTTTTTATGTTGCAAGCCTTTCACGGCTGCCATCTTCTAGGGACAATAGCAGTGTACACAGACAACAGGCTGTTGTGTGGTACATAAACAAGGGGGCACACGTTCTTATCTGCTTTGTCATAAGGCCATGAGGGTTTGAGAGTGGGCGATGTCCTGGGGGCTCTTTCTTCTTGCAACGCATATTCAGGGAGCAGGTCTATTCTGACCCAGCACAAGTGGTCCCTGAATCTTCTAGTGGCGAAGCAGATCTGTCGGAGGGAAACCGAGCTGCGATTTCTTTGCTTCCTCTCTCAACCACAAGTGCAGTAGCTACTTTGTCCTGATCTCTCCAGAGGGGAAGTCCCCCAGGGATGCTCTGACTTATGATTGGCCTATGGGTCTTCTTTATGCCTTCCCTCCATTACCACTAATTCCTAGAGTTCTTCAGAAAGCCAGACACCTCAAGACGCAGCTAATCCTCATTGCCCTCTTCTGGCCTTGGCAGGTGTGGTTCCCTCTTCTACAGTCTCATCTGGAGCACCCCCCTTGGGTGCCAGATATGATCTCTTACCCGTCACTCCTTCCACTTCCAAAACTGCAGACTCTCCATCTGACATCTTGGTTTGTCCAATTCCAGTGATTCTTGCAAAGTCCAGGCTTAAGTCCATTGTGAAGGACATTATTCTTGTTTCTCAAAAATCTTCTACCAAGAGAATGTACAGTAGTAAGTGGAAGAGATTCTCTATCTGGGCTAAAGGTCGGAATTTGGATCTATTTTCAGCCCCTATTTTTGACATTCTTCTTTTCCTGGCTTCCCTCTTTCAGGAGGGTTCTAGTTTGTCTACAATTAAAGTCCAGATGGCAGCTATTTCTAATTTTCACCTTAATGACAAACCTATTTTCTCTTCTCGCCTATGCAAGTCCTTCTTGAAAGGTGTCTTTTTGTTGTGCCTCCCAGTCAAGGATCCTTCTCCACCATGGGATCTTGCTCTGGTGCTACAATCTCTAACTCAACCCACTTTTGAGACTACCGCATCCTGTGATTGCAGATTTCTTTCTTGGAAGACTGCCCTTTTGTTGGCGATAACTTCAGCAAAAAGAATATCAAAATTGCAGGCTCTTACCATTAAGCCTCCTTATTTGATATTTCAGAGATAGAGTGGCTTTGAGACCCAGTCCTTCCTTTATGCCAAAAGTGGCCACTGAAACAAACTTCAAAAACTCAATCAGTCTATTCAACTTCCACTGTTCTTTCCTAATTATGCTAACAAGGGTGAATGCATTTTGCATACCTTAGATGTTCATTGACAGCTTCATTTCTCTTTGCACAGAACTAAGTCTTTTCATCTGTCAGACCAATTTTTTGTGGCCTTTTCAGTCAACAGGAAGGGATGAGCTGTTTCAAAAATTACTATTTCCCATTTGATGTCCCAGTGCATCTCTTACATCTACCCCTCCTGTGGTTCTCCTTTGCCTGGACGAGTTAAGGCTCATTCTACCAGGTCAGTGGCTACATCAGCTGCCTTTTCAGCTCGTCAGTCCTTGGATGACATTTGTGCAGCAGCAATTTGGTCTTGTCCTCATACTTTTCTCATTACAAACTTGACTTAGTTTCTAGGGGAAGGGCTTCCTTTGGCTCCACTGTTCTTAGGCATGTCCTTCCATGAGGCCACCCAAGAATTTGTGTAGCTGGGGACTCTGACCCATATGTGATGAATGATGACTAGGATAACGTCAGATTAATAGTTATGTACTTACCATAACTTGGTATCTGTGTTATCCATAGTCACCATTCATCATGATCCCACTCTACTTTCCCCCTTCCTGATGGATTGGTCAGGATATTAGTTGGACCTCTTCTGGTGGCAGGTCTACTCTCTCTTGTCTTCTTTCTCCTGGGAAAACTAGATCTGAGGGGTTAGAGGGCAGCAGAGCATTATGGGAGGGGAGGAGCTTGAGCTAAGCTGTTGTCTAAGTGTTGCCGGCTGAGATCCGATGTCAGATCCTGGATCTATACGTGATGAATGGTGACTACTGATAACTGGTCTATATTAGATGAACGAATGCTTAAAATGTAGAGTATGACATGCTCAACAGTTTTAAGCAAACGTTCATCTAATCGAAACCCCTGAATATTGAAAAGCCAATGGCTGATGGCTACAATGTACTGTACAGCATTACAACCCCCCTCCCCCCAAAAAAAAAACAAATTGACAAAGTAAAGTGGGGGGCTTCACCCCCCCTTAAATATACCAACTCTGAGATTGTACCACAGTGGAGGGCTGTCAGAACATTACAGAGAGTGAGCATCGAGACCACAACAAAGTGGAGGCCTGCAAGAACGGCGAGACGGGGTGAATGTTCTGACGTCAGCCATTGGCTTCCTCACGGCTGGCCAACTTTAACTTTTCGAAACTCCTTGTTTCGACTTTCTTCGGTTTCGCTTAGATGAAAGCTTAAAAGCTGTCGAGCATGTCGTACTCGACATTTTAAGCATTTGTTCTTCTAATAGGGAACCACTGATAACAGATACCAAGTTATGGTAAATACATAACTATTATTATCTATTTGCGTACACTAGGCAGAGGTCAAATATTAATGCAGTTGAGTTTGCCACTGTGTAAGCTTGTACATAGCATGGTTTTGGAATTATTGATATAAATATAAACAAGAAATATTTGACACCTAGAGGCATCAGTCAGAGTTAACTGCAGATGCACCTGGAGTTGTCACTCGAATGTAATGAGTTTTAAGGGACATCTTCCCCACTCAGCATATTGCGCATCCCTTCTGTAGCACTTTGCATGGTACTAGGATCCGCCACATAACACAAGCACTCAGGTCACTCCAAGGCAAGTACAAATATGACACAGTCATTGTCCATGCTGGTGTGAATGACCTGAGACGTACCTCCCTGGACTACATGAAAAGAGACATAAAGGAGCTCTCTAAGCATGTAGCCCAGGCCGGTATGACCCTGACCTTGAGTAGCATCTTATCCTCACCAAGAATGATGCCACAATATGAAGACAAGATGAACAATTTCAACTATTGGCTTAAGTGTTGGTGTCATTCAAAGGGGATCCAATGCCTGTCAGCTTGGGATGATATGCTCGATAAGCCACGATGCTTCGCTAGGGACTGCTTGCACCTGTCACCCCTGGGCTTTCGGATATTGGCAAAGGCTCTTGCTACCCCCATAGTGCCTTTTTTAGGCAAGGCTCAAAAGACAAACCCACCTCCATAGGTATCACAAGGGATAAGAAACTAGGAGTAATGCTACTCAATGCCAGAAGTCTAAACCTCAAGATGCAAGCACTCAAAACTCTCCTTAGCATGGAGAACATCGATATCTGTGCAGTAACAGAAACCTGGTTCAGGGCTCCCGAGAGCACCCCAGCACTACCAGGTTATACCTCATACCATGCTTTTCGGCCCCAAAACTTGGACCGAACCACAAAAGGAGGGGGAGTATCGATATTCATCAAAGATACCCACACCTCCAGGTTGGTGGCAAAGCACGAAGCATCAGAGACTATCCATGTGCAACTAACAGTGGGTAAAACTGCCTTCCAGTTTATAGCCTGCTACAGACCACCCTCCCAAACCCAGGAACCCCACTCGGCCTTTCTGAGAACACTGGAAAATATGAAGGTCTCTCCAAACACCATTATATTGGGCTACTTCAACTATCCAAACATAGACTGGGAGCATTACTCTAGCTCCAACACCCTAGCCCAAAGGTTCCTAGAATTTATAAACTCAAATGCTATGGAACAACTTGTTACCACTCCCACAAGAGGGGAAAACATACTGGACCTGATCATCACCAACATGGGGACTCTATGCTCCAGACCAGAAGTGTATCCCTCACTGGTAAGATCAGACCATAAACTAATCTCACTGGATATTCACATCCCGACCCCACCCCCTGCCCAGAAAACCACAGTGAAAAACTTCTCTAAAGCAAATTTCACACTCCTCAAAACTGAGGTGGAATCCTTCAAAGCCCCCGGGCCTGTGGAAAATACGGCCCAGACCGCAGAATCCTTTATAAACGCATTCTATGAACACCTTCAGGAATGCATGGATCATGTGATCCCAAATAAAACCAAGACCCAATCCTCCAAAGGCAGACATCCTGTCTGGTGGACCCCAGCCATAAACAAACTATACTATAGAAGGAGGAAGCTACAAAATGATAGAGCAAAATCCCAAAAAGGGAAGGCATCACTGATCAGTATTAGCAAAAAACTACGGGCACTCATAAAATTGTCTAAGGCCAGCTTTGAGAGAAAAATTGCACAGGACACTAAGGATAATCACAAGGCTTTCTTTAGTTATGTTAGAAACCTGGGTGGTAATTCCCGGATATGCTCAGAATTAGTCCAAAATGACAAAAAATACACTGAACCCACAGACATTGCCAACATCCTAGCTGACAGGTTCAGCGCAAACGCCCCCCACCAAAAGGGCAAATATCTATCCAAGCAGAGTGCTGCCCCTGACATCTCAGATGCTCAGGTAAGAGCCGCCTCTCCAAAGCAAAAAACACAGCATCAATGGGACCAGACGGTGTCCCGGGCTGCGTCCTATATGAACTCCAAGAAGAGCTAAACCCAAACATAAAACTACTGTTCAATCTCAGCCTTACTACAGGATATGTGCCCAAAGAGTGGCGTACAGCAACAGTGGTCCCTCTCCAGTGGTGCCTCAATGGATCCTGGAAACTATCGCCCCATAAGCCTGACTAGCTTGGTCTGCAAAGCTATGGAAAGGATCATCATGGACCTCATAAATAAAGATATTGGGGACCTACAGACACTGGATCCTACCCAGTTCGGCTTTGTTAAGGGCAGAACCTGCCTCTTAAACCTGGTTGATTTCTTTGAAACAGTCACCAAGGCCATTGACGAGGGGAAGGTGGTCCACACAGCCTACCTGGACCTCGCAAAAGCCTTCGATACAATACCCCACTCGGGCATTATAGATAAGCTCACCAGCTTAAATATAAACCCCTATGTCACTAGATGGATTGCAAACTGGCTCAAGGACAGAACCCACATGGTTAGAATTGCTGGAGCCATGTCAGACTCCAAACCAGTTACAAGTGGTGTCCCACAAGGCTCAGTCCTGGGACCTCTCTTGTTCAGTATATATTTCTCGGAGGTACAGGCCAACACGGAAGGAATGTGGCTGACCAAGTTCGCAGATAACTGCAAACTAGGCGCCATAATCGACTCTCCAGCCGACACAAGCATCCTCCAAAAGGGCCTCATAGAAACAGACAACTGGTGCCAGAGCCATGGCCTCAAGCTAAATGCCAAAAAGTGTATAGTCATCCCTTTGGCAAAAACAAAGTGCCCACAAATTACCACATAGGTGGTAATCCATTAAGTACAGAAGAATTAATTAGAGACCTGGAGACCCAAGTTGATAGCAATCTCTCATTTGACAACCACATGGCCAAAGTGGTTAGAAAAACATTTTATATAGCCCGCCTAATCATGAAGGGATTCACATCTAGATCAGGGGAGGTCATTGTGCCTGTTTACTCATCCCTCATCAGGCCCATAATTGAGTACAATGCCCCTTTTGGGATGTACCTTACCAGACACCTGCAGCAACTGGAAAGACCCCAAAAGTACCTCACCAAGAGGATCAAAGGGCTCAAACAGATGCCATATGCTGCCCGGTTAAAGAAACTCCAGCTCTACTCAGTGGCATACCGCCTGTTCAGAGGCGATCTGTGCCTGACGTATAAAGCCATGTCCAACCCGGAATTAATGGACATGCTGCACCTCAGAAAATCCAAATCCCATCGAGCTACACGCTCGAGAGACTTGAACTTCAGCACTGAAATAAATAGGACATGCTGGAGGGACAGATTCATAACCCAGAGGCTCCCTTCACTCTGGAATAAAATCCCAATCCAGGTTAGGCAGAGTCCCTCATTGACTCTCTTCAAGAGGAATCTTGATGAGTGGATGGGAGATCGTAGGTTTACCCCGGGTATCACTTCAGTGTCACTGTTAGACAGAGGCACAGTATACTAACCTCGAAAAAGGGCATAGCAAAATAAATTTAAAATGGGTGGCAAAAGCCAAACACATTCTGGCTAGGCTTATAAATGCCCTAGGGCAGATAGCCTAATATGAACCTATGAACTTGCAGGGAACTATGGCCAGAAACCAGAAAAAAGCATAAACCACCCTAGATGGCTTTCTAAATGATTGCTCCTCTAGATGACTCTTACCCATTATTGGGGACTGTATGTGCTGATTGCCCAAAAAGGAGATAATGGTCAACAGAAAGTAGGACAAAACCACAAAGTAAGTAGTAGAAAAGATGTGGGTAGCTCACCCTCGTGCCCAGGGTGTAGAATTAAACCATTCATGCCCTTATTGCCAAGGTTTTGCATGAGCAAAAACAACTCTTGTGGCTGCCTATATGATGCCCCTTCCATCCAGCTATCACCTTACTGTACTGGGACAATTCCAGAATATGGAGGAAGAAATAATCAGAGTTTGATTGGAGAGGCTTAATGGACAGCAGACATGGTGGCAAAAATGCAGTTGGTGAAAACTAGTATCCTCATACTGCAGCTTGTTCAGTTTGCTTCCCTTTTTCTAGCATTCTACAAAACTGATTTTTTTAGTTCCAGAATGGCAGTTAGCACTGGATACCATATTTCATGCACAGTCTTAGTCTTCCACATTCACTGAGAGGATGACTTTAGCATTGCTGAAATCTTCTCTTCTAGCTGTGCATGTGATTTTCTTTACATTGTTAACTGCTATCCTATCACATTTTATTGCATGATTCAACCTAGGGTGATTTTGTGACCTAGGTCCCTTCCACCCAAGACAAGTGTGCATGTTTTCAAATGAGGTTCCCATCAGAATGCATAATTTCCATTTCTGTGTTAAATTACAATTGTTACCTCACCTTATCTGTCAAACTTTAACAGGTTTCATTGGATACTGACCTATCCACCATTTACTTAGAACCATTATGATGTCATCTGTGCATAAGTGGAACTTTTTTAAAAGTTAGTGCATGAGTCTATCACAAGTGTCTGCCTTTTTGTATTAATTTGGTAAGTAGTTAGTTGAAATATGCTCAGAGCTGATTAAAATAAAAATAATATTTAAGGAGTATATTGAGTCAAATAAAAGGCTGGTAAATATGGAAGAAGCTTTAAACAGATATTCAGATGAGTTGATGAAACTGCAAAAATCAGAGAATGAAATGAAGGAAGAGTTGGCTGGGTATTAAACTGTCAAGAATATATGTCTCAAAATGGCAGAATTAAAGGACAGAGCACATAGTGAAAAATTGAGATTTTCTGCTGTACCAGAGAAACTAGAAGGAACAGACCCGTATTAATTTTATGAAGGCACAAATAAGCAACTGGACTGGTATTCCACAACAAGAACTGTTAATTGAAAGGGCATACTATATGCATACCCCAAATCTGGCTATGAGAAAGTAGCCAAGGCCTCTGTTAGTAAAGATGCAAAACTATCAGCAGAAAGAGGTGATCTGGAGAAAACAGTGGCAAAAAGGCAAAGTATTAAAAGTTGGACACAGTAATGTGTTTTTTTGGAAAATAATTATTCACTGTACACCAGGCAGAAGAGAAACAGATATATTCCCTCATTCAGGGAATGTCGACAGATAGGTATGAGAGTGAAGCTGCTGCATCCATCTATCTTCAGAATATTTTTCCTGCAGGATCAAAGTATTTTTTATGCAGAATATGCTAAAGAGAAATTTTAAATGTCCAACAAAATGTCAGCCATCAAGCAGAAGAGGAACTCTGCTTCTCATTCTTCTGATAATAAAGCACACAGAGAGATTTTCCCAGTGAAACCTTTTCCACTGTTCCAAAGGAAAATTCTTGAGAGACCGACAAAAGCACAGGAGTTGAGTAGATTAGGGAGTAGTACCTTTGAAATGAACCATAATCTAGAGTTCAGAGATGGATTTGAACAAAAAGATCATCAGCAACATGGCAATTCGGAAATAGACGTGAGACTGCAAAACATCAATCACATTTGTGAAATGCGGCCGTATATGAAAAAGTAGAAAGAGTGGACTATTTTTGTTAAATGTGTGGGGAACTGAAAGGCATTTGCCCCACTTTATCATTAATGTTTGGAAGGACACTGAGGAGAGAAGAAGCAGAAATAGGTAACTTAAGTACAACAGTAATTGTTCTTGTATTTCTGTGAAAATTTTTATGATTTAAATAGTATATTTTATAGTAAAGTATTTGTAGTTCTATGTGTTAAAATACTAAAGTAAACAGATGACTTTGTTTTT
This sequence comes from Protopterus annectens, assembly GCF_019279795.1. Lineage (NCBI taxonomy): Eukaryota > Metazoa > Chordata > Ceratodontiformes > Protopteridae > Protopterus > Protopterus annectens. The sequence continues at coordinate 848,460,059 of NC_056726.1, read as the reverse complement.
CTTTTTTTTTTCTTTTATTAAGAAATGTAGGCATTACAATGCAAAAAGAGAAAAAAAAGGTTAGACAAAAGCATGTTTAGGATAATAGACTGTAATCTTATGTTGTTGAGATGGGGGAATGGAGTGCAAAAGTACACAGGTCATAATGTATGTAGAGTTGATGTATTTTCTTTTACTTTTGCATAGGTAAATATCTCAAATAAGACCCTTGGCTTAATCTAGTAAGTTTTAAGTGGAAACAATTAAATAAGAGAATAGAGACCATAATGAAAAAAATTTCCTTTAGCAGTAAATGTTTCAGCTTGTCTTTACAAGCCTACAGCTGAGGACTATATCTTTTTATATTTCCATTGAGGCAAGCTGATAGTAGAGCAATACAAAGTCAACACATTGGTTTCTTCAAGGCTAAAAGTTAATGTTTTCATAAAGTGTACAAGGTTTTTGTTTCACATCTGGGAGGGAAATAAAGATAATAAAAAACAAACACCAACTAATGTAAGTAGAAAACAGGCAATAACATGCATCTTACAATGTATAAACTCAATTTTGGGTTAATTAAGGCTTGTGTTTACAGCTGTCTGTAACAGTTGCTCCTGTTAGGAGGGTTAAACGTCTTTATTTGAAGAAGTACATAGTTTTGTGTGTCTGTATTAAGTTACTAGTTTACAGATGTGTTTCACGAGTGGGTTTCTTTTTTTGTTTGTAGGTTTTTCTTAAAAAAATAGTTTTGTAAAATGTGACATAGGTGCCAATGTTGATGACAAGCAAAAAATGTCTAAAGGATTAGCCTGCCAAATATTAGGAAGTGCATGTATCAGAAAAGCTGGAAATAGACATTTTAAAAGTAGTCATGTATAATAGGAGGAAATAATGACTTTTCTTCATAATGGCAGCACTTTCTATATTATCTTGGAGTATGAATGGTCTCACAGCTATATTTATTTGTGTTAAGAAATGTAGAATGCATGTAGCAGTGCCACAGGAGACACATTTGGAAATAACTTTAGCATGTGAATTTGATAAAGAAAGGATTTTAGGTTATTCTGCAGAATATCAGGGACAAAGGAAAAGGGAAGTACTTATATTAATTGCTAGACGAGCTCCAGTATTGATAGAAGAGGGGGAAAAAGATGATAATGGCAAATTTGTTGTAGTAAGGGGCTACTGGCAAGGGATGAGGATTACTCTGGCAAGGGATGAGGATTACTCTGGCGTGTATTTATTTTCCACCTAAAACTGCTGTTTTGAGCTTAAAAATTTGGGGAGAAATAATCAAGTTTCATCAGGGAATAATAATTTCATCAAGGAATATTATTAATATATTATTAATACTTGAGAACTAGAATTTGATTTGCAACAATGAAGATGTATCTGGGGACCTGGGAAGGAAAATATAACAAAAAAGGGTAGATTTCTAAAGAATTGTGTGAAGATATTTGGTATGAAAGACACAAATTCAGTAGCACGAACTCTGGCATAATTTACATATTATTCCTTAAGGTATAATAACTTGGTTAGACTTGATGGAATAAAAGCTGTGACTGTGTATCTATAAAATATCCCTTCAAATCAGATAATCCTAAATCTCCTTGTTATATTGGTAGGATCAATTTATCCTACTTTACTCTTGCTTTCTTCACCTCCCAAATAAAATCCTTTAACTCTTTATTAATTACTGTCCACAACTTCTACTCTGGTTGTTAAAAATATGCCTGACTTATTTATAAAACTAAAGGGACTAAAAACATTTTACTGCTTGTATCTTGCAATCCGCACCAATAGGCAAGAGCTTCCATTTTGTAAATTTTTGTCTTATCTTTTGTTTAGTCTCTTTACACATATCCTTAGCTGTTATAACTGAATCACTTTTAATCTGTACTCCTAAATACTTTATTTTTATTGTATTCCCATAAATATGGGTATTGCCAGACTAATTCATGTGTGGGTACATAGCTTATAGCCTTTGTTTTATAGTCATTAATTGTATATCATGATAAAACCAGGAACTGTCTCAGAATATTCCACAATGGGATGTCCTTTTTCTGGTTCCACCAGGTACACATTAATATCATCTGCAATTAAAGCCAACTTTCTTGAACACCATACCAGTTGTATCCTTGAATTTCTGTGTCCCTTATTTCCTTTGACAGTAGTTTTAAATGTAACACCAATAGCAAAGGGGAAAGAGGACACCCCTGCTTGGTTCCTCTGTTGAAGCACAACTTATCAGAGAGGAATATTCTCACTTAGATTTTTGCCTCAGATCTCTCATACATCCTTCAAATTAACCTTATTATTGTATCAGGAAATACCAATCAATTCCAATATCAATTCCAGTGCTCTACTCATAAAATACCAACTTACTCTGGTAAATGCTTCTCTGCATCAAGACCCACAAATAACAGTGGCATTTTCTTACATTCTGCTTCTCTCTGGATCATCATTGTTCTATTAATGTTTTTTTTAAGTAATAAACATCTTTCTTAAATTACCATACATGACATAGGCAATCATAACATTTACATAAATGAAAACAAACCATATTGACATTTTAGTTGCAAACATTACACGTCAGTCAAACAGTACATAGCTCATTAAAATCCTGCCTTCTTTTAAACCTTGTTCCTCCTCTGCATGTATTGTTCCCACAATTCTCATTTTTTCTGTGTAATTTACTCCTACTCTTTTTAACCCAGTTTCTGTTGTTTTATGTGTGTTACTATATTCACTACTACTTGTAAATTTGGTTTAGAGTTTAATTTCCATTTTCTAGCAGTTGCTTTTAGGCAGCCACCACAATTAGACACAGCAAGGCTCTACTATGTCTAAACAATTCTGATTATATATCATATGTGAAAAAAATAATTTCCTTAGTTACACCAGTTTGCTCACCCAGTATCTCTAATATAGCAGTCTACAGGAAGTCTTTAAAGCCTGCCATCTCATTACACTGCCAGAAAATGTATTCCCAATTACTTTTTTCTTCCCCATCACACCTCCAAAATTTGCTGTTTACCTGAGGAAACATTCTATCTATGTAAACACTTCCAAGCAAAGATCTTAAATCTTCTAAACTTTATTGCATATGTGTGAGACATACTGTGCACATAACCCCCACTGTTTCTTTGTAAATTGCTTATCTAGTCTCTCTTCCCAGTCCTTTCTAATCTCCTCTGATTGATTTTTATACTTCTCATGCAATATTTTGTATACTGTACTAATTATTCCGTTTTTAACAGCAGCTTGTGTTCTAAATTCTACTAAAAACTCTACCACTGATGGCATTTCACTTGGGATCCCCCTATTTGTTTCTGTTTGCCTATACTCTATCAGTTCTTGATAGGGAAGGCAATATCTGTCCTGCAGTCCAAGTAAATTCTTGGCCTCTTCCCATTCTATTACCTTTCCCTCTCTGATTATTAGCTCCAAATACCGTGGTTCATTTACCCGTTTTGTCCAATACATTCCATCCCCCTTTGTCTATTGTCTGTATCCCTAATTCTAGTCAGCCCTATTGACAGGATCTCCTTTCTATATTTCCATGTTGGATTAATTCTTAGAATACTTTCTGCTTCTTTATGAATATAATATTCTGTATGGTTATTGATATTCTCCTTAAGGATCAGCATCCAAAATCCCAGTCTCTCCTTGTTTCTTGAGCTTTCCCCATTTCGTCATCACCCCTTTCCACTTTGAATTATAGGTTTATGCTTATCCTATGTATAGGATCTTTAACTTTGTAGCTCTGAGATACTCCTTCAAATCGGGTAATCCCATACTGCCCTGTTCACTTGGAGGAATCAGCTCATGCCACTTGACTATTATCATCTTCCCCTCCCAGGTGTAATCTTTCAGCTCTTTATTAATTGCTATCCACAACTTCTCATCTGGTTGAGAAAAATATGCCTCACCTGTGTATAAAACTAAAAGGACTAAAAACTTTTTCACTCCTTGTATCTTGCTATCCATATCCATATAACAGAGATTCCAGTTTCCTAGTTTTTGCATTATCTTTTGTTTAGTATCTTCCCACATATCCTTATTCTATTAATGTTGTCAAATGTTTGCCTTTCCTCCACAAAACCACACTGGTATATATCTATCAATTATAGGTTCATAGATTAGTACTAGGCTAACTGGCCTTGTGGGTAATTATAATTCTAGTCAATTACTCTATGTGAGAATCACACCCTGCACATTGTGTCTGTAAAGCAAACACTGTAACCATTATGCTAAGCTTCCACCCCAGGTTTGGCATCACCTTTGCCATTATAGACATAAACACTTTATAATCACGGTTTAGAATTGAAATGAATCTGAAGTATGAAGCTGGATCAGTTGGGTCTTACCGTCTTTGTGTATTACACCCACCACAACGTCCTCCTCCCACCCCACCCATTTTAAAATATTGTTAAACAAGACCTTCCAGATCTTTATTAGTTTCCTCCCTCCTAACTTCCAGATTTCTGGAATACCATCTATTCCTGGAGAACTTTCATGCAGATCAATTTTACATCACCATTTTTATCTCATGTCTTCTTATCGTAGCTGTTAATTGTGGAGCCTCATTTACTTATAACCTTAGCATACCTAAGTCTTCCATAAACATTTCCATTTGTGCTCTTTCTTGATTTCCACATTTCTCTGCTTTACACAAATGTTCTTAAATTTCCGAAATATCTCTACAGGATCATTTTTATTGCTGTAGGTTCCCTAAGTTTGGTAACAGCCCTTTCTATTTTCTGTTGCATTAGTCATGATAAATGTTTTTGTGCTCTGAAGTTATAATCAAAAAACTGCTGCTTAAAAACAATCTTATTAAACTCATGCATATTATCCAGATACTCCCTTATTTTCTCTTTTGCACTCAGCAGTTGTGCTTCTTTTTCTTCTGTATGATTCCCCTTATTCTGCAGTATTTCAGCCTTTGTCAGACCCTCCAAATAATTCCTATTCCTTCTTAACCCTATCCATTTCTTTTATTTCTAGCCTGTTTTTAAACTTAATTTTCACTTTATCCCATCTATCACTATCTGTAACTTTTGAAGAAATTTCTGTCTACCTTAATAACTCTCATATAATTTCTACTACCCATTTGTTAAATTCTTCTCTTTTTAACAGGTATGATGGAAATCTCCAGTGTCTCATTTTGACTTCATTACTCTGTACTTGTATCTTAGTTTTTAATTGATGCATGGTTTGAAATTGTTTATTGCATATGTCAACGATTTCAGGCAAATGCACATGTTCCTGTGAAATATTATTTCTGTCTAGTCTTGTCTAGCCCAGTTATTGTACCATGGGGAAAAATATGTAAATTATATCCGAATTCCTACTACTAAACTCATGTCTTCCATACCAAATATTTTCATAATTTTCTTCAGAAATCTACCCTTTTGTTATATTTTTCCTTTTAGTTCCCCCAATGCATTCTCACTTATGCAAATTAAATTCTAGTCCTCACCTATAAGTAATGTTCCCTGTTTAAAGTTGATTTGATTATTTCGTGCAAAATTTTCTCAAGTTCCGTAATAGCAGTTTTCGGAGGAATATAAATGTATGCCACAGTAACCCTTCCCCCTTGCCAGTAGCCTATTACTTCCACAAATCTAGTCGTATTATATTTTTTTCCTTTTCTGTCACTATTGGAGCTTCTCTAGCGAGTAGTACAATTACTCCCATTTTCCTTTGTCCCTGTTGCTCTGCTGAATATCCATCCTGAAATCCTTTCTTTATAAATTTCATATGCTTATTTCTTTCCAAATGTGTCTCCTGCAGCATTGCTATTTGTACTCTGCATTTCTTAATATAATTCAATACTCTTATCCTTTTGTCTCTACCTGTAAGGCCCTTACATTTCAAAGTACTGTCAATAGCATAGCCATTATGATCAGAGGTTGTTGTTCCCATCTTTTATAATTGACAGCTTTTTTAATATGTGTTTCCAACTTTTGGGTTACACGCGGACAGTAATTTTTGGGAGGTGGTCTTTTATACAGTTGTTTCTTGTCATCTCCATTGAACCTATGTTACATTTTAAGGCTTTTTGTTTTAATGTAAACCCTCAAACAAAAAAATAAATACATTTTCAGAACACCCCCACCATAACCTACTAACTTAGAATAAGCACACAAAACCTTGTACATCTCCAAGAGCTAAATTTTAACCCTCCTGATAGGATCAATTGCCTCAAATTGACAGTTGTGTCTGTAGGCATTACCTAACCTGAAATTAAGTACATGTTCTAGCCTGTGCTGCCACATTCACTGATTACTATCTGTTCTTTTCTTATATCTCTTTCCCTCCTAGATGTGAAAAACAGCATGTATGCTTTCAGAAAACATTTTAGCCTTAAGAAAAAGTTAAATTGGATGTCTGAATAAAACTAAGTTTTACACAGTTGTATTAAAAGCATTAAGGCTGATAGGGAAGCTGTTCCTGTTTTTCACTTCAACTAATTTCAGACTTTATATTTCACTGAACTGCTTGCCCTTGTACCTTTAAATTTTAGATTTCCCTTAGCAAACAATGCTCAGAACTCTGAAGATTAATTGCTTCTATCTGATGGCATCTGTTCTCCATGGAAACATAAGAACAGAATGTACATCTGCCTTCATCTGCAGACATCTTAAATCCTACTAAATATTTGCTAAATAAAAAAAGCCATCATCATTGCATATGCAAGAAACTTAGTACTTCTCATGGCATTCACTATTCTGTCTTATTTTTCATGTCTACTTAATTAATGTCTCTAAGGCATTAATCTAAACTTTCAACAATACAAAAATAAGATAAAGCACCTTGGGTCTGCATAAAATTTCATCAGTACACTTTTACACCCCGTCTTCCACCCCAAATAGCCCAAGATTACAGCATATTAACTTAAACTTGCTTTTTGTCCAGACTTTCTTGTTTTTTTTTCATTATAATGAATATATTTCTTAAAACTAAAAAAAAAGTACCTGTTTACTTCAATATCAGTATCACATACATCAGTCAGAGAAAAGACTCACCCTTATCCCAGAGTGAAGATAATCCTGACTACATGATATAGAAATCTGCTTTACTGTATAACATGCAGTTTGTCATGAAACATTTTATACAAATACTGTTAAAATTGTTTTGCTCACAGTTACTTTTTTTGCTTTTAGTACCTTCATAAACATTAATGTCACAAAATGGGGTATGCCTTACAATCCACCCACAAATCTAACAAAGTCAGCAAAAGTTTATTCTTTCTCAGCCATTTTTTCTTGTAAAGCCATAGTTTACAAATATTGACACTTTATAATCTTAGTTTATTTACTAGTTTCAATGTCTTCATCCTGTTCATCTCCATCTCCTAACACCAGACTCTGGTTCACATCCAAGGTACTTTCAGTTCTTTTAATCAACACCTATGCTTTTTTCTGTATCTCACACAGTTTCCTTTGGAACACTAGAAAAGTTTTCACTGAGACAGTCTGTCTGTGAGCTTTACTGTCAGAAGAATGAGAGTCCCCCTCTGTTCGATGGCTTACTTTTTGTTGGATAAACTTTTGCTTTTCCTCCTTAGCATGTTCTGCATCAGAAAATGTCTTTGATCCTCTAGGAAAATATTTTGAAGAGACCTGGATACAGCAACTTCAGTCTCACACTTGTCTTTCCACATTCCCTTATTACTGGGATATATTTGCATCTCAGCTTCCAGGTGCACAGTGAATCATCATTTTCTACAAATACTCTGCTTTCTCCAGTTTTTAATACTTCACCCTTCTGCTACACTTTTTGTTAGTATCGCGTCTTTCTGCTGGTATGATGCACTCATCATGCCCTTTTAGTTAACAGATTCTGCTGTAGAATGCCAATTCATTTGCTTATTTTGCTTTCATAAAATTAATACAGTATGTGCATTCCTGTTTCTCTGATAGACCAAAAATTTCAGTTTTTCTCTGCATACTGTGCCTTCTAACTCTGCCATTTTTTGAAATAGTTCTTGAGAAGTCTCATACTTAGCCAGCCTTTTCTTTTCATTTTACCTTCATATTTTTGCAGTTTTATCAGCTCATCTGAATAGCTTGTTAACATTTCTTTTATCTTTCCAGCCTTTTATTTGAGTTGATATACAACTTCAGTGTTTCATTTATTTTAATCTCCTCTGAGAACATTTGATGCACTTTTTCCTCTACATTACAGGAAGTCAGCTGTTGTACCAAACTGAAGTTTGAACTGCTTTTTCTGAACAGCTGCAAGATTCTTCCCAGTCAGTGTGTTCTCCTTACCTTTTCTAGTTGATTTTCTTTCAATTCTCCCAGTGTGAAAAAAAGAAATGAGAAGTAAGAGCCATAATTCTGCAATATATGAATTCTGGTCAAGCTAGCAGAATTACTAGCTCTTATTTCTCTTTTTCTTGTTTTCACACCGAGAGATCTGGAATTAAGCTGTTGATCAGTGTGTAGCCACCTCAGAAGTCTCTAAATTAGATTTGTTTTTGAAGTTTTCAGCAATAATTGAGTAAACACAAAATATTGACAATTTTGAAGTTACACCCGGGAAGGGTATATGCCCTTTCTCCACTGTTGTGTGACCTCGGAGTTGGTATATATAATTAATGGAGGGTGTGGAGAGTGCAGGGGAGCTTGCCCTCTGGAAAAACATTGAGTTGGGATGTGGTTAGGGTTTTTTTCAGTATATTGTGTTTAGGTATTTCTTTTTTTTTTTTTTTAAAACCAGTTTATTATTTTTAACATACAAAATAAATATCATAACAATCTTATACAAGCAATTAAAATGTAAATAGTTATAACATTTAATAAAACAACCAAAATATTTACAGAAACATCCACTACAAATCAAATCAATTGATTAAACTGTAATGTCTTACCAATGAAACTAAGATTTTTTTAACAGGTTTTGTAAAGTATCCCATATAGTATAGTAAGACGTTTTTCTAGTAGTTCTTGACTTTATTGTCATTAATTCCATATGACACACTTCTGTCATAACATTTTTAAATTCATTAAATGAAGGAGGAGTATCTGAAATCCAGTTTCTGGTTATTATTTTCTAGCCACTGCTAGAATAGACCATAATAAGGGAAGTTTAACTTTTTAACACTTTTAGGAACAGGGGTGTTAAATAATATAACTGATTTAGAGACAATGAAATTATCTGTGAAAAGAGCCTGCAAAAATCATTGATTAACATCCAATATTCCTTCAATTTTATACAGTCATAAAACATATGTGCCCAATCCGCATTTATTTCTACATTACATCTCTTACATAAGTTCTCCTTACCTTTTCTAGTTGATTTTCTTTCAATTCTCCCAGTGTGAAAAAAGTGTATAGAAGTAAGAGCCATAATTCTGCAATATATGAATTCTGGTCAAGCTAGCAGAATTACTAGCTCTTATTTCTCTTTTTCTTGTTTTCACACTGAGAGATTTGAAATTAAGCTGTTGATCAGTGTGTAGCCACCTCAGAAGTCTCTAAATTAGATTTGTTTTTGAAGTTTTCAGCAATAATTGAGTAAACACAAAATATTGACAATTTTGAAGTTACACCCGGGAAGGGTATATGCCCTTTCTCCACTGTTGTGTGACCTCGGAGTTGGTATATATAATTAATGGAGGGTGTGGAGAGTGCAGGGGAGCTTGCCCTCTGGAAAAACATTGAGTTGGGATGTGGTTAGGGTTTTTTTCAGTATATTGTGTTTAGGTATTTCTAACTGTCAGCATTTTGTGTTTCAGTATTTTTAACTGTCGATGTTTTGAACATTAGGTATTTTTGCTGTTGATGTTTAGGTTTCAGGCAATTGGCTTGACACACACACATGTATATATGTATGTATATATATACACACACACACACACACACACACACACACACACACACACACACACACACACACATATATATCAATAAATAACCGACTAAAGGCTCGACAAAGAAATAAAACTATGACTAAAGAACTTTTAGTTAAACTGAGAATCAAAAAAACACTCGTAGGCTGAACTGATGTTTAAGTGCTTTCATTCTCTATTGATCATTAGGACTTCTTCAGAAACAGTAATGTAGTAAAATAAACGGTACACTATTAAATCACTCTAATGTAAACATCCAAAAAATGGAACTGACTATTCATTGGTTATCAGCAGTTATCAGCAGGAGACAAGGCCAATCTCTACAAAGGAAAATAGCTGGCCAATAAGAAAGAAGGAAATTACACTTCCAAATGCTGTACTAGAATAGATACAGTTAAACTGAGCTGTTGATGTTTAAATGAAATTCATAAGTATTAAAAAAACAAGTAAAAGACACAAGATTGCTATAAAATGACAACATCCTGCTACCTTCGAGGGGTTGTTCCTGTATATATATATATATATATATATATATATATATATATATATATATATAGGTTCACTAGACAAGCTCAAAATACTGAAATGTCGAATTTCAGTATTTCGAGACTGAATAGTAGAAAGTGCAGTTATGCGAAACTGTAGTATCCTAAGTGTGAAAATGTTGAATCCGCTGTCGTGGTGTCACATTTATGACGTGCTGTGTGGTTTGTGGATTTAGCTGTGGATTCAGGTAAGTGGTGCTTACTTAAGGGCATTTGGTAGTGATTTTAGTGTGTGTGAGTGTGTGTAGTGTGGTGTTTGTGTGTTAAGTGCAACCTGGGAGTTAGTATATATAAGTAGGGGGTTATGGAGGGAGCAGAGGGGCTTGCCCCCGTTTATAGGTAGGGTAGGTGTGTTTGTACGTTATGTTGTGTATTTGTGTTGTTTTGTTTGTTGTAGTGTAGTTAGGTAGGTGTATGTGTGTTTGCGTGGTGGTGTGTGTGTGTGTGTGGTCGCGATTTTGGTTTTCACTGTTGTGGGTTTTCAGGTATGTGGAAGTTCGACTATACAGTCTTGAAATACTGAAAGTCGACATTTTAGCATTTCGAGATTGTCTAGTGAATCTATATATATATACACACACACACACACATACTCCCACACACACACACACATATATATATATATATATATATATATATATATATATATATATATATATATATGATTGTATTAACTTCAAGGTTGCACAACACTAAGAAAAGCTACATTGATTTGCTAGGGGTTGGTATAATTAAGATTGTTACCTCACAGACACAAGGCACAGGGTTTGATTCTTAACTGCTGACACACTCTGGATATTGGCTAGACATACAGTGGTCTGCAGACTGATTGCTTAATATTGGTGTTTTGCTCATCTATCATTTGGTGCCATTAAACCTTGAAGAACTGTGAACCTGAGTGCTTCCTTCCAGCCTGTTTTTCTTCAGTTATTGGTGGCTACAGTGGTTGGAATCCTCATTTTTACTACTTTGATTGCTTAATATTTACTTATAGGCCAGGTGTAGTGGTTTGTACCTCGAACACATAACAGCCGAGGGACACTTCCTAGTTTTTCTGCTACATCCTACTGATGCCTCTCGGCATCAGATATTCCTTGTTCATATTTGCATTAATAATTCCAAATCTGCTACATACAAAGTATTAAAAGATTTTATCTTCAAGCTTACACAATGGTAAACTCAACTGTATTGATATCTGATCTCTCTCTAGTACAGGTAACGAGATATTAACTGTTGTTCATGTCATATATATCGTTGTCACAAATTTCATATTTTTCAAAACATCTCAACAAACAAGTAGCACAGACAGAACTGCTTAGCCACACATGAAAGCACTCAGCTGAATGCACGGAATACTCCTGACTTTGTGTTTATCATGAGTGGTTGCTGAGATATTGTTGTTTACAAAATATTACATGTTAAGTTGTCTATCTCGCCTTCATTCTTGCTGGATGGGTTCGGAGCCGACCTCGGCTCCGACTCGGCCACTCTAAAAGCTCGAGAGTTGGTTCCACCAGCTCGAGGCTCCCCTTATATCCCACAATGCTAGGCGTGAATTACCTCAGATCTCGTTTGCCGCTACAGCGATCGAGGTGTTGTTTTTCTACCGGCTTCAGGTCAGTTGTATTAGATCAGTCTAATAACTTTTAAACCCCTTTTAGCTTAGTTTTTCTCTGTTTACCCTTAGTGTAGTGGATTTTATCCTTTCTACCCTTATCCAGCCCCTTTCCCACAAGAACTGATAAGTTCTTTCCTTAGGCCTTCGGGCCCTTCCATCCCTAATAGTGGTGTGTTTGTGTTTTTGTAGGGATTTATATTGTATTTACAAGCTAACTAGATTCATTAGTTTTAATTTAGTTTAAACTTATTGCTGATAGTGTAATCGGTGTGTGTGTGTTTTTTGTGTGGTGGTTACACTTTCGGTTCCTTGAAAATGTCCAAGGATTCAAAGGTCTCAGGCTTCAAGAAGTGTGACTCGTGCTGTCAGAAAATGTCTCTGACAGACGGTCACACTTCTTGTGTGTACTGCCTGGGACCTTTACACCTGTAGTAGGACTCTTGTGCTGTATGCCATGGCTTCAGCCCTAGAGTCCTGCAGGAAAGAAAAAACAAACTCATTCTAAGGGGTTTGCTTAAGCCTGAAGGTTCCCTAACTGCTACCTCAGGAAGACCTTCCAAGGCTTCTGAGAGCTCGACTCCAGCTTCTGAGTCGAGGCCTAAGGCTTCGAAACCTACTGCTACATCGGCTCCGGCTGGAGCCGATGAATCTTTGACTACAGCTTCTGTGGTTCCCTCGGCTCCGGCTGGAGCCGAGGTATTGGAAATTCCTGGGTCGGGTCCGATCAGACCATCGGAGCCGACATCGAGAAAGAGGTCTAGGTCACCATCCCTTGGCTTCTGTTCATTCGGCTCCAGCGTCTCCCTTGCTGTCTGAACGGAGCCATAGGTCTCACTCCTCTAGGTCATCGAGGCTTTCGGATCATGACCTTCAGAGGGTAGTGAGTCAACTTCTAAAGTCCGAGGCACTGGCCCAAATGCTTCAGAGCCCGACTCATCAGTCGATGCTTCAACCTGTCCCTCTAAATATTCCTCCTCCGACTCCTTTGAGCTCGAGCCGGGCGCCTCGAACCGAGACTGTGGTAGCATCGAAGCCGATACATTTGTCTTCGGTTCCGTCGGCTCGATTTCTTCCTTTGAAGAATCTCGGCGCCGGACTTCCCTCGTCGGCTCGAGGGGTGAGTGGCATCGGACCCTTGTCCGACCCGCTCTCCCTCTCGGTGCCGCGCTGGTGAGTTCGGCTCCGACATCGGCCTCGAGCCATCTCTGTCGGTGCCGAGGGAGGTTCTCAGCTTCGGAGCGGGACCTTTGGCTCTGCCTGACAAGGGTGCGCTCGAGGTCATGCGAGTGTGTTGGAACCTGGTTCAACTCCACAGTCGGCTCCGTCCGCCCCTCCCTCTTCGGTGCCTCAGGTTAAGTCTACTCTCTCCCTCATCCCTGACCGCAGAGAGCCAACTCTTCAAGAATCCCCTGTGGGGATTTCATCCTCTTCCGAGGCCTCTCCTGATTTGGCAGGGGAGCCCCCTAGGAAGAGAAAGTGTAAGAGGAAACACATAGACTCACCTGAGTCTGTCACCTCTGACACAGATTTAGAGGATTCCGAGGGTTCCCCCCGTTCCCCTTCTGAAGATGTCTCCTTTGCAGACATTCTAGAGATCCTCAAGCAGAGGGGAAATTGGCCTATTTCCGTTGCCAGGCCAGCCCAGCAGAGACGCTCTAGTCCATGTTTGGCCCCGGGGACTTCTGTATGCATTTCCTCCCTTCCCACTAATCTCACAAGTGATACAGAAAGCTTTCGCTCAGAAGGCCTTATTGATCCTCATTGCTCCTTATTGGCCTCGACAAGTGTGGTTCCCCTTTCTACATCAATTTCTGTTGGAGCAACCTTGGCATCTGGACCTAGTTCCAGATCTTTTGATCCATCAGTCGGGTCAATTACATCGCTCCCTCCCCTCTCTGAACCTCACTGCTTGGTTCCTCCAGTTCCTACCCTAGCCAGGCTTCCTCAAATATCTCACACCGTTCGAGATATTTTAATAGCTTCACATAAATCTTCCACTCGGAAAATTTATCTTAGTAAGTGGAAACGTTTTGCCTATTGGGCTCAAGGAAGGGACTTAGATCCTTTCACTGCTCCCATCCATATGGTTCTTGATTTTCTAGCTGAACTCTTTCATGCAGGTTCATCTCCTTCTACTCTCAAAGTTCAATTGGCAGCTATATCTAACTTGTGGGCATTTCAGAGTCTGCCATCATGTCCCACAAGCTTTGCAAAGCCTTTTTGAAGGGAGTTTTTCTACTCAGACCTCCTATAAGAAATCCTCCTCCTCCTTGGGACCTTAATTTAGTGCTCAGTTCTTTGATTCTTCCCCCTTTCGAACCTGCAGCTTCCTGTTCATTAAAATTGCTATCATGGAAGACTCTCTTTCTGGTAGCTATTACTTCAGCTAGAAGAGTTTCAGAACTTCATGCACTCAGCTGTCGACCTCCTTATCTGTTGTTCCATAAGGACGGGGTATCCTTACGAACCAACCCGTCCTTTTTACCTAAAATAGCCTCTGCGTCTAACCTAAATCAAAGCATTGACCTCCCTGTGTTTTTTCCAGAGTATTCTAATAGGTCTGAACAAAAATTGCATTGGCTAGATGTTCATCGTCAGTTAAGGTACTATTTGGATAGGACCAAACAATTCAGAAAATCTGACCAGCTGTTTGTCTCTTATGCAGAAGGCAGAAAGGGACTTTCTGTTTCCAAGGTATCACTATCTAGATGGCTAACGTCTCTGATTTCCATTGTTTATGAAATTAGACACCAAAAGCTGCCTAACAAACCTAAGGCCCATTCCACCAGAGCTTTGGCTACTTCTATAGCCTTCCAAGACAGACTGCCTATTGACACCATTTGTGCAGCGGCTACTTGGGCTACTCCTCACACTTTCATTTCACATTATAAGTTGGATTTAGCTTCTAGGCATAGAGCTAACTTTGGTACCACTGTTCTCAAGAATCTGTTCCGTTAGGCCACCGGGACAAGGTGCTAGGACGGTCCCATCCAGCAAGAATGAAGGCGAGATAGACAACTTAACATATAGAAGTTATGTTCTTACCATAACGCTCCATGTTAGTTGTCTTCCTTCTTTCTGCCCCCTCCTCCTTCCCCTGGCCTGGACAGACCTAGAGGAGTTTGATTGTGACCTCTCTTTCTACCACCTCTTTGCTATAGGTATATGCTCTGCTGCGCATATTTCCTGGATCAGGCTTTAGGTCATCTTTCCTCTTCCCCTTTGTTTATAGAGGTGGACACTCTTTTCCAGTATTCTGGTTGTATTATTAGCTGGGCCTAGCTCACAAACGAGATCTGAGGTAATTCACGCCTAGCATTGTGGGATATAAGGGGAGCCTGGAGCCGGTGGAACCAACTCGAGCTTTTTTAGAGGAAGCTGGCGGAGCCGAGGTCGGCTCCGAACCCATCCAGCAAGAAAGAAGGCGAGAAGAAGACAACTAACATGGAACGTTATGGTAAGAACATAACTTCTATATACTTAATTTCACTGTTTACTATGTTTTCTATGAATTCAGTTTAAGACCTAGAACCTAAATCTAACTCTATAAAATAGTTTGTGCTGAGGATTTTGCTACTCACACTTCATTAGAATCTCCTGTGACATGTACATTTGTTTGAAATATGAGGACATAATTTGGCTCTGTCAAAAAGCATAGACCTGACCCATTGAAAGTTACAGTGCAAACTTCCAGAGCTCCTTTGAAGGGAATAAGTTAATCCCAGGCAACATGGGAGGCAGAAGTTGTTGGTTCAGTACTGGAACATCAGGAGGTGCTGTGTGTTTGGGATGTACCTGCTTATTTGACCTTATCACATTCCTTCACTTGCAAACTTATTCATTTCTATACTTGGTCAGGGATCCTTACAGAAGGTTCAGCTGAATGTGATTGATGGGTTAACCAAATTTCCAACAAAAAAACCTTCATTAGTATCGTAACACAACTTGTACTGCTGTTAAAAGTTTGCAAACATGTTTTAAGTAGTTTATTGTGTACTAGTTTAGTGAATGAAGTAGATGTGGCTTATTGAGGTGCAGTATCTTGTACTCACAGTCTTACATAAGGATATCTCAGTATCAGAATAATAATTTGTTGTTCAGTCACCCTCAAACCGCAAAAGACAAGCACTCCAAATGTCATTCAAAGTTTTGTTTGTTTTCACAACATCTACCAGTTTGTCAGCCTGTGACATATAAACACAAGATTGCAATCCCATTCAGCCTTTCTTGTCATGGTTGTGATCCAAGAAAATACCCTACCCCCTTTTACCTTAATGGCTCAAATCTACATAAATAAGTTATTTCCATTCTTTGCTATAGCTCATTGCCCCTGCCCATTTTTCCATCTTAATGTGAGCCTATAAAAAACACATCCTGTTACTGCCTTTTTCTTTTGTGACACATGTAGTCCCATGTCTGAGCACCACCATCGTTGCCTTTATGTTTATCTGTATGAGCACCTAGTCCCATGACCTCTTACAGCCTTCTTTACACCCTGTGCACTCCTTCCTTTTTGCCTGTTACAATTTGATTCAGCAAGTGCTCTCAACCTCCTTTTTCCCAGAAAACTGTCCTTATCATTGACTGCTGCTAAACCAACTTTAAGTATGTCTTATTTAATTTTGCTGTGATGCATCAAGTAATATTTAGAGGATGATGTTTTGTGTAATGATGTGAGGTATTGTCAGCTATGCCAGGAAAAGCTGCTTATGTTAAAAATGTACCAACAGTGTGTCCTGTTGGACAGAAAAGAAAGACACCTGTATGTCAGACTGTATTGTAACTGTTGAAATGAATATATGTAACCGAGGATACTGGAAGAGAAGAGGTTAATCTCAGTCCATTGAACTTTTAGTGTGAAATTAAATTACCTGTTTAGGCCATAAAGATTGTTTCTTACTATTCTGATTGAAGCCAGGGACAAAATGCCTTTGAAAACCAGGACTAGGAATCCTACTGTATTGTCCTTCCAGATTCTATACCACACCTCTATATGTGTGTGTATTGTGACACATACATGCTAGATTCTGGTTCAGTTTCTAGTAAAGGGGGTAGTGTGGGAACCAGATTCAGATGACCAGATGTATGTGATGCCATTCTGTAATTCAGCACTGAAATGACATTTTAATACTAGAAGAGAGAGAAATCTCAGAGCAGTCTGTTTCTGAAACCTGACGAAGAAGAATCACTCACCCACTTCATCTTGCTTTGCTTTAGTAGGTAACCAGGGAATAGTAATTTTTTAGATCAGTCAGGAAAATATAGTGAGTTTACTGTTTACTTTATCTGTGTGAATCTATCCATCTTTGTTGTTTTTAATATTTCTGTGATTGAAACTCTTGTTTTTATTGTAAAGACATATTTAGAATTGTTTTTGCTCTTTTATTATTTAGTGTTAAATATATTTAAACTTTTCATTGTGGCAAATTTTTTAGAGAATATTTTAACCTTTCAGAGAACATTTATTTGGTGACAGTGTGGCTGCTCCTGAAAGCCTTGCTGTTTGGTGAACATTACCATTGGTATTGGTATTAATTTTACTCAGTATAACTGGGTATCCTTTAAGAACCTTAAAGTAGCTGGTTCGTGGCAGTGAATCTACCTTATAGTCTGGGCAGAGGGCAGCTTAGCTGGTAGATCTGTGCCAGTGTCTCCCAGGTGTGTGTGTGTGTGTGTGTGTGTGTGTGTGTGTCAGCTACTTGGAACAGGGACATAGAACACTGGTTTCTGCAGAGAGAAAGGTGGAAACTTGTTTGGGGCCTGGAGAGGAAGTCTAGCCCCAGGTCTGGAGTGTGCTGCCTTTGTTTTCTTAAGGGAAGCTGTGCTTGGTGGAGAGAGCTGCATCTGAAAATACTGGGTGTATCTATTTTTGTTCCAAGTCAACGTCCCACACCAGTGTCAGTAGTGAGGATTGAGGCACCTTCATTACTGGCACAGAGCAGGAATGTCACACCTTGCACCTGCTTTGTTATTTCTGCAAGTATTATAATTGCATCAGCATTCTGAAAAAAATTATCTCGGGTCTCCTTTTTATAGCTTTTCTGGCTCCCTGTACTCTACTCTGCCTTCCCCATTACCTGACATCGAGTGGTGAAGATGAAAACTACATGTGTTTATATAAATTATCTGACATATGCTTTATGTTCCATAGTATTAAATACTGTAATGGATGGCTGCCATGCTCTCTGTGTCCAGTAACAACATCATCTTGTCCGTGGCTAAAATGCTTAATAGGAGATGTTTATATTTTACTACCTGCAGGCATCTTTATGAGATTCAGATCAGATTCAGCAAGAGGAAGCATCTGGACTCCCCTCAGGAATCCTTCACTTCAGAAACTGACTTGGATGATTCAGAAGGTTCCCCACGATCACCCTCAGAAGATATCTCCTTTGCAGGTATCTTAGAGATTTTCAAACAGAGGGGTGATTGGTAGCCCATCAAACCTACTGATGATGAGTCAGTCTACCTGAAGGCTTTCAGGTCTCAGCCCTCCACCTCTTACAGTTGAACCTGTCCCTAGGAGGCCTAATAAGTTTATTACCTCACCATAGGATAAGGCTTTTCTCACCAAGGGAGTCCCTGTTGATGCCATGGTGCTGGCGGCGGCCACCAAGAAGTCGTTATCCGAAACTTTGACGTTGGTCCATTCACCAAATAAAGATTAGAGAGTCATGGACAGATATGGAAAGCACATGTCTACTTCAGCAACTTTTGCTTTTAGGTCACTGAATTATCTTACGCATTTCACTAGATTGCAAAGAGGTCTCCTAAAAGAGCTGGGAGATACTCTACAGGGTTCAGTAGCTGCAGGGGTCTCAGATAAAATCTAATATCCTCACAGTTCTCCACCCTCAATTCTGTAACAGACTTGTCCATGTGTCTACTTTCGTACGCAGGTGATGGAGCAAGTAGAGCAGCAGGTACAGGAATTGCTCTTAGGAGACATTCCTGGATACGCTTATGTTCTTTTGTGGAGCCCTTTAAGTCATCCTTTATCAACATCCCTTTTTGGATCCAAAGTGGAAGAAACGCTTACCAGGTGTGAACAAGACAGAAAGACACTGTCTGCTATTGGAGTCAGTTTTTCCACACCTACCAGACCTTACCTCCAAAGGTCAGAAAGGAGGAAAGATGTGGTTCTGTAAAACTCAAGGAGCCTTTCAGGACACACATGGTGAACCCCCCTCCAGAGGCAGAGGAGGGGGCAATAATGGAAGATGCTGTCTACGCGGCAGAGGGGGTCCGCAGAACCAAGATGACAGAGATCAGTTCTTTGGGAAGCCCTATTAGCTCTCCTGAAAGGAGGCCCTCCTGTCCATTTCTGGAGGCAGTCGGGGGACACTTATCTTTGTACCCAGATGCCTGGCTAAAAATAAAAATAAAAGACAGCTGGGTACAAAGCATCATATCCAGTGGTTAAGAAAAATCCCAGACTTTCCACCCAGTCGCAAACAACCATAGAAATGTAAAGTTTGCTACAAAAGAGACATCCAGCTGGTCCCCGCAGACCAGATAGGATCTGGAACTTAATCAAGGTTCTTTTTAGTTCCAAAGAAAACAAGGAACTGGAGGCCCATTTTGAATCTCAGCAGATTAAACAAATCTGTGAAGAAGACAAAGTTCCGGATGGTTACACTGCAATCAATACTTCTTTTTCTAGGAAAAGACAATTGGATGTGCTTGATAGATCTCCAGGATGCATACTACCACATAAAAATGGACAGACCATCCAGAGATCACCTGCACTTTCGGTTGGGGGCCAGTCACTACCAATTTTGAGCACTGCCCAGAGTGTTCAAATGCATTGCAGTAGTCATGGATTACCTGAGAAGTTTGGGTTTCCAGGTGTTTCCATACTTTGATGACTGGCTCCTGACAGCTACCACCAGGCATCAGCTCATTGAAGCAAGGGGCACTACTTTGTATTTATGCTGTCAGTTGGAGAGTGCCATAAATTTAGAAAAATCTGCCTTATTGCCATCAAAACATACTGTTTTTATAGGAGCAGATCTGGGCACCACCACAATGACCTGAAAACTTCCGTCAGAAAGGGTTTGTGCTCTCCGGCAACAGGTTCTAGCCCGTCTCTCGAAAGAAAAAGGCCCAGCTTCCACATTTCTCAAATTGCTGGGTATAGTGACAGCAGCAATCATTGCAATTCCACTGGGTCGGATGCATATTCAGATACTACAGTGGCTCCTTTTCACGCAGTGGTCCTTTCAGGAACTCCCAATCTCACATCAGATTATAATCAGAAATTCATGCAAGAAGGACTTTCAGTGGTGGCTGACATTGCATTGTGTAGCAGTAGAGGATGTCCCTTTGTTCTGCCCAAACCAGTTGCCATAGTTACCATGGACGCTTCCCTGATAGAGTGGAGGGTCATTATCAAGAAAGAACATGAGGCTCACCTGCATATCAGTGTTCTAGAGATGAGAGCAGTACTTCTACCATTGCAGTCCTTTCAAGACTCTCTTCCTCTGGGGATCATTGCAATCCAGACATCATGTCAGTTGTCTGGTAATTATTTATTTTATTTAACATTTGTTGACCAGGATGGTCCAACTGGATATATGTCCATTTTCATTGGAGGCCCAGGGAGAAAAGCTCCAAGGTCAGCAAATTAGATTAAAAAATACAGTATATACAGTAGTTAACATATCTAAGCAAGCAGTTAAGTTTAAGATACAATATTTACAGAGGTTACATACCTAGGCAAATTATAGAAATTTCAGGGTTAAAGAAAATCCAGAGAGTAGGTCATCATTAAGTAATTCAAGTCAGCTAAGAATACTGTTATTAACTCTTACAGTTGGTTACAGATGCGATATTTGCAGTGGTTACATACCTAAACACGTTAAAGTTAAACAAAGTAAAGGTCAGGATAGTGCCACAGGTAAGCTAAAAATAACTATTTTAGTCTAAACAAACAAGGAGGAACCAAATCTTACCCTCATGTCAAGAAACCTTGAGAGTATGGCAATATGCAAACTCCACCCGGCGCTTTTTGGTAGCAATGCACATCCTGGGGAAGTCCAACGTGATAGCAGATAAGCTGAGCAGGGCAATTCTATTGCCTCATGAGTGGTCCCTAAAGAAAGAAGTGGTGGAAGACATATTCCACATATGCGGTCAGCATTGCTGTGATCTCTTTGCCATACCCACAAGCATGAAATGCAGCAGCTACTTTGCCCTAATCCCCCCACCAGGGGAAGCCTGAAGGGATGCACTAGTACATGATTGGCCCCTGGGTCTCCATTATGCTTTTCCACCATTATGTCTGATACTCAAAAGTTTTACAGAAAGCCAGTGCTCTGGGAAAGACCATAATGCTGATAGCCCCGTATTGGCCTTGCCAAATTTGGTTCCCCTTTCTTTGGCCTCATTTACTGGAAGAACCTTGGATCCTGGACCCAGTTTTAGACCTCCTGATTCACTCATCGGGGGCGGATGTTCACCCATCCCTTCAGTCCCTCAAATTGACAGCTTGTTTGGCTCCAATTCCAGACATAGCCAGGCTTCAGAATCTTTCAACTGCAGCGCAACATATATTGACATCCTGTTACAAATCATCCACTAGAAAGCTATCTCTCAGCAAATGGAAAAGATTTTCAGTATGGGCATTACAAAATCATATTGATCCTTATTTAGCTCCAATAGATTCTATTTTGGAATTTTTGACACAAGTGTTCAGTGAGGGAGCAGCTCCCACAACTATTCTCATTCAATTGGCTGCAATCTCCAACTTCCATCTTGGTGAGGAAGGGTCTAATATCATGTCTCATAGACTCTCAAAGGTATTTCTCAAAGGCACTATACATTTAAGACCACCCATCAACTCTCCTTTTTCTCAGTGGAATCTAAATTTTGTTGTATCACGAATAGTTCTACCACCCTTTGAACCAGCCTCTTCATGTGACCTAAAGTATATTACATGGAAAACCATCTTTCTATTAGCTATTACTTCTGCTCAGAGGGTTTCAGAGTTACAGGCCTTGTCCATAAAACCCCCTTACATGATATTTCATAATGATAGCGTGTCTCTCCAGACAAATCCCTCATTTTTACTGAAGGTATGCTCAGAAACAAATCTCAATCAGTCTTTAGAATTGCCTGTATTTTTTCCCCAAGTATGGCATTAAGGCAGAGTGTATGCTTCTATTTGGACAGGACCAAGGATTTTAGGAAAACTGATCAATTCTTTGTTTCCTTCTCAGACTCTAAGAAGGGTGTTTCTGTTGTTAAAACCACTTTACCAAAATGTTTATAAGAGTGTATTTCCTTTACTTACAGTTCAGTGAATTCACCATTAGAAAATGAGATAAAGGCTCACTCAACTAGAGCTGTGTCCACTTCCTCAGCCTTTTTTGCCAAATTACCAATAGATATAATTTGTGCAGCAGCTACTTGGTCAAGGCCTCATACCCTTATCAGTCATTATAAAGTGGATAGGGCCTCCAGGGACAAGGCTTCCTTTGGTTCCACTGTTCTGAAGAATATACTCCCATGAGCCACCCAAGAAAGATGGTGCTTGGCACGCTAACCCAGCAGTAAGAATGAAGGCGAGATGGGACAACTTCACATAAAGAAGTTATGTACTCACCATAACGTTCTTTGTGAGTTGTTCATGTACTCACCATAATGTTCTTGTGAGTTGTTCATCTCGCCTTCATTCTTGCGTCCGACCCTCCAACCCCCAACAGGCTTCTTGACCGAGAATTGAGGCATGTTATGACTATATTTGACCTTTATCTAGTGTTTTTCTATGCTACTGGTATATTAGGAGTTGGCTTATACTTTTATTGGCAGCAAACAAGATCTGAGGGAAGCACCAGTGCATCATTGGATGGGAGTAGGTCACGAGCTGGTTGAAGACCTCGAGCTTTTGCATTTGGCTGAGTCGGAGCTGAGGATCGGCTCTGAACCCATCAGTAAGAATGAAGGCAAGATGAACAACTCACATGGAACATTATGATGAGTACATAACTTCTTTTTTATGAAGGTTGAGCTTTAAATGTCTGCTGCCCAATGTGATTTGAATGCATCCATTGAAATATTGCAAGAATCCATGGTACTACCATGACCCCCTCAGAAGTTGGTATGATGTCGGTCGCATGTACAAAGAGACTACTCATATGAATACAGTTGAGAAGGGAGAATCAAGGGTGATCATTTCAGGGAGACTGAGGCATTCCTCAAATCTTCGTGAGGGAAGAGGTGTCTGGAACTTTCACTGAAGTCCACCACAGCTCCATTCTGTCTTGCTTCTTGAGATCAGACATCACCCCTAAGAAAAAGAAACAGAAAAGTAAAAATGGTTCTGCTGGTCAGATGTCTCAGGAAAATTAATGGATGGAGTTCTCATGGGGATTTTGTAAGGCCATTTTGTCTCTGAAACCCTGCTCATTCATTTCTACTCCTTCAGTTTGCCTCCTCCTCAAAAGAGACAACAGAAATATCCATTTCAGAAGGAGGAGATGGAAAGATCTAATTCAGATTACGTTTTCTTAGCAAATCCTTGGCAAATCCATTTTCTTGTTCATTCTGCTTCTCATAATCAGGAAACCTTATCACTTGACTCTCTCATTCCTTTGAAGAAACTGTAACTAAAATGAAGCAGCACTTTGACTGGAAATCCAAACAGGTATCCATTGTACAAAAAAGATTGTACTACTTGCTTTAGATATGGGCACCTATACTGCTTCATAACCCTCCAGTCTTAGAGGCCTTCCCGAATGCTTTTGCATCCACTTCTACTTCTGATTCCCAGCATTCAGCACATAATAAGCCTGATAAGTTTTATAAGGTATCTGATGACATTAAGTTTCTTTACAAAAATCCTACAGCATAATTTCTGTGTTTTATATATCTACTCACAAGTCTAGCAAACCTCTACCAGCAGCTAGTGTTTTGCCATCTTACAGAGATAGTAGGGCCATGGACGTGTATGGTAAGGTTTATGCCCATGTCACTCTTGCCTTCAGAGCTTTAAATTATGAGACTCAAATGACAAAATTCATTTTGTCCATTTTGTGGGATTTCAGTGAGACCAAAGTCCTACCAGCTGTGCAGGCTGGCTCTTCTGGCATGAAATTAGGCTATAAAGGGAAATCTTTCCCTAGAGGGGGGGTTTACATTCCATCCAAAGAGAATATACTCGCAGATTCACTAAGCAGGCCTATGGAAGACTCTCATGTATGGATGGAAAACAGGCACGTCTTCCTGAACATAGTCCACAGATGAGGCTTATTCATCAAATAGATCTATTTGCCTTCACTCAGAACAGGCAGCTCAAATTATCGTGCTCCAGAACTCCTTGTCCCTAAGCTTGGAAGACAAATGGCATGTCTTTCTGCTGGGAGGGAAGTACTTCCTATGCCCCCCAATCTAAAAGGTATTACTGAAGATCCAATTGGAGAGGCCAACAATTTTGTCCTACTTGTGTGAGTTACTCAAAACTGGACTTGTCTGTTCCTCTCTAGAGCCACATGTTCTGCCATTTCAGCCTGAATGCCACTTTACCTTGCCCCCTTGCCTTCAAAAATTGAAGTTGAGCAATTTCTGAAGGGCATCCTTCACTTGATTGCACCTAGGTGGGCTTTGAAGAAGTTGTTGGAAAGAGACAACTCTATCAATGGGCCTTATAAAAGTTCCATTATGAGCAAATGTGGTTCCTGTAGTGTATGCAAGTTCATCAACAACGGCCCATATGTGACAGTTTCAAACTTTCACAAAACCATAAAATGTCCTGGCCACTGTAATTGTAACACTAAGAGGGTTATTTACATTGCTACCTGCCTAAGTTGTCCCAATTTTTATGTTGGGAAGACCATCAGAAAATTGAGGTTAAGAATCCTTGAACATGTCAGGGACATTAAGAACAAAAGGACGACCAATTCCCTGTGTTTACACAGTTTGACTTGTGTCAACTTTAAGAAGTTTTTATTTTTCATTATTGACAGGATTCCTGACAATGACAGAGGTGGCGATTTTAAGATTTTATTAGAGATGAGGGAGACAATGTGGCAATTGAGACTAAATGCATCTAGACCCCCAGGGATTAATGAGAATATTTCTATGGCAAGTATTTCAAAATACAGATCTCTTTTTATATGAACTAGACATATAAACATACTTTTTTATGCATGGATGTTTATTTTGGAGAGTTTATTTAATAATTAATATTTATTTTAATTTATTTGATTGTTTTTCTTTTTATTAATGTATTTAACATAAACATATTTAAGTATATATTTACACATTTTTTATTCAAATTAATTTTTTCTATTGTAATAGTTTCCATTGTGTTTTTTATTTACTAAGATCTTTTTAACTTTGTGTTTTGTGCGCATAAATATGAAGGTTTACAAACAAAGGTTTCTCAAAGTTTTGAAAGTTGTAAGAGTGTTTAAACAATACGCTGCTTTTTTTAAAAAAGGTTTTGATTGTTTAACATCATCCGGTCAGAACTTTGTATTGATAGGTTGGTTATTAAGGGCGGGATTTTTTGAATTTATTTATAACAGTTGGTTTGTTAACAACAGTTTACCACTCTGATGATGCCTGATTTGTTTTTAGGTGAAAGCGCTAAGTGGTTTACGCTATTTTATTGTTTTGTTATTTGAATAAAAAGTTTTAAGCCTGTTCGTATTTGTGCTGGAGTTTCTGACTGGCCATTACTTGGAGCTGCATTGGACTACTTTACTGGTTTGCTGCTGATCGTTTTTCTATCTTAGAGCTAACCCTTATTTCATACACAAAGTGATCAATGAATTCTCTCTCTCTCTCAGTAAGGATATATATTTGCCTGCCTTCTTTCCAAACCCGCAGAATAGAGGTGAGAGGCTTCTGCACTCTTTGGATGTGGACAGACAAACTGAGATTCTTCCTTAAATAAGACTAAAGACATTAAGAAAATGGACCAGCTTTTTGTTTCATTCCTTGAAGACAAGTTGGTCAGTCTGTTTTCAAAGCAAACAATTTCCAGTTGGATCTCAAAATCCATCTCCTTTTTTATTCCTATGATGGCAAGCTTTTGTCTTCACCTGTTAAATTGCATTCCACCAGATCAATATCCTCCTCAGGTGCTTTCTTCAAAGACATTGACTCCAGAGCTATTCTGAAAGCAGCCATCTAGTCCGCTGTACACACCTTCTGAAAACGCTAC
The DNA here is from genome assembly GCF_019279795.1 of Protopterus annectens. Taxonomy (NCBI): domain Eukaryota; kingdom Metazoa; phylum Chordata; order Ceratodontiformes; family Protopteridae; genus Protopterus; species Protopterus annectens. The sequence continues at coordinate 848,433,882 of NC_056726.1, read as the reverse complement.
AGAGTAGATGTATTTTCTGCATCAAGGACTTCTTTTGACAGATCTGTACCCCTTGGATTCATAGATAGCTCTTCTCTCTGGACCATCCACCCCTATCCAACTTCCATGTTTTGGGAGTAGTCCAGTAGTACTGTAAGACTGCAATAGTTGTCTAAAGAAAGACATAGTACAGTTGTGTAAGAGCTTACCGTAACAATAGATGTCCTACTGATCAATGTTGCAGTGTTGCATCCCTCCTTCCATTTCCCTTGCTATTTGCTTATCTGTATGCACCCTGTGATGCGAAGGGGGCAGTTTTTTCTTCCATCCTTTTAACTGACCTAGTTTTTCTTTGCTGTATTTACTCATGCTTGTACAGTGTCTCCTGGCTTTAGATCGTCTGAAGCTATTGTGCTCCTAGATCTGCTTATGTACTTATGCCCATGGCCTTAGGGCATATGGGCTTAAGTCATATGCCAGATGAACAAGCATATGGAAGTTTTTTTGCTTTGGTATGTTGGCCGGGCATCAGGTTACCTCAGTGAGATAACCTAATAGTATTGGAATACTGCAGCAGAGATCAGTAGGATATCTGCTGTTATGGTAAGTTCTTACACAGCTGTACTTTCTTTCACAAATCCACTCTGAAGATCTTTTTTTTTTTTTTTTTTTTTGTAAATATTTTTATTCATTTCCAAAAACAAGAAAACATGAATGCAGGTTATTTATGACAGTTAAGTATTTACAAATTATTTAAAAAGGTTGGCTAAAACCTCTAAACAGATATCAAACATTAAAACCAAAATAAAGTATTTACAAGGGTGTCTATTGTTGGCATATAATTGACTTTCTCTACAATTGTTTCCTGATTATAATCTGCTACAGTCATTACTCTCCAGTATTTCAGTTACTTTTTGCCATGCTATATATAATGATGTAGTTCTTTCAGTTCTTTTTTAATAGTGTTCATTTCCAATTGCGATACTGCTGACACCATATTCATGAATTTCTTAAAAGTTGGAGAAGCTTTGGATTTCCAGTTTGATGTAATGCTCTTCCTTGCAATAGCTAGGAGGGTCCACAAGATTACATATTTTGTTCTTGGTACACAGTCAGGTACAAGTGCATTAAACAAAATAATACATTTGGAAATCTGGAATTTGTCATTGAATACCATGTGCAGAAAATAATTTATTTTATCCCAATATGGTTTAATCAAATGGCATTCGTAGAACATATGTTGCCAGTCTGCTTTTATTGATAAATCACATCTCCAGCAGCCAATATTTTTCTTAAACATAAGTTCCATGTTATGAGGAGTTACGTAAGCTCTGTGTATGAATTGCCATGTAGAGTCTCCAATGTAATGAAAGTGATGTTTGCTTTGGAGAGAGAAGAATTAATTTTTTGTCTCTGTCATTTGGCACATGTCCATTAATTGATCTATAATAATTCCATATTTTGTCATTATTATAGGCTTTTATTTTTTTGTTTGTTTTATAAATAGATGATAAGTATCCCTTTCCAGTAATGGGTTGATTCATTAGTAATATTATATGTTCTATAAGATTAGAAACATTCTGTGTTATTGATGGTTGCATTGTTTCTTGTTTGCTTAATATATACTGTCTTAATTCTTGTACATGTAGCCATGAACTATTTTCCATATTTAATTTCCTTTTAATTTGGTCTATTGTCAGAAGTTTTCCAGAGTTTACCAATTGATGCCAATATATTAATCCCTTTTCTTTAAGCATGTTGCCTACTTCTATATCAAATGTTGTTATATTACCTCATGTGTATGCTACTGGATATAATAAAAATTACCATGCTTTAATAGCAGGATTGCTATTAATAAGATTTTGGAAAATTTTAAATGTATAAGTAATGTATTTGGAACATATATTTTTATGCTTATGTATCATCATATATTCCTTCATCAGCCATAGAAAATTGTTTGGTATGAAATCGGTATACTTATTTGCTACTGCAAATCCTGATTTTAACCAGATTCTCTCATGAACTAGCTTCTATTTTGATGTATATTTTGTATTTAGCCATAATGATATTGTTTTAATAACAGATGAATGCAAATATACTTCTATGTCTGGTAAACCTATGCCACCCATATCCCAATCATCTAGATGATATTTCATAGCTATCCTTGGTTTTTTTGGATACCATAGGAATCTTACCATTGAATCATTTAATTGTTTTAGGTGTGATTTAGCTGGTGGCATAGAACAAGCTTGTATAACATAAAGAATTTTTGGAAATATGGTCATTTTAATTATATAGAGCCTTTCTTCCATTGAAAAGAAGAACTTATTCCATCTTTGTATTCAATTTTTAATATTATTTAAGATCTCTTTATAATTTGTTTCAATTGTAGTATCTAGATTGTTAGTTATAATTACCAAGTATTTATTGTATTATCGGTGGGGATATATTTATGGTATTTTTTATTTAGATCTTTTTTATTAGTATTCATAAGTAATACATTTGTTTTGTTCTCATTAAATTTAAGACTCGAAAAGTTTTGAAAGTTTTGAATAGAGTCCCATAATGCTTTTAAAGAGCTATTATTATTCTTTAAGGTAATTAAAATATCTTCAGCAAAAAGTTGAATTTTAAGCTCTAGGTTGTTGTCTAATTGTATTCCTTCAATATTTTTATCCATATGTATATTATTTGCTAAGGGTTCAATGACTAGTGCAAACAATAACGGAGAAAGAGGGCAGCCTTGTTTTGTGCCCTTTGTTATTTTAATAGATTTAGACAGACAATATCCCAGTTTTATATAAACCAATGGTTTTTCATATAATTTTATTAACAAGGTGAAGTTGTTTGAGAAGCCATTTTCTTCTAAAACTAACCATAAATAATCCCAGTTCACTGAATCAAATGCGCTATTTATGTCTAAACCAATAACATTCATTTTGGTTTTTGTGACATTTATATAATCAATTAAGGAAATAATTTTTTTGATGTTGTCATAAGTGCTCTTATCTTTTATAAAACCTGTTTGATCCTCCTCTATCAAAATTGGTAGTAATTGTTTTATTCAAGCAGCATGTATTGCCATAAGAATTTTATAATCTGTATTAAGAAGTGAAATGGGTCTATATGATGAATATTCACTGGGATCTTTACTTTGTTTCAGAATTGGTGATATTAATGTGCACTTCCAAGAAGGAGGGATGTCTTTACCATTTTTAACTGATGTAAAGACATTCAATAACAACAGCAAAGCCTCATTAGATAGTAATTTAAACATTTATGGGGTGATGATATCTATACCTGGAGCTTTGCTTAATTTTAGCTTATTTACTTCAGCTTTAAGTTCTGTCATTGTTATTTGCTTATCTATTAGTTGTACCTGCTCCTCTAATAACCTAACTTTAACATTGTTTTTAAGAAAAGCTTTCAATACTGAATGTGTTTCTGTTTTTTCATTTTGATTATTAAGTTTATGAAAGAATAGCCTAAATCCTTCTAGTATTCCTTCTAAATCAGACACTTTCTTTTTGGTTTCTATATTATGTATTTCCTTGATTTGATTTGTTTTAATCATATTTTTAGTCATACTTGCTATTCTTCATTGGTTTTTAGGGTTCATTGAATAGTAACATAGTTTAATTTTTCTGAGATGATCATTGTTTTGTGGTATAGCGTCTCTGAGTATTTTTTATTAGTATCTTCCAGTTCTTTTATTAAGTTGGTGTTTCCATTTTGAATATCAAGCTTTAAATTATCCACTTTTGATTGTAATTCCATTAAGTCCTTATTCCACTGTTTTTGTTTATTTTTATACCATCCCACCGCTCTTCCATATAAGTATGCCTCCAGTGCATCCCATATATATATTTCTGATACATCTTTCGTAAGATTCATATCTAAGAATGCTTGTGTTTCTTTAATATAAAATTCCTTAAAATCTTTGAGAGTTGTTATGTAGGATGGTATTCTTGTTACTGATATCCTTCTCTTGAAACATAAGTCCATCTCAAACGTTATGGTCCGAAAATGGACATGAAATTGTCTTGACTTTAATTTAGTGGTTAAATCTTTTGTTATGTACACTCTATCTATTCTAGAGTATGTATTATGTATATGGGAAAAATGTGTAAAGAATAGTGACTCTGGGACAGCATACTAATTTATGTCAACTATATTAAAAGTTTCAACAAACTTGGATAACAACTTTGTTAAAGGTGATCTCTTACGTGTAGTTTTAGTATTTGTGTCAGTTTCTTTTATAATGCAATTGAAATCTCAGCTACGATTAAATTGCCTTTGGCATATTGTACAATGTCATCTAAGTGTTGTTTGGCCACTCTAACTCCTAGTCCTGGTATCCAATAAATATTCACTAATGTATATACCATTTCATTGATAGATATTGTCACTAGACAAAACATTCCTGAGTTGTCATGAAACGTGTTTATGATTTTAGGCATTAAAGTAGTGTTTTTCCACAAAATTGCTACTCCCCTTCGCTTTTGACTATAGGTGAAACTTACTAGTACTGTATAATTTTTATTATTTATTTTATTTATGTCTTTCTGTGTAAGGTGTGTTTCCTGTAAAAATACTGAGGATCTTGATTCCCAAGGAAAGGTCCTTTCATTAAGGCAGTCTTTTTCTCTGGGGTAGTGTCTCCCAGGAAAAGGAAACATAAAGATAGGTGTTTTTCTTCATCTTTGTGACCTAGAACAAGCAAGGATGATTGACTGGGTTTTGCTAAGGGTTTATTCCAAGCCTTTTAATCTTTACATTCCAAGTCCTCCCTAAAATAAAATTATGTATTTATTTATTTTACATTTGTTGACTGGGATAGTCCTTCTAAAAAAGGAAAATAGTTTCCTATCTCACATTCTGATTCTCATCTTGAGAGAAAGGAATTAGATTTAGACTGTGTTCTTGTAGTTCCTACTCCACAGAGTGGGGAATCTGTCTTTGAGGAATTTCTTTCTTCAGATTCCCCAGCTGAAGAGTTATCCTTTTCTGATTCTGTTGCCAGAATGAAGATGTTATTTCATTGGGAATGAAAACAAATACCAGAATCCCAGCAAATATATTATTTTAATCAGGTGGATTTTTCCTCATCCTGTAGCTGTACCTTCTGTTTTGTCAGCATTAGAAGATGTTTTCTTGGCAGCCAGCAGTGTGCCCGCCAGTCAGCCCCCTGCCCCAGGAATTCTGATAAATTATATACTGTTCCTCACACCCGCAAATTTATTTTTTAAAACTTTAAATCAGGCGCTGCAGTTATTTCTCTTTCAAAACCGTCTTCAGCCAAACATCTTTTGACAGCTAACTCTATTCCTTCTAACAAAGATGGAAAAGCCTTTGATAGGTTTGGGAAGAAAATTTAAACTTCTTTTATCTTAGCCTTCAGAATAGTGAGTTGTCAAGCTGACATCCAAGTTCCTGCTGTGGTTTCATTTGACAATACGAGAAAGTTAATTGCTGACTTCTCTTCTTCAGAGACTAAGATGTCTCTGAATTTTATAATATGTTCTGCACTTGGGGAACCATACTCTCTAAAATACTCGTATAACACTGCTGATGCTATTTACAAAGCATCGCCAATGGGTCAATGATGAGATTTGGCTGGCTGCATTCCCAGAGTTTACCAGCAGATGTCAGAGTTGAGCTTCTGAATGCCCCCCCCCCATGGATAAATAATTATTATTTGGTCCTTAAATGATCTGATGAAAGGGAAAAGTAATTTCAGGGCATTATGCAGAATTTCCAGCCCTCCATGCGAACATACACTAGAAACTTTCCTTCTAGCTTAGGTTCCTTTTATAGGAAACAGAATAAACAATCCCAGAGAGGCACGGGCAAACATTTCAGAATGCAATAACAGTGAGGTTTAAAACAGAAGAAAGGATCATCTAGAATCAAGGACAGTCTAAAAAAAAAACTAGCTGAGTATATGCTCCATGATCCTCTTCCTCCCTCCCTACCCTAGCATTCCAGTAAAGCTTCCACAAAGCCACAGAAATACCTCACTAAAAGAATCACAGGCCTAAAGCAGATGCCATATGCTGACCGTCTAAAAAAAACTCCAGCTATACTCTGTGGCATATTGTCTACTCAGAGTTGATCTCTGCTTAACATACAAGGCCATGTCAAACCCTGAGCTGTTGGACATGCTGCACTTAAAGAAATCCCAATCCCTCAGAGCCACACGCTCCAGGGATCTAAACATTGTCATCACAATGAACAAAACATGCTGGAGGGATAGGTTCCTGACCCAGAGACTCCCCATACTCTGGAACATACTGCCCATACATGTCAAACAGAGTGCCTACTTGGCCGTCTTCAAAAGGAACCTTGATGATTGGATGGGAGATAGGAAATTCACCCCGGGGATCATGTCAGTGCTAGACAGGGGTCCAAAAAAGTAAACATTGTGGGAAGAAATATCCAGGGAATTGTTATGGCTAGGCTTGTATAGCCGATAGCCTAGTACCAGCCTAGTACCAACCTATGAACCTATAAGTGTAGGTTTTCACTTCCATTAGTGGCAACAGATAAACTCAGACACTTGGTTTTTGAGATGCATTCAAAAAAGGCTACATCTGGCAATGGGACTCCCATCCTCCCTTTCTATTTCAAATGCTGTCTCAGAGAGTTTTAGAACCTGTTCCCCAGATCAAATAAGGAAGGGGTTCTATTCAGTAATTGTTTTGGTGCCAAAAAGAAGAAACTTCAAGACCTGTCCTAGCCCTTTCTTTTCTAAACTTTCGCATCAAAATCCCAAATTTCAAAATGCTCTCTACTAGTCTCTGTTACTTCTAATTTATTTTATTTTATTTATTTATTTTATTTTACATTTGTTGTCTGAGCTAGTCAAACTGGATATATATCCATTTTCAGTAGAGGCCTGGGAGAGATGAGCTCCAAGACACGATCCAATACAAAAATACAAGTACAGACAACAAAAAAGTCAAATATTATAATAAAAATAGCAATTATCCTAGTTAAAAAAAAAGCGTTAACAATGGTAACGTGTATTACAGCATAAAGGTTGTAACAGGATGTAGCACTGAGGTCAAGAGTCATAAACAGTGCAAATTGAAAGTACGGAGACATAATGCAGGTTAAGTCCGAAGTAGATAAATAGCAATTATCATAGTAAAAAAAAAATCATCAGCAATGGTGACGTGAATTACAGCATAAAGGTTGTAACAGGATGTAACACTGAGGTCCAGAGTCATAAATAGTGCAAATTTAAAGTACGGAGACATAATACAGGGTAAGTCAGAAGTAGATAAAGGAAGTTAGATGTGTAGTGATATTGCAATGGATTTACTTAAGAAAAGGTATATAAAGAGGATAGAAATAATGAAAAAAGGTAGATAAGAAAAATATAATAAGACGGAAAATGTAACAGAGGATAGTAAGCACTGGATAGGTAAGTCAATTTTAATTAGTTAATTCCACCTCTCAATTTTCTAGTAACTCTGGATTTAAGAATCTTATCTTCACATTCCAATTTTTAATTATTTCAAATGCTTTTTTTATGTTCTTCTATGTCTGGTTTACATTTTTAATTCTCTGTTTTGCACTTTGGGTTATCAGTAGCTCTCAGAATGCTCACACAGTGTTTGGCTCCTATAAAAGCCGATTGCAGGCTGCAGGGCATTCATATTTTTTCAAATTTTAGACAATTTTTTTTGAAATTGTCAAGATTCTCAATCTGTTTTCAGGTGGGCATAGAGAAATCTCACTCCATCTCCCAGGATAGTGTTTCTGTGATGCTTGCTCGATATAACCCTTGTATTGGCTTTTCTTCTTTTTCAGGACAAAGTAGAATGCTATGAGGAACACCTTCTGACATTTCCAGCCAGACTCTGGCATCTGTCTGGGAACATCTCAGGATACTAGATTTCATGACCACTGCAATTCTGTTGTTTCCTTTGACCATACTTCACATGAGGAAAAATCAGTGGTTCATCAGATCAGTTTGAACATAACACCAGCATCCTTTGTCTTTTAAATCCCAGTGCTCAGATTAGTAAAAAAAAAAAAGTTACTCTGGTGTCAGGTGTCTTTCAACCCAGGTCTCCCATCTTCCCTTCCAATGTTTGCAGAGTAAATAGGATAAATTAGGATACATAAATGCCAAAGAAATGTTTTCTCTAATAAGTGCTGTTAAAAATCTAAACCATCTTTGGATTCCAGGCCCTCTTCCAGTAATCACATCAACACTGTAGTGGTGTGGTACATAAACAGGGGAGAACGAGATCTATCCCCTTTTCAGACTAATGATGGTAGCTTGGGAACTAGCAATTCAACACTGTCCGACCCTACAGGTAACTTATATTCCATCAGAGCAAAATGTAGCAGACAAGCTGAGCATAACCAGGATAGTCTCCTCAAATGGAACATACACCTGGCGGTCTTCCAGAGTTTATCCCACTATGAGGAACACCTCAAGTAGATCTGTTAGCCTCCATTCATAACAGACAATTAAATTATACTCCAGGTTCCTTGCACAAAGGCTTGGTAGGCAGATGCCTTTTCATTTACATGAATGGGGATGTTTCTGCATGCCTTTACATCCTTTCATATAATAACCAGGGTTCATCTAAAGTTTCAGAATGACTTGCCAGTGATGATACTGGTAACTGTCTTTTGGCCCAGGCAGCAATGGTTCTCCTTTCTTCTCAAATTTCCTAAGCGCAAGTACCTTAAGCATCCTTAGAGGATGGACTTAATCACACAAGGCAGGAGTTGTTTGATACACCCCAACCTTCAATTTTTGCAACTCACTGTCTGGATGATTGAATTTTAATGCATTTTAAGCACCTCTTTTCTGAGAAAGTACAGCAGTTATTAAAGGCAGATAAAGGACTCTGCTACTAGAAAATCATATTTGGCTAAGTGGAAAATATTTCCTAGTTTACCAGGATTCCTTTTAAGACCCAGATTCTTTTGGTTCTACAGTATTTGTATGAGTTATTGTCCTCTGGCCATTCTTATTCTTCTATCAAGATTCAGCTCTCCGGCCTCTCTGCTTGTCTGCCATTAGATCCCCCCCACCCCCGCTTCAGGTCAATCAGTTTTTGAAAGGTATTTTAGCTCTATGTCCACCTAAATAAACTTCAGCTGGATCCTTCTTGTGGTCTGAATTTTGTACTGAAGAAATTTAACACTTTTTTCCTGTTCAACCTGCTCATGAGGTTGATTTAAATTTCTTATCATAGGAAACTGTGCTACTCATTGCTCTCACTTCTGCAAGAAGGGTATCTAAGTTGCAGGCTGTTGTGGTGATTCAGCCCTGTCTCATTTTTCACAAAGATAGGGTTAACTTTCAGAACAAATCCTTTCTTTATGCCTAAACTGGTTTCACAGTTTAGTTTGAGCCAGGCTATTCATCTCTATGCTGTTTTTTTCCAAGAACCAAAAATACAAAAATAGAGAAGAAAGAATTCTGTCTGGATGTCTACATGCAACTCATACATTGGCTGGACGAAAACCTTCAGGAAGTCTAATCTACTGCTTATTTCTGTGAAGTTAAGGAAAAGGGACAATCAGTGTCAAAAACAGGCACTTTTTAAATTGTTCTCTTATGCTATTTTTTTTTTGTAATTCTCACCATTGTTAGATGCTTCCAGGCTAAGTCATAACCTAGCCACTTTACCAGGGCGTTGGCTACTTCTGTGGCTTTTTGGAAAAGGATGATCTCTAGAAATATACTAGTGGGAAGCAGCTTGTTCATCTGTGCACACGTTTACCAAGCACTACAGATTAAACTTTTTCTCTTCTTGAGCAGACTTTGCTAGGATTATTCTCCAGGGGCTTCTGGACTTTGATCCTTCTTCCTCCTCCCTTTCCTTCTTAGCTTTGGTGTTTGGCTCATATAGCTTAGACTACTGCAACTGTGATCTAATGATGAATAAAGTACAGTTGTATAAGTAAACTTGCCGTAACAGTAGATGATTGAATAGACCACTATTACAGTAGGAACACCTTCCATCCTCCATCTTTTATTATGTTTTATGCCAGGGTGTGTATATGTTTCCCTTCCCCTTCCTCCTAGCACATACTTATCTGGCAAGGCTTTATTCTCCCCTAGTCTGAGGCAACAATGCTCTGAATGTTTGGTGTTCTAACTACTGACTTTGTACTGCATTTCTCAATCTTTTCAGTGGTTAGGGTGCATGGAAGGTTTCCTAAAGCTTTAGAAGCTAGCCTATTGTCCTATCCTTGGCAGGATATGACCAGTATAGCGTAGGATACTACAACAATGATTTGTTTGAACATTTACCATTATGGTAAGTTTACTTACTTAACAGTAGATGTCCTTACATTTCACTGTTACAGTATTCATTACATTAGGTTTTCCCTGCCCAGGGCAGCCTGATATCTGGCCAGTATACCAAAGCCTTAGGTTGCTTTAAGGTATGCTGTATGTCACACACATGCTTCTGATGTACTGTAGAGCATAAAGATGATGTCCAGATGTACAATTCTCAGAACAGCTTTGTTGCCACTCTGAACGCCATTTCTTGATCGTTGGTGTGAATGCTTATGTTCGTTACTGGTTTCTGAGTTGTTACAGATAAGTGTCCTGTTGAAGTTTCTTTCTTGTCTTTTTAGTTGCTTGTGGGGTTTCATGTCATCCAAGTAGGGTCAGTGCCAGTGTGGGAGGCCGATTCCCCATAAAGACTGCCACGAACAGTGTACGTTTTGCCTTGGTGCCTCGCATGACCATACGTCCTGTTCTATCTGTCAGTCTTTTGTACCTAAAGCTTTGCGTAGCAGACTTTCTTGTTGACATTGTATCTTGCGAATCAGCAACTTAAACTTCCCTTGAAAGATACTATGGAGGGAATTTCCTGCCCCGAGAGACAGCTATCAGGGAAGAAGGCTAAGAAACCTAGGCCAGAATATTCTGCTGTTCAGCCTCCGCTAGGCGTTTCTCCCAAGGTGTGTGAATGCCCGGAGGTTTGCCCGGCTTTGTTGTCAGAATCTTCTGTGGCGGCTGGGTTGGAGGCCGACAGGGATTCAACTTTAATCACATCCGAGGATGCTTTGCAGATGTCTGTTTGAATGTAAAGGGGGAACCATGGTTGATTATTTCTGATGGGCCTAGGGGTGTTCCTCATATTTTAGTCAGAAAAGTTGTTCCTACTACTATTAGTGAATGCTCTGCTGGGTCTTAGCCTTCCAAGTTTTATAAGGCAGATGTCCCATTAAAGAAAAAAAAACTAAGCATATTTTTCCTGCCCCTAAGGATCCACAGAGTGAGTGGCAGGCCTTCATTCAGAGTTTGTTTAGTGCTTTGATGGCATGGAAACCTACTCAAGGTGCTTCTGTTCCAGCTTCCCTTTGATCCTCTACCCCACTTAAAAGACACAGGGAACAGGATTCCTCTGAGGAGGAGTTATATTCTCATGAGGAATCCCTTACTTACTCTTCTTAAATTCCTTTCCTTTGGACTGTGGAACAGAGGAAGAGGAATCTGCTGGTCCTGATAGTCCCTTTAAAGAGATTTCTTTTTGGGGGGAGGGACAATTTCCAGGATGATACAGTTTTTTAAATGGGGTTGTGCTCAGGTCTCTGAGATCCATAAGAGGTGCTATGAGTTGCTGCACATGAGATCTCCTAAACCTTCTTCTGTTCCTCCTGTTTTGGCTGCTTTGTTGAATGTGTTTTCCAATGCCTGTAAAGCTCCTGACTCTCTACCCCCTGCCCCCAAGAAACCTGATCGGTTTTGTTGGGTGCCTAAGGACTGTAACATTTTGTACAAGTGTTCTGCTCAGTGGTGTCTGTAGCCTCTGACAATCCCTCTCAGTTGCTTCCTTCACCCATGTTACTGCCTTCTGATAAAGGCAGCAGAACCATGGAAAGCTATGAAGAAGGTTTGCGCCTCTGCTACCTTGGCTTTTAAGGCTATTGACTATCAGACCCATATGTCCAGGTATGTGTTAGCCTTCTTATCTCAGGCCTGTCAGGTTATTTCTGATCATCCAGACTCTGAGGGTAAAACTTCTCTTTTTTTCCGCGTTAGGGACTTCTCTCAAGTAGCTCATTATTTCATCAACTGTAGTTATGATGCAGCAGATGCTTCTTCTAGGTTCATTGATGAGGAGGTATTCTTGGCTTTTGCTTCAGCCATTGCCAGATGATATCAAAACTAAGTTGATGGCTACCCCTCTTGATAAAAAACACTTGTTTGGAGTAGCTGCAGCTGATTTAAATCCCTTCAGGATAAGGGGAAGGCGTAACTTGAACTCAAACATGTGTTTGTTTCTCCTGTTCCTAAATTTCAGAGAAACTACTCCAATAAGCCAGACTTTGTTCTAAGGCAATCTTGCCCTCCTCCTAATGGCAAAAAGGGTAGCAAGTGGGCTCCTCCTGCTAAGGCTACAGGGACTCAGAAGTCTTCCTTTACAGATAAACCAGGTGCTGCCTGACTATCCATTTCTTCACAGCTACGTTTGTTTCTCTTCCCCCCTCTTTCTCTCTCTGTTCCTGTTTGGCTACAGATTCCACAGGATTCCTGGGTTCTGTTATTCGCCAGGGGTATTTCATGGTGTGGAAATCCCTTCTCCCATTTATGGGTGTTCCTGAGCCTTCTTGGGAACAACTCCCCCTTTTTCTAGAGGTGCTTCTCAAACTTTTGACTCTGGTTACTATTCAAGAGGTGCCAGTATCTAAAAGGAGGAGATGGGTTTTACTCCAGGATGTTTCTAGTACCCAGAAAATAAGGTACTTGGAGACCGGTTCTAGACCTCTCTCATGTAAACATTTTTCTGAAGGTGCCCACTTTTCAAATGTTGTCCCTTTAGGCTTTGTTCCCTCTTTTGCTTCTTCAGGCTTATATGGTCTCTAAATCTCAAGGATGCTTATCTCCATATTCCAGTCCATCCCCTTTTCAGGAAGTTTTTGCATTTCTCTGTTGCTACCTGGCATTTCAGTTCTCTGCTTCGCCCTTTGGCCTTTCTACTGCCCCAAGGGTGTTCACCAAGTGTGTTGCTCCTGTGATTGCTCTTTTGCAGGCTTCAGGGGATCCAAGTATTTCCCTACTTGGAATACCTGCAGTTTCAGGCATCTCTCCAGAGATCCTGTTGCAAAATCTCCATTTTGCCATTGCTGTTCTTCAGAGCCTGGAGTTTACAATAAACTTCAAAAAGTCTTGTCTGACTCCTGCTTAGGACCATGTTTTTCTGGGTTGCAGGATTCAGATGGTGCCTTTGTTGGCAGTCCTGCCTCCTCCTGAGGCCTTGACCTTCATCTCCTTTTTCAGACTTTTCTTCCTTTGGTTCCATTAAAGCCATGGAGTATCTGAAAGCCTGAGATTCGTGGAATCCACCATCCCTATGCTTCCTCTGGCCAAACTTCACATGAGGAAGTTTCAGTAGTTCCTGACGTCATTTTGGCTTTAACATGCACATCTCCTAGAATTTATGCATCCTCTTCTACCTTGTCACAAGAAGGAACTACACTGGTGGATCCAGCAGTTGTCCTTGAATCCAGGGCTCCCTTTTCATCCCCATCTTCCCTCTCAGGAGCTGTTCACAGGCACTTCAGATGTGGGATGGGAAGCAGCATTTGGCTCCCTAAAAGAGCAGAGGGTCTGGTCAACTCTTCAAGAGAAGGAGCATCAATGTCAAAGAGATGAGAGCCCTTCTGTTTACTCTTCAGGCTTTTCAACTCTTTTCTCCCTAGGACCTCTCACGGTATTTACAGACAGTGATGTGATATGTAAACAAATAGGGGAGAACAAGATCTTGTTTTCTTTGCCGGTTGACACACTTGGCATGGGATCTTGCTGTTCAGTATCAAGTGACTCTTCAGCCAGTTTACATTCCCTCAGGTGAAAACATTGTAGCAGACACTCTGAACAGGTCCTTAACTCTATCCAATGAATGGGTGCTTCACAGGCTTGTGTTTCTGGACATTGTCCACTAGTGAGGTAATCCTCAAGTAGATGTATTTTTCCTCCACTATGAACAGACAACTTCCTCTATTTGATGTCAAAGACCCAGGTCCTCTGGTGTGGAATGTGGACACGCTCTCTTTTATTTGGAGGAGGATGTTTCTTTATGCTTTCCCTCCCATTCTCCTCATTCCAAAAGTCCTTTTCAAAATTCAACAGGACCTTCTCAAACTCTTGTTGGTGACTACATTTTGGCCAAGACAGCATCAGTTCCCTCCTCTTCTGCATTTAGCCAAGTGCAGTCATCACAAGTTACCTCAAAGGGTAGACCTCCTCGCGCAAGACAAGGGCTCTCTCATCCATCCCCACCTGTCCACTCTTTGACTGACACTGTGAGTGATAGGATTTTGATTCCAGATAGACACTTTTTTTCTGAGGATGTGCTTAGGGTCCTGCAGCAGGCCAGGAAACCCAATACTAGGAAATCCTACTTATCCAAATGGAAGAAGTTTTCTGTTTGGTGTGTCTCTTGTAACCTGGATCCACTTTTTGTGGATGTTCCTTTGGTACTTTCTTATTTTTGTCAATTGCTCAATGCTGGGTTGACTTATTCTTCTGTTAAGGCCCACTTATCAGCTATCTCTGCTAATCTGCCTTTATTTCCTCCCTAAGCGTGTAGCTTTGAGGCTAAACAATTCCTTAAAGGCATCCTTCATATTAAGCCTCCCAGGAAGCCCATTCCTCCACCCTTGTATCTTAATTTTGTTTTGGAAAAATTGACTCTGGTTCCTTTTGAGCCTGCTGCTTTAGCTTCCTTGAAACATTGCTCTTGGAAGACTGTACTTTTGTTGGCCCTTACTTCTGCCAGACGGGTGTCTAAGCTTCAAGCCCTTATGGCTTATCTTCCTTAAAAGGTGTTCCATAAGGACATAGGTGTCCTTGCATACTAGTGAGAAGGTCCTGCACACATTAGATGTGTGTAGATAACGCGGATATTATTTGGATAAAACTAAGAATATTAGGAAATCTGAGCAGCATTTTGTTTCCTTTCATCCTAGGTCCTTCAGATTACCCGTATCCAAGCAAACTATTTCTTCTTAGATATCAAAAGCTATTTCTTTTTGTTATTCTTTTCATGGTAAGAGCTTTCCTTATTCTGTAAAGGCTCATTCTACTAGAGCTGTGGTTTCTTCTGGTGCTTTTTTTCAAGGGTTTGGGTACTGACTATATTCTTGAGGCAGCCACCTGGACTTCTGTGCATACTTTACCAAGAACTACAAGTTGGATGGAATCTCCAGAGCTAGAGCTGGTTTTGTTAGGGCCATCCTTCATGGCTTCCTAGAGAGCTCTACTGGTCCTTCCTCCTGCCAAGTTTCTTCTTGAGCTTTGGCACTTTCCGTAATGTAACAAGCACTGCAACAGTGATATGAAAGCACACAGTACATTTGTGTAAAATCTTATCATAATGGTAGATGTCCTTCCCTTCACTGTTGTAGTATTCACCCCCCCCCCCCGGTCCATTTCTCTTCTGGATGCTAGAAGTCTAAACCTCAAAATGCATTCACTCAAGGCACTTCTTAAAATGGAGAACATCGACATCTGTGCAGTGACAGAGACCTGGCTCAAGGCTCCAGAGAGTACCACTACATTACCAGGCTATAATTCATACCATACATTTTGGCCCCCTAACCTGGACCGAAACACTAAAGGCGGAGGTGTCCATATTCATTAAGGATCTCCACACCTCCAGGCTAGTTGCTCAGAATAATGCATCCAAGATTATCCAAGTGCAGCTAACTCTGGGCAAGACTGCACTCCAGACTGTAACTTGCTACAGATCCCCCACCATGCCACAGGATTTCCACTCTTCATTTCTTGATACACTGGAAATTATTAGGGTACAGCCCAACACCCTAATAATGGGCAATTTCAATTACCCCACCATTAACTAGGAAAACTGCTCATGTACCAACTCTTTTGCTCAGTGTTTTCTGGAATTCATAAATTCCAATGTCTTGGACCAACTTATCCACACCCCCACCAGGGGCAGCAATATCCTAGACCTGGTCATTACCAACATGGGCAACCGGTGTTCCACACCAGAGGTCACTTCCTTGTTGGTCAGATCTGACCACAAGCTAATCACCCAAGACCCAGACATCCACATCCCGCCCCCACCCCACCCCCTATTAGGGAAACCACTGTAAAAAACTTTCTCCAAAGCCAGCTTCACACTTCTTAAGACAGAAGTGGCAAACTTCACGACACCCATACAAATGGACAATAGAGATACGACTGCTGAATCCTACACAAATGCACTTTATAAGCACTTACACAAGTGTATGGATCATGCTATCCCTAACAGAACCAAAATACTATCCTCCAAAAAAAAGGAAGCCAGTCCGGTGGTCCCCTGACATAAATAAATTCTACAACAGAAGAAAGAAACTATTGCAAAAAAGAGTAAAATCCCATGATTGGAGGAACTCCCTGGTCAGCCTCAGTAAGAAGCTGAGATCCCTCATAAAATCCTCCAAAGCTAGTTACGAAAACAAAATCGCTACTCATTCTAAAGACAGCCACAAACCATTCTATAGCTATGTCAAGAATCTCAATGGCAACATTCAGATCTGCTATGAGTTACAGCACAATGGCACTAAATATATAGAACCAACTGATATTGCCAACATCCTGGCAGATCGGTTCAGTGCTAACTTTACCCCCCTCTCACCCCCTAAAGGTTCCATCTCTATACCGGAAGAATGCAAAGTTCCTGTAATCACAGCTGCACAGGTAAAAACCACACTCTCCACAGCCAAGAACACAGCATCCATGGGACCTGACAACATCCCAGAGTCCGTTCTACAGAAACTACAAAATGAACTGGCACCCCACCTAAGCACCATGTTCAATCATAGTCTTACCTCAAGCTTTGTGCCCACAGCGACAGTTATCCCACTCCACAAAGGGGGAGCCACCACGGACCCCGGGAACTACCGCCTAATTAGCCTAACAAGCCTGGTCTGCAAGGCCATGGAATGTATCATCATGGAACTTATAAACAAAGACATTGGTAATCTCCAGACTCTGGACCCCACCCAGTTCGGGTTTGTAAAAGGCAGATCATGTCTCCTAAACCTGATGGACATCTTTGCAGCAGTCACCAAAGCCATAGACGAGGGTAAGATGGTTCACACAGCCTATCTAGAGCTCGCCAAGGCTTTTGACACCATGCCCCAGTCTGGAATTATAGATAAACTCACTAAACTAGGTATAAATCCCTATGTCACAAGATGGATTACCAACCAGCTCACTGACAGAACCCTCACTGTGAAAGTAGCAGACTCCAAATCTGACTTCAGACCACTGACAAGTGGAGTACCACAGGGTTCAGTCCTGGGTCCCCTCCTGTTTGGCATCTACTTTTCTGAAGTACAGGCTAACACAGAAGGTCTTTGGCTAACGAAGTTCACAGATGACTGCAAACTAGGAGCCATAATTGAAACTCCTAACGATATGGACATCCTACAAAAGGGCCTCACTGGGACAGATGCCTGGTGCTAAAGCCATAGCCTCAAGCTGAATGCCAAAAAGTGCATTGTCATCCCCTTTGGTAAAAACTCTGTACCCATGAGCTACCACATAGGTGGTAGTCTACTTAACACCGAAAGTGTGATGAGACCTTGGGACACAGGTGGACAGTAGTCTCTACTTTGATAATCACATCACCACAGTAGTCAGGAAATCCTTCTATGTGGCACACCTCATCACAAAAGGTTTCTCATCCTGGAAAAAAGAGGTCATTGTTCCCCTCTACTCGTCACTCATTAGACCCATTGTAGAGTATAACGCCCCTTTTGGTATGTACAACTGGAAAGTCTGCAGAAATACCTCACAAAGAGGATTACCAGCTTCAAACAGATGAGCTACGCAGACAGTCTCAGAAAACTCCCAGCTTTACTCCGTCGCATGTCACCTACTCAGAGGCAATCTCTGCCTAACATACAAAGCTCTGTCAAACCCAGAGCTGTTGGACATGCTTCACTTAAAGAAATCCCAATCCCTCTGAACTACATGCTCTAGGGACCTAAACCTTGTCACCACAATAAACAGAACATGCTGGAGGAATAGATTCCTTTCCTAGAGACTTCCCATACTCTGGAACAAACTACCTATCTACATCGAACAAAGCTCCTCATTAGCACTCTTCAAGAAATATCTTGATGATTGGATGGGAAATAAGAAATTCACCCCGGGGATCACCTCTATGGCTCTGCTCGACAGGGGCACAGGAAAATAATTTTCTTGGGTGGCGAAAGCCAGGGTACTTTTTTGGCTAGACTTTAGGGCCAATAGCCTAGTACCTACCTATGAACCTATGGATGTACTGGTTACCTCTTGGTTTTCCTTGGACTGGAGTTCCTACTGGGGCTTTCCGTTCTTAGGATGGTATGTCCAGACGTCACCTTTATGCCCTACTCTGCATGAGGAGCATACATGTGACGTATGGCGTACCTTAAAGCAACCTAAGGCTTTGGTATACTGGCTGGATATTGGGCTGCCCTGGGCAGGGAACACCTAATGTAATAAATACTGCAACCGTGAAGGGAAGGACATCTACAGATTTTACACATCTATACTTTTCTGCCTTCTTCATCATCTGGCCAGATTACCCATAAGATGGATTTAATCACACAACGGAAGGGTGCTGTCATTTATCCTGACTTGCAAACCCTAACCTGACTGCTTGGACGATAGGATTTTGATACCATTTATTCAAGTATGATTTGAGAATGTACTACAGATGTAACAGGAAGCTAGTAAACCTGTTAAAAGAAAATGTACTTTTCCAAATGAAGGAGATTTTCTGTTTGGTGCCAGAAAAGTAGGACCCTTGTCAAATGGATATTCCAAATATTCTTTCATATCTGTATGAGTTGCTCAGTTCTGGAATGTCATGTTCTTCTATAAAAGCTGATTTGTTGGTCATCACTGCCCTTTTACCAACAGATGTACTTCTTTCCACATGTTTTAAGGTCAGGCAGTTTCTAAAAGGCGTTATTCACATCAGATCTCCAAGAAAATTTATTCTTTCTCCTTGAGACCTGAATTGTGTCTTAGAGAAGCTAGCACTATCTCCTTTTGAGCCAGATTCTTTTGCAACTTTAAAGCTTTGCACTTGGAAGACTGTATGCTGGTAGTCCTGACACAGGCTCTAAGCTGAATGTCCTTGTGGCTACTCCTCCTTTTCTAGTTTTTCACAAGGACAGGGTGTCCCTGAGAAGTAACCCTTCTTTTATGCCAAACATTGTCAATGAAGTGTTTTTGAATCTGTCTTTTAACTTGTCTACCTTCTTTGCTAATCCACAGAATGGAGAGAGAGAGAATTTTGCATTTGGTTAATATTCACAGACAGCTTGAATTCTATTTAGCCAAAACTAAGATCAGAAAATCAGATCTGCTGTTTATTTCTTTTCAAGGTTTAAAAAAAAAAAAAAAAAGCAGACTGTTTCCAGATGGATTTCCTTGGCTATCTGTTTTTGTTATTCTTTTCATGGAAAATTCTTTCCAGGCCAGAATAAGGTGCTTGGACTGTTGCTTCTCATGCCTTTTTCAAGGGTCTGGAGGACATAGTAGAGTGGTGTAAGAACTTGTCATAAAGATGGCGTCCAAATAGGTAATTGTTACAGTATTTGAACTCTTCCCTCCTTCCACCATTGTCTCTTTATTCCTGTGTTATTGACCAAGGGGCATTTCATCCCCCCCCCCCAGTTTTGTTAAGGAAGCTTGGTCCCTTATCCCCCACCTTCTTTCTATCCTCAGACCAGGTCCATCTGCATTTAAATATGGACCTTAATTGTTCTCAAGCTGATGAACGTTCAAGTGTGTATGTATAAACTTCTAAGAAATTGCCAACACTTTGGTGAACTTTGTATAGTTATCTGAACCATCCATGGAGTTTTCATGACAATTATACAAATTTGTAGGTAAGTAGTAGGTTATTATCCTTGCAGGCCATTTTAAGTTTACCGAATTTCCCTTCTAAGGTGAGACTCAAGCCCTGTACCTTGTGACTGTAAGGTGAATACCTAACTATTATACTAACTGCCAAGCCTTTTAGTAAATCATACGTGTTCTGTTACAGAAGTAGATAGCCAGGTCTTTCTTGTAGATGCCACCAGCAGCTCAAGCAGTTTTCAGAATAGGGTTCCATGGTAATGTTCTTCCTGTGTACTAATGAAGAAGGATTTTCCTTTTTTTTTTCTATCTTTTCAGTATCCCTGTATCTGCCCTATATCTGCTGGCAAATAAGGCTCCACCATCAGACTAAAACCCATCTGATTGCACCTGTCATGAATCAAACATGGCTGCTGCCATGGTGGGGGATACGCAGTACAGGCCTTTGACTCTGTAATTGCATTCATTCACTCTTCTCCTTTGACAGCTTCTGCAGTGCCCAAGCTGCTAGTCAATCCCAGTTCATCTGAGTCATAGGTAAGGGATCTGTGTATGTTTCAGAGGTGCCCACAATAAAAATATCTTGATTTGTGTGTGGTGCAGAGGGAGTTTCCCTGGAAGATGTGAGGCATTTTATACCAAAGCCAGTCTTACAATGTCTTAGTATCCCAGTCACACTGTCCTGCCATCACATTTGACTATCCTATAGCGAATGAAAAATAAATGTTTTAAAGGAGCAACACCCCTCATATTGGGATCTCTGCCCCCACACCTCAATCTCTAAATATTATGACTCTGAGTTTGTGCCAGTCTGGTGAAATGGGAATCTGTGCATTTTAATTTTGTCCTCATGTGATAATGTTATATTTAGGTATCAAGAATGTGGGGGACAGAGCCCCACATCGAGATGGGGATGCAGCTTGTTGAGTTCCCATTTTAATGTCCAGTAGTCAGCTGTCATTGATCTTGGCTTCAGGCAGTCAAGATTTGTACTTATATAGGTAACATTAGCCACAAGGGTCGTAGAGAGAGAGAGATGAAAGGTAATGCAATAGTTAAATGCAGTAGTTTGTATTTTGGAGTTTGGTATATGATGGTGTACAACATGCAGAGCCAGATCATGGTCAAACGGGGCCCAAGTCAGGGTAATAGATTAAGGCCCCTGTCCAGCAAGCCCTTCCAGTGTCTCATTACTTGCACCCCCCATTACCATAAGTTCAAACTTGTCAGTGTACATACTGTTTTCTTCTTTACTTAAAAAAATATTACAAATATTTTAATTTAATTTGAAACTTTTATTTCGCATTTTATAGCACAAACACTGACAATTTGCTAAACAAAACAAGACAGTCTCACAGTGAAAATGAACTAAGCATAGATTGTGTACCTTTGGGGTGTTTTCAGACCATGGGCCGTGGCACACAATTTTAGGACCATGCATAAATGCAATTGTTATTTGATTCACTTATTAAATTGTATTATTTGTTTAATACAGCACCACTTGTAAGAGGGAGTTTTAAAGTTGCAGTTTTGAACATTTATTTCCAGTAAGCAGTGAAACAAAACATTTGAATCACTAATGACAAGGCCACCCATTTCAGAACATTTCAACTCTAAAAGGCCCCTCACACTGCTGTCACTATAATCCACCAATAACAGTAAGTATGCACAATCTCTGCAAAAGTGAAAGTCATCTGAATAATCTACAGTAAAGACATCTGTAACTAATACTGGCAAACAACTTTGCATGTCAGAGCCTTATCTACAAATTCATTGCCTACTGCCCTTGAAGAATAAATTGCCTATATTACATAAAATAATAATGATAATAACAGTAATAATAATAACAGTTGGTGTTCTTGTGATATGTAAAAGGGAATGGCTAGCAAATCAACAGCAGGTTCATAGTTACTAGACATCTGATGCAAAGGAAGATACACTTAGGAGTGCAGTATCCCCCCTTATGCTGCACAGTAGTGTCAGCAGTCCATCTACCTGATGGAAGAAGACCCACAACTTTCTGCACCAAAAGCAAGTATGCTACCTGTTGCACCACTGGCACTGAACAGCACAACTCTGAAATTCTATGACTGACATTCACAGAGTGTAATCCTCAGTGATTTACAAAAGCAAAACAAAAAAAAATATCTAAAGGAGACCTGGCAGTTGGTGTGGAGATTTAAGTTACTTTCTTCCCAATAATTAAGGCTCAGGGTTTCACTCTAGGCAAAGTAATTTAACTAGACCCCCCCCTAACTGGAGCATTTCACACACACACACACACACACACACACACACACACACACACACACACACACACACTTGTTGACTAATGTCTGGATTGCTGCACACACTTCCACTGTCCATAGATATCTCTTTGTTTGGGGGTTAGGTTGGGATAATGGTTAAAGGACTTTACCTTAAATCTAAATTTTCTTGCAATTTTACATTAGGATGTTTGTCTTGACCTTGAGATTTGTGGGGCTTGCTTGTCTCTTACTTGGTCCTAAAGCACTCCTGTGTTCAGAAAGTCTGGTAGGGTCTAAAGCCCTCTTGTGTTTACAGAAGTCTTCTGGCTTAGTGTTATTTACAACAGGCTTTATTTTTATTGGCTATCCAAAGCCAGCATTGGCCATAGGCAGCTGCCTAGGTTCTCTGTGGTTGGATCCTGCTCTGGCAGCATGCAGTAAGTATTGATGGGGATTAGTGATGGTTATGATGTGCTTTTTATTTTTACTTTAGAAGCATTTTGTAGTGACTTCAGTTGCATATTGCAGGAAGAAAATACATGTTCATTGCTACAAAGATTTAGGTCAGTGAGAAGCAAGGTAGAAGGGAAAATGGAAGAGGCCCCATTACAATTTCTTGAAGTACATTTTAGGTTAAGACTGAATATTGTTTTTTATTTTGGAGTGAATGCCTGTATTTTAACTTTAGCGGCTCTACAAGAGAGGCCATTCTTAACCAGAGAACTTATTTTAAAAGTAGTATAAGCCGAAAGACGCATAATTCAGCCATGTCATAAGCTTTCCTGACGTCAATAAAGCACAGCTGTAAGGAATCCATTACCCATGTTGCTATAAAATGAATTAGTAAGTTGAGAACAGAGCTGTCATGGTACAGTAGCATGAGTGAGAACAACAGTGAACTTTGTTAAATTGGTATATTCTTGAACTTGGTTATAAACCAAGTTTTCCATCAGTTTAGCTAATTTTGTGAGATTTTACTGGACTTTGGTTTATATGATGAGCTTGTAGGAATGTATGTGGTATTGAGGTTAATTCTTACTGTCACCATGTTATCTCTGGGGTTTTAGAAGGTTCTAGTATGAACCTTTTGGTTTTCACCTTATGTGCTTGAATTGGGAGAACTGATTTGAGGAGCATATCATAAATGCTACTGCTAAGCAGGCAATATGGATATACACAGTGTAAGATATGCACAAAAATTATTAGATCTTATAAACAAAAGCTTCCTGGACCAGGCTTTTATTATTAACTACCATAGACCCTTACCTCTGCGAACCTCACTCACCTAACCACTGACAGTTGGGGCAACTCTGGGGATAAATATGGCTAGGCTGTAGGGCTGTTGGCCTAGTAACCTTCTATGAACCTATAAAGAACCTACTAGAGAACAGAATATGCTTGTCCTGGTCTTAAATTTAGAACATGTATGAACTACCCTGAAGGTATCCCCTTACTGGTTATGTCAGAACTTACTCTATCATAATCTTCAAACTGCTGAGATCAAATATCACAGAATTCAAGGACCTCAAATATACAAATTTCCTACAGTTTTATAATAAAGTCTGTAAGTTTGAATATAATGGTATTACTCGTGTTTGTTTTTAAATACTTTTATTAAATTATCACAAGACACAGGCGCACACATATTAATAGACAATACAATGCATTATACATTAGGTAGGGGAAGCTACCGCCACAGAGAGACCAGTCACCAGTGGAATTCCCCAGGGCTCAGTGCTACGACCTGTCTTGTTTGGAATCTGCTTCTATGAAGTTGTCTACCACATTTACAATACACCCATGAGAGATGACCCATTTATTTGGGATTGGGAACTTACTCGGACAATGACCTAACTTTCAACCAACATGTGACCACTTTTGTCAGAAAGTCTTTCTATACTGCACAAATTATATACAACTTATAAAGAAAAACTTGAAGAGAATGTGCCACAAGAAGATATTATAGAACTTTCTATAGAATCTCCGCAGGAAATGGAAAACAAGGGATGTGCCCTCAGTATGGAAGAAAAGGAGTTAAGAGAAGAGTTGCTTGATTTAATAGAGAAAGACAGATATATCAAGATCAATGAGAGAAATAGAATGCAGAAGGTTAATAAAACCCCAAAAGTCAGAAGCTTGATAAAACAAATGAACACAGTAATTAGGACTGTCCATATTGATCCATGAGATATAACAGAAGTAAACAGAATATATTACTGTGCTGCTAAATTAATAACGGATAAAATTCTACCATAGGAACATAGTGTAGCGAGGGTAAATGGGGTGGGTGTGAATACCATCATGGAAATATCGAATAGAGAAAACTATAAAGCAGCTAAGACAAGAAGTGTCATTGTTAGAAGATTATAGAAGAGGAAACAGATCAACAAAAATATTAAGAAAGATAGATGTGATAAAAGCAATGCGCAGTATTAGAACAGACCAGGATCTGTTATGCACTATTGGAGATAAACTAAAAATTTCAAAACAGGTGGAAAGAGTCCGAAGATACGAAGATAAATATAAGGGAAAAGCACAAAATAAGCAATTTACTGATAACTCAAAAAGTTTGATAGAGAACTGGGAAATAAGGTAAAAGGAATTGATAGACCGCCGAAAAAAGAGGAAGTAGATACATTTTGGAGAAGTATCTATGAAGATCCTGTGGAACATAACAAAGATGCTAAATGGATAGAAGAAGTAAAAGAAAGAATAAGAAGTTTAAAGGTACAGGATATAAAATGGGATGAAATAACAGCCAGAGAGATTGAAACAAAGTTGAGAAAAGCCTCTAATTGGAAAACCCCAGGCCCAGATGCAGTACCTAACTTTTGGCTTAAAGTATTAACTTCTTTACATGAACATCTAGCCATGAGTAAGAACTATTTATATGCACACCCCAAACAGACACCACACTGATTAACAACAGAAAAAACAATGCTCTTGTTTGAGTGATCCTGCAAGCTACCCTAAAAATTATAGACCAATAACTTGTCTTCCGACGACATATAAACTATACACGGGGATTGACGCCGACAGAGTTTATAGTCATTTAGAAGAAAACTCAATTATGGCAGTAGAACAAAAGGGCAATAAAAGAAAGTCATATGGAACAAAGGTCATGTGTTAAATAAAGTTATAGTGGAGAACTGTAAGAAAGGGAAGAATCTAAGTATGGCATGAATGGACTATAAAAAAGCATTGGATAGTATCCCACATTCATGGATAAGAGAGTGCTTAAAAATTTATAAGGTACATCCTATACTGATTGATTACATTACAGTAACCATGAAACAGTGGCAGACCACTTTGCAATTAAGCCATGATAAAGGACAGATTATTATCCCAGGGATAAAAATCCAAAGGGGGATATTCCAGGGTGACTCCCTGTCACTGTTGCTATTTTGCCTTGCCATTAATCCATTAAGCTGTTTACTTAACAGCTTAGGTCATGGCTATAATTTGGCTTCTAGAAAACAACAAAGTATAATGACTTCTCATCTTTTCTTTGTCGATGATTTAAAAATGTATAGCTCATCAGATGAGGAATTGAAAGCACAGCTACAGGTTGTCAAAACTTTTTCAGATGATATTGGAATGTCATTTGGTCTTGATAAATGTGCAAAAGCAACCTTTAAAAAGAAAAATTGCAGCAGCAGGAAAACATCAGTTTGGGGCAAGAATGTGATGTAAAAGAACTTGAACAAAAGGGGGTGTATAAATAATTGGGAATTGATGAAGGATCAGCAATAAAACATGAACAAATGCAAATAAAGATTTTTAAGGAGTATTTTAGAAGACTTAAATTAATCCTGAAAACGGCATTGACACCTAGGAGCAAGATCCAAGCTATAAATCAGTTTTCTCTTCCTGTCCTAATTTATAGTTTTGGAGTGATTGACTGGCCCCAAAAAGTGTTGGATAAATTGGATATTAAAACAAGAAGGATGCTTCATGCTCACCAAATGATTTATAAAAATCACTGTATACCAAGATTATATATTCCCCGTTCAGAAGGAGGGATGGGCCTCCTTGAAACTGATTACATATATAGATCTGCAATCGTGGGACTCCACACATATCTACTGACCTCACAAGATTCAAATGTGGTGAAAGTTTTGAAACATGAGGA
This sequence comes from Protopterus annectens, assembly GCF_019279795.1. Classification (NCBI taxonomy): domain Eukaryota; kingdom Metazoa; phylum Chordata; order Ceratodontiformes; family Protopteridae; genus Protopterus; species Protopterus annectens. The sequence goes on along the minus strand of NC_056726.1, from coordinate 848,407,658 downwards.
GAATAAATCTAAGACGACATCTCTGCTTAATTTAGCAGAAGCATATTGACATCAAGCAGGAATGGAAATCCAACCAGAAGTGGATAAAAGTCAGGCAGCAAACTGAATGTGCTAAAAAACAAAAGAAAGAATATAAGGTGAAGAATCAGATGTGAAGGTAAGAAATGTGGAAAAAACATAAATATAGTTGCAAGTATAGAAAATTTCTGGAAGACCCTCATGTTGATCAAGAACGAACGCAGGAATGGTTAAGGAGAGATGAATTTACATCAAGAAATGAAAGGTTAATATTGGCAGCCCAAGATAGTGGGCTACGTACACGTTGGTTTACTAAGTTCAATGAACATGTGAGAGAAACAGATATATGTAGGTTTTGTGGAACCAAATTGGAAACAGTCACACACCTTATTGCTGGTTGCGACTCTCTTATGGCAGAGGGGACTGTATACTGAAAGGCATAATAATGTGGCGAGATCGTTACACTGGAGATTGTGCAAACATTATGGTATCGAAGTGGCTGAAAACACTGGAAACTTGAGCCACAGCGAAACATTGAAAATGATTAAGTTTATATCACATGGGATCACCCAATACCAACAGTCCAAAAGATAGATGCTAGAAAACCGGATATAGTGGTCCAAGAAAAAAAGACAAAAGTAGCATTGATCATTGAAATTGCCACACCTAGTGACTACAGTGTCTTGCGTACTGAGAGAGACAAAGTCAAAAAATACCTTGATCTGCAGGCAGAAACGAGAGCCATGTGGGAGAAAGATACCCAGACAGTTCCAATAGTAGTAGGAGCAACTAGTCTTATAAAAAAGAATTTATAATTTTATTTAGATATGTTACCAATTCATGTAACACCGTACGAATTTCAAAAGGAGTCATTACTGGGCACATTGCGAGTGCTGCGAAGAGTACTTCTGACTAACATCAAAGAGTGAAACAATACTAATTTCATGAACTTTAATCATACTTTGACTTGGGAATAGGGTCCATTCCCATCATGGTATTAGAAACCCAAAAGACTTGGGAGAAATTAAAAAATGAGAAACCATATAGACAATAAAATGCATTATACATTATACACAGCAAGCTATTGCCACAGAGAGACCAGTCACCAGTGGAATTCCCCCTCAGTGCTAGGACCTGTCTTGTTTGGAATCTGCTTCTATGAAGTTGTCTACCACATTTACAATACACCCATGAGAGATGACTCATTTAGTCGGGATTGGGAATTTATTCAGACAATGACCTAACTTTCAACCAACATGTGTCCACTTTTGTAAGAAAGTCTTTCTATACTGCACAAATTATATACAACTTATAAAGAAAGGGTTGCAACTAGATCTAGAGATGTCATTGTCTTATTTTGCTCAACCTTCATTAGGCCAGTCATTGAGTATAATGCACTCCTTTGAATACAACTGTCCAGAAACATGCAACAACTGAAATGCTTACAGAGGTACATGACTAAAAGGATACAAGGCCTAAACAATATGGCCTACATGGATCGCCTTAAATCTTACCATTGTACTCTATATCCTACAGACTGCTAAGAGGTGACCTGTGTTTGGCATAAAAGGCATTCTCCAACCCAGTACTGGTGGACCTGCTGCACATCAGCAAATCAAATGGCATTAGAAATTCTCATTCCAGAAATGTAAACCTCTTCTGCAACATCATCAGAATCTTTTGTTGGGACAGGTATGTCTTACACAGGATACCATTGCTCGGGAACAGACTCCCTATCCACATAAAATAAAGATAATTCCTGTCCATATTCAAGCACAACTTGTATTTGTGGATGGAAAATAGAACATTTACCCCAGGTGTGCCCCCCTGTACCACTAATGTTTGCAGGGAGCTCCTAAATGCTTTACCCCATGCAGTGGTCCCCTCAAACGATTTATGACATGATCCCAGTTATTCTCACTAGGGGTACTGTATAATTATCAAGCATAGGATAGATAAGGCTGGTCTTAAACATGATAGGGTAATTCAAGCATCAAAAGGGAAAGCCCACAAGAGCAGTTAGCCTAGCACTTGATTATGAACCTAATTTGTATTCTTTCTTTTTAACTATAATTCACTCCAACATTATCTAAATTGCTTAATTTTGGCCTTCCCTTGAACCTCATTCTTTCTCCTGCACATTATTCTGCATGTATTATTCCCAGAAATTCCATTTTCTAGTTAATTTGCTTTTCCCTTTTCTAAAGATCCCATCTGTAGTTCTTTTATCTCCTTTACAGTATTCAGAACTTCATTTACAGTTGGTTTAGATTTTTATTTCTCTTTTCTAGTAATTGCTTTTTTTGCCAGCCAATATTAAACTTGGGTAAGCCTGACCATGTACAAGGAATTCAAATCCTCTGTCCCAACTCAAAATAATCATTCCCTTAGTTACAGCCATTTGCTCCACCAACATTTCTCACAAAGTACTCTGTAATGAATTTTTTAAATCTTCCAACTCATTACACTTCCAAAAAAGCATGCTCCCATTTACCTCTGTCTTTTCCATCACTCTTCCAGAATTTGCCATCTCCTCAATGAAAAAAATCTCTTATGTCTGCTTAAGGTATAAACATACTTATTCAAATACTTACAAGCAAAATTCCTAAACTTTCTGCACTTTGTTTCATACTTGCAAGTCATACAGATCTCCTCTCATTGTTCCTTTGTAAATTCCCTTTGTAGCCTCTCTTTCCAATCTTTTCTAACTTCCTTTGATGATTCTTATAATTATAATGCAGTATTTTACATGAGTTGCTGATGATCCCTTTCTAACAAGCTTATTTTGTAGAATAAAATGCAAATTGTACCAGACCTGGTCTTTCACTTAGCAATCAGCACTTCCCAGTCGCTTTACTCTGTTATCACTTTCTGGAAGGGAAAGCAGTCTGTAACCTGCAGTCCAAACTTCTGCTTGGCCTCTTTCACCTTTATTACCTTTCCCTTTCTATTTATTTGCTCCTACTACCTTGGTTACTTTTCCAGTTTTCTACAGTAAGTTACGACCCTCTCTTTCCTATTTTCTGTACCCCTACTTAAAATCATCCCTACTGGCAAAATCTCCTTTCTCCATTTCAGTGCTACCTTACTTTTTTTTCTTTTTTCATGAATATAATATTCTGTGTGGTTGTTCATAAGTTCTTAGGTGGTTAATAGGCTATCGGTCCTTAGGCCCCTTATAAGCTTGGCCTTGTTAATCCCAAGTTGCCCCAATTGTCCTTATTAGATGGACGTAATTTGCAGAGCAAGTCCATAGTCAGCACCAACTACCCCTATCCATGAGGGACATAGGTGCCACCCCTGGCATGAATTTATAGTGTCCATCCATCCCAAGTGTCTAGTTCTTCAAACCATGAAAGACCCAGTGCTATCTGACCTCCCACTTTTTTCAAAATCAGTGGTGCAACAAATACCTGCACTGGAGACCTAAACTCACACCAAAACATATACAAGACTCGCTGGAGAGAGAGGTTTGTAACACAGCACACTCCTAACCTATGGAATAAGTTGCTACTACAAATCAAAAAAGGTAGCATTGGACTACGTTGAAAGCTAGTCTTGTTTACTGGATGAGCAGACACACACATCATCTTAGTCATGTATTGTTCAGCATCTTATGGGCCATGTAATTGCTTGTGTAGTATTATCCCTACATCTCCTAAGTAAGTTTATTTTTCATGTACATTGTTTATTTTTATATTGATTAACATTTGATTACCGGAAAAGTGTGACTGGGAAGGAGCTCATTCATTTTCAGCAGAGTTCAGGTAGAAAAGCTCCAAAGTATTACAAAAACATTTTAAGAACAGTAATTTGCTATTGTCCTTAAGGATCTGCAACCAAAATCCACATTTTCCTTAGTTCTGGAACTCCCCCCCCCCCTTTCATCATCATCCCTTTCCACTTTGCCATAAAGTCTTCTGCTTGCATTGTATATAGGAAGCTTAGGGTGGGAGGTTGGCATAATGGTTAAAGTGTTTACCTTATAAACCGAAGGTGCAGGGTTTGGGTCTCACATGGGATAAATGGCTAGGCTTAAAATGGTCCATAAGGACCTGAGCCTATGAACTGCATATCTCTAAAGCATCCATTCAAATCAGGTAATTCTAAACCGTCTTGTTCTTTGGGGAAGATCCTCTTATCCCACTTAACTCTTGCCTTTTTCCTGTCTCACAATAAATTCTCTTAAACTCTTTATTCATTTTTATCCACAGCATCTCTGGTTGAAAAACAAATATTCCTGACCCATATGTAAACTTAGAGACTGAAAACATTTTACTGGTTCTATCTTACTATCCATATCCATTATCAAGAGCTTCAACTTTCTCATTTTTGTATTATGTTTTGATTAGTCTATTCCCACATATCATTAGCTGCCATAACAGAAGCCTTGATTAATCCATATACCTAAATACTTAATCTTATCATAATATGAGTGTGACGACCTTGTGGCAACCATTGCCACTAAATGTGAAGTAGATGCTGTGTTACCTAGTCTGGTTCAATGAATAATCCACAAAACACAACTTTGGCAGTAAGAGCATATAGAGGGATTGTGCACCATTGTCCTGGGTACTAGGTCTCCAACCTCTACACCCAAGTTAAGCTGTCACTGTTCACTTACAGAACCACACCACTCTCTCCATGAACCATTGTCTCCCATTGCCCCTATCCACAGTAACTACCTTTCACTCAAAGTATTATTTTTCACATTCACACACATGCTCACAATTTCCAGGGAAGGCTGTTGAATCCTCCAATTCCACACAGCTTTCTTCCTGGGCCTGGTAATTTTGCCACCATTCTGAAGAAAGTCAGAGACTTCCAGTTATTGGTATGGTCTGATTGTACCAATTGATATCTCTTTTACAGGTAGTTGGCTGAAGCAGTCTCAAAGACATGGCCCTTACAGTGTGTTATTCCTCAGTATAAATTGTTACCCTTTTCTCAGTTACGCACCAATGCATAAATATTCAGCTTAGAAATAATTAAAATAGGTTTTACTTAAATAATAAAGAAAATAGCACAACTACCACATAGGTTGACACACAAGGTTAAAGTAAAATACAATAAACGGGTTCATATTAGAAGCTTGAAGGTCCTGTTCAGCGAATACGAAAAGAGCGATATGTATTGCGCGAACAATGAAAACAGCGAACGTTCAAAACCGGGAAATTCAAAATGTCGATTTGTCATAGTTGGCCCGTCTGCAGTATAGCTCCGTAAGGTAAGTGTGCGATAGTTACGGACCTTGGGGTTAGGGTGGGGGTTAAGGTAAGTGCATTGATAGGTAATGTATGTAACGTTTAATGTAGGGTTAGAAGTAAGGTTTTGTTAAGTGTATGTGTGTGGATTATTTATTTTGTTTAGGTATATCTCTGTAGGGTAAGTGTGCGATAGTTACGGACCTTAGGGTTAGAGTGCGGGTTAAGGTAAGTGCATAGATATAGTGTATGTATGTAGTTTATTTATTTTGTTTGGGTAGGTAGTATGTCGCGGGTGGTGGGGATGGCCGAGTATGACGAGTTGTGATTTTAAATTTCGTGGTTTACAGCGTTCGTTTTATTCACGGTTTGGTAAATGTGTTGCTGTTTTCGTATTCGTTAAACAGGACCTTTGAGCTTATAATATGAACCCCAATAAACATAGGACGAATGCATACAGAAAAATCTAACTCCAGCTATCTAAGTTTCCTAGCTAGCTAGCCACTACAAGGAGTACTGTACCTTAAAATGACTAGGTAATTTCCACACACAAGATATTCTCACAGCAACTTCACACACTACTCTCCTAATGTTTTGTTAAGTCACAAAAGCCACAATTATATAATCAAAGTCCTTGTGTGGCTTTATTGTTTCTACTGATACTTGTCATAAACCAGCCAGCCCCACACCTATCCCTACAGTATGAGTTTGTTCCATTCCCTTCACATCTGTTTCTTCTTTACTTCCATCCCAGATGGGTTTTAAAAAGTTTCAATGACCATTGCTTTCCAATGCTGTTTCATCTTTGTCTGTTACCTTAGGAAAATGTGCCATCCTGTCTGTGAACTAGCCCCTCATTCTGTTCTTTTACACCTGAACAAACAAAAGTGTTTGCTAGGTAACATATACATTGCAAAGTAACATACCAGAAACAGAAGAGAAGAACAATGTACAAAGAGGAATACATTTTGCTTGCTTTAGCCTAGCATAAGCAGATTTCACAAACATTCACTTTTAGCCTGGCTTCACGATAGGTACTGCTGAATCAATTCATGCGTGGGTACATAGTTGACCTCTATAAACTTTCTTTTATCTTCATTAATGTTACATCCCAAAAGTCTTCAAACTTCCTCAAAATATTCCACAGGACTGCAGTGTTCTTTTCTGGATTTATCAAGTACAAAATAATATCTACAAATAAAACTAACTTTTTGATTACCATGCAAATAATGTCATTGAATTTATGAGTCCCTTATTTTCTTTGCCAGTGTTTATAAATATAAAGCAAATAACAAAGGGAATTGGGCACCCCTGCCTGGTTTCTCTGTTCAGACACAACCTGATGAAGAGGAACCCTCCCAATTTAATTCTCATCTCTGTCTCTTCAGAAAATCCTCCTGATTAATCTTGTTATTCTAGCAGGGAATGCAGATGCTTCCATTGCTTTACTTATCCCAGCTGACTCTCTGCATCAAGAATTAACAGTAATGGTATTTTCTTACATTCTGTTTCCCTCTGGATCATCATTGTTCTGTTAATGCGGTCAAATGCTTGTCTTTCACAAAACCATATTGAGCTATATCTATCAGTGTTGGTAAGATCTTTCCCAGTATCAATATAAACACTTTATATGAAGCTGGGTTTTCCCTTCTTAATATAAGTCAGTATTCTCTGCTTTTTGTCTATACCTCTAGGGCCATTTGCATTCAGTAGTAATATGAAGATGGTACCCGTTATGGTAGTTGTTGTTATTCCCACCTGTTGTACATGACAATTCTTTTGAATGTATATTTCCAACTTTTAGCTCACATGTACAGACTAAAGTTTGGCAGGCTGATTTTTTGTGTATTTGCTTCCTTTCATCTCCATTAGAAACTGTATCACATTTTCAAGACATTAGCTTCAATAAAAACACTCAAAAAACTAATAATTTTTCAAAACCCCAATCCCTCCTATGTTAGAACAAACACAGATGACAACGTACATTTTCAGCAAATGAAGTTTACTGCTACAGCTAGAAGCCAGATAGAACCAATTGCTCCAAATCACCATCTGCACCCACAGGCACTACCTAATATAAAATAAAGGTTACCCATGCTAAAATGCATGCTACAGCTTGTGTTCATACTTAACACTGATTGCTGCTTGTTCTTTTATCTCTGTTCCCTTCATAGATAAGCTTGCATGCTTTCAGTAAACATCAACTTTTAGCCCCAAGAAAAAGTGTATTGCTACCTTAAAATAAATAAACAAAATTGTGCACTGTTTTATTAAATCAGTTAGAGTACTGTTGAGGCTACTACTACTTTTTTAACAAGAAACATCGTTATTAAATTATCACTTATGACATAGGCGTACATTTGCACAAATGAAAACAAACCATATTGATATAATCTTAGTTGCAAGCATTTTACATCACAAACCATATTGACATAATTTTAGTTGAAAACATTCTATATAACTCAATCTTCCCAATCATCAGTCAGACATTACATAGTTCATTCATATCCTGGCTTCGTTTAAACCTCATTCCTCACCTATATGTATTGTTCCCACAATTCCCATTTTTTTCCTATGTAATCTGTTCCTACCTTTTTAAAAATCACAATTCCAGTTGTTTTATCTCTGTTACTATATTGACTACATCTAGTACAGTTGGTTTAGATTTTGATTTCCATTTTCTAGTAATTGCTTTTATGGCAGCCACCATAATTAGACTCAGCAAGGCCTTACTATGTCTAGGCAATTCTGATTCTGTATCATGACTCAGAAAAATAATTTCCCTAGTTACACCAATTTACTCATTCAGTATCTACTCTCTCTGCAGAGAATCAAGGTCTGCTAACTTATTACACTCCCAGAAAATGTGTTCCCAGTTACCCCTTTCTTCACCATCACACCTCCAACATTTGCTGTTTACCTGAGGAAAAATTCTCTGGAGTCTACCTTGGGTATAAAAGCATCTATGTAAACATTTCCAAGCAAAAATCCGAAGTCTTCTAGATTTTGTTGCATATTTGGGAGACATATCCATTGTTTCTTTGTGAATTGTTTATCCAGTCTCTCTTCCTAATCCTTTCTAACCTTCACTGATTTATTCTTATAGTTATCATGCAATATATTTTATATGGTTTACTAATTATTCCTTTTTTACCAGCGGCTTCTATCTTGGATTCTACTAAAAACTTTACCACTGCTGGTCTTTCATTTAGGACCCCCCCCCCCATTTTCTTTCTTTTTGCCTATACTCTGGTATCAGTCCTTGATAGGAAAGTCAATCTCTGACTTGCAGTCCAACTAAATTATCGGTATCTTCCGATTGTATTACATTTTCATCTGTAGTTATTTTCATAGATTCATAGACTGTTACTAAGCTAACAGCACAATAGGCCTTTCTAAGCCTAGCCATGTTTTCCCAAAAGAATAATGATGTCCTGCATCCAAATAGGACATTGAGGGCCAGACATTTATAAGCTACATCTGTCCATAAAGGGAGATGGGTGTCAGGTCCAATGTAAATTTCCTATTGCCCATCCACTTGTCTAGGTTGTACTTAAACTGGGTAATACACTGTTAGAAAAATATGTAATAGTAATATGCATGCTTAGTGCATTCGAGATTTAAAAGGGTTAATACATTTATTCTGTTCACACTGCATGAGTCTGCACAGCTATTAGAAACTTAACAAGAAGTATTTCATTTCTGCTAATGTCATGAAAATAACAAGAGACAATTAATTTCTGCTAATGTCATGAAACTTAACAAAGGGATATTAATTTCTGCTTATGCCATGAGAAAACATGCAGATGCTAGAAGCTATTGATATAGAAAACAATAGATGCTTGAAAGTTTAAACCGCAGTCAGCATTACTTGTACTAAAGCTAGAAATCTACCTTGAATCTAGACAAAATGTAACCCATGTATTAGAACAGTACAATAGAAGAATTGAAAAGTTGAAATGGACTGAAATAAGCCCAAGGCTAGGTTGTTTTTCTCAAAATGTTTTGCAAAACAGCAGATAATTTCACTTGGTCAGCAATAAGTCTAGCAACATTTTCTGTAGAACATACAGAAAGCTGTGTCTAACTACATCAGCAATAGAATAGTAACATTTTCTGTGTGACAGGAAGAGAACTGTATAAGAATAACATACTAATCACCAATGATTCAAACAAATCTTGTGCCTGCATGCTTTGTCTCCTTGCTGCAAGTAATAAATGGTGCCTTACTTGAACCTAACGTGAATTGGTCTTTGAAGTTTTTTTCCTTTGACAGATTGGTCCTTCGGACCAGAACCCTCTCTTCACCTCGGATCAGACGGGCCAGGTGGTGGTTGAAACCATACGGGGAAGAAACCAAATCGGTTCTTCTTATCTGAAAAGCCCTCCGACTGAATTGTCATTCAAAAAGAGGCCAGCCACTTTCTGATCTGCGACTGAAGGACGGGTCTCTGCAAATTGGTGATCAATCACTTGGGCTCAGGTAAGGTGAATCTACGTTTTTCTGTTTTCTGTTTTATATCAGGGACTAGATATGTATTGTTTTTGTTAGACTGTATTTTTCTTACAAGTCAGGGACAAAAAAGATTACTGTCTTGTCATAGATCAGGAGAAACAGAATAGGTAGGCAGTCATTCTGAAGAGACTATAACAAAATCTGTGGTACCACATTAATAAATTAAGAGACGTTGCATGACAATCAAAGGGTAGAACAAAATGGGTAATAATTGCACAAAAAGACCCCAAAATCCACCGTTAACAGAAGACGCAAAATGCATACAGTCGCAGTGCACCAACAATATTAAATATTATTCAAAATGGGTTAATAAGTACGAATTCGACCGAAAATTAGAAAAATCCTCGCTTATCAAACTTGTCAAACAACTCAAAACTGATTCCAAAGGTCGGGTAAAAAAAAGCAACGTAAATTAGAAATTCCTCAGGCACACAGGTGGATTGAGGAAGTAAACCGTAGGGAACAAAAGAACAAGAATTCAAAAGCAATGTTTTTAGATAAGGAGGACAATAATTTAGTAATAGCATCAGCACCTCCGCCTCCCTTACCGGAATATGAAGCAAGTGAACAGGTTAGTCCACCCCCACGATATCCTGTGGTCACTGAAGATAGAGACATTATGAAAATAAAACCGTTTAAAATTAGAGATCCCATCGGGACCAGGTCCCGAACAAAGGCAGGTAACTCGGATGAAGGCATCGAGTTATGGCAAATGGTTAAAAATTCACGATCTATAAGTGAAGAAGAAGAAATATGTCCACTTATAGAAGTACCCAACCCTCAGGCAGGTCAAGACAGTCAGGACCCAACTATTTTAGTATATAGACCTTGGACTCCAGAAGATATCCGGAAAGCCACTGAGGGAACCCCCCATCCAAAGGTTAATTTTAGAAAATTCTCAAAAGATTTACAAGAATGAGGCTGAGTTATAATTTAAACGGAGAAGAGGTAGAAAAGGTAGTTAGACAAATTGTAGGGCCAGATTGGTATATGATTAGTGGGAACTGGAATCCCTGTGATGCTGCACAAAGACCCCTCCCACATAGCAGCGCAGAATTGGACACCAGAGTAAAAGGTCTTACAGACCGCATCTCTGAAAAATGGAAACCTAGGGCAGACTGGACTTGCATTAATCAATGCATCCAACAAGAAGGTAAAACTATTGAATGGTATTATGCCAGACTATTAGAGTGTTTTAATAACCACTGTGGAATGCAGGTTCCTGAAGATCAAACACAAGATTCCCCATATGAACAGCAGTTAAGGAATGCATTTTTTAAAGGGCAGTATTGCACCTATAAGCAGTTTTATTACAAAACACATGGTAGATCATCGTACAAGCAGGTTATAATCATTACTTGAATATGCTAGGCATGCCGAAAGGCATTTTGATAGCAAAAAGAAAGCTCAAGTATTTTCTGTAGAAGATGGAGCAGAAGTTTACGTAGTACAGTCTGGGAAAAAGGGCAAGAAAAATGCACAGAGAAACAAACAATCTGATCAACGATCAAAGGACTTTGAAGGGCAAAAGAAAAGGGGAGAATGTTTTAAATGCGGTAAAAAGGGACACTTGGCAAATGATTGCAAGAAAAATAAGGCAACAACAGAAGACAAGGAGGGTGTGAACTGACTATATGGTAGTCAGGAATCAGTAGAAGGGGCTAGCGAAGAAGGGACAAATGAGAATGTGATAGAGGGAGTAGAGGAAGTTAGTGACAATGAAGAAGATGAAATATTAGAACTGGCTTTATTGAGCTTGGAGCTCTATTTAGCAGACACAAAACCAGAAGTTACACTCTTGGTAGAAGGGAGGGAAGTCAAATTCTTGTACGACTCAGGGGCATCACAAACCCTGATACATCCCTCCAAACTACCAGAAAACACAGAGACACCTGATTACATACTGGTCAAAGCAGCTAATGGACAGCTGTATCGGGAGCCTCTCTCCCGTGACATCGCAATAACTGATCCAGTTTCAGGATTGACACAAAAAAGCAAAATTGTTGTTTCTGCAAAATGTCCAGTAAACCTCCTGGGCAGAGACCTCATGCAGCTATTTGGTATAGCAGTAGTCCCAACCATGCAGGGTATGGAAGCACAGCAACAAATTGATAGCTTTGCAGTGCAATCAGAGGGTGAAATGTTTTATTGGTACAGCCAGGACTTGGTTACGACTGGTCCAGGGACTGTGACCGAAGAGTTAATGAATGTAGCCGTCAGCAAATTCCCCTCCCTTGACATTGATAAGCAACACCTGTTGCACTGTACCCTGTATTATTCTAATACACCAGGACCTGATAAAGAATATGAGCAAGAATTATTTAAGAATCATGCAAACAGATTGATATTGCGTAACCTGTACTGGGACACAGAAGGGAACAGTGTAGCCAGCTGTTCATTGCCCCAGGAGTTCTTTGCACTTTATAAATCTAATCGATTACCACATGTTAGTTTAACCAAAAACAGAAATATAGAATGGGCAGACCTAGGAGAAAAAGTCATGAGATGGGAGAAACGGACAGAACTAGAACTGTCAGAACAGGGAATACAAATACAGAAGTTGAATTGGATAACTCAGACCAACCCAGCTGTGCGCTTACAGTCTGGTGAGGACAGCTGATTGACACTCCTGTTAAAGGAGGAAGAAAATGCCGTATGAAATATACCAGAGACTCTTTGGTCAACAGGAATATCAGATGTAGGACTTATTAGTACAGCGGGACCAGTTACTATCATGCCAAAGTCAGCATTTAGACCACAAAAGAGACAGTATCCCTTAAGAAAAGATGCAGAGGCAGGGATAAAGCCTATTATAGCAGCCTTACTTAAAGGAGGGATACTAGTAGAATCTCCCGATTCACCATGTAACACACCCTTATTTCCAGTCAAAAAAGCAAATGGAGAATGGCGTATGGTCTAAGATTTACAAGCTGTAAATGATGCAGTAATACCAAGGGCATCCACGGTGCCAGACCCTTACACCCTGTTGAATGATTTAAAACCTCAACAGAAGTATTTTTCTGTCGTAGACATTAGCAATGTGTTCTTTTCAATACCGATACACCCTGACAGCCAGTATTGGTTTGCATTCACATTTCAAGGGAAAAGGTATACATATACATGATTACCACAGGGATATTGTGAAAGTCCAACAATATTTTCACAAGAAATGGCAAGCAACTTGGCGGGATTCACCCCACCAAGAGGCAGTCAGATTTTACTTTATGTTGACGACATCTTGCTGGCAGCCCCCACCCAGCAAGATTGTAGAGAAGATACCATAGCACTTCTACGATTTTTAGCCGCTGAAGGACATAAGGTAAATAAAAGTAAACTACAGCTTTGGAAAAAAACAAGTTAAATACCTGGGATATGTAATATCCAAGGAAGGAAGAACATTAGATGAGGACAGGAAGGTAGCAATTTTGCAAGCACCAAAACCCACTACCAAGAAGGAAATGATGTCCTTCCTGGGTACAGTTAATTTTTGCCGGAGCTGGATTCCAAACTATGCTTTGGAATCTGCACCGCTGACTGACCTTATATATAAGAAGCCTATGGCAGTGCAGGATTTGTTACAATGGACACGAGAGGTAGAATCTGCTTTCTGCAAACTGAAGCAATTAATAGCGTCCTCATTAGTTCTGGGATTGCCAAACTATCATAAATGTTGTTTCCAAACTGTAGATTGTAAGCAGGGTTACATGACATCATTACTGACACAACAGCATGGGGGATAAGCAACGCCCCATTGCGTACTATTCATCACAACTAGACCCAGTGGCATGATCCTTACCCCACTGTGTACAAACAGTAGTTGCAGCTGCAATGGCAGTACAGGCTTCAGCCTCAGTAGTCTTATTCCACCCTCTCACTTTGAGAGTACCTCATGCAGTCGCAATTATTTTACTATAAGAAAAGGTGGCATATCTTTCCCCTGCTAGGCATCTTTCCTGTATGACTATATTGTTGAGCCAACCTCACATGACAATTGAGATGCACGACTTTGAACCCTTTTACTCTGCTCCCAACCCCTGCAGCAGCACACCGCACCGCTGCCTGCAGGTGATTGAGCAAAAGACACTACCTAGAAAAGATCTCACTGATGTCCCCTTGGATGATGCCGAGGTGACATACTACGTGAATGGCTCGTGCAAAAGGGGTCCTGCAGGACAGAACCTAGTAGGATATGCAGTAGTTTCTGATACTGAGATTATAGAAGCAAAACCTTTACCACACAACTTATCTGCACAGGCAGCAGAATTGATTGCCGTGACATGGGCATGTACCTTAGCAAAGGGTAAATGTGTAAACATTTTTACTGACAGCCAGTACGCTTTTTCTACTGTACATGATTTTGTGCAACAGTGGAAAAACCGAGGAATGATGACATCTACTGGCAAACCTATAAATCATGCACAGTTTATTTTAGATCTTTTAGAATCTATTCAGTTACCTCAGAAAGTAGCCATTTGTAAATGCACAGCTCACACCAAGCAACAAGATAGGATTTCAAAAGGTAATGCGAGAGCTGATACAGCTGCAAAACAAGCAGCTACAGAAGTATTTCTTTTAAATGAGAAATTGCAACCCTCTGAGATTTTAGACTTAGAAATGTTAAAAACAATGCAGACACTCACTATGCAAGCTGAAAAACAACGATGGGTAAAACGAGGAGCAATTCTTGAAAAGGGGCTGTACATCTCTAGAGAAGGGAAACCGATGCTACCATCTAATTTGTTTAGATATGCAGCTTTGTTGAGCCATGGGCAGTGCCATATCGCAACAGGGGGGATGGTACAGCTGGTGAACCAGGTGTTCACAACGTACGGATTTACAAACTACTCTAAAAAAATTTTGTTTGACGTGTCAGATTTGTAACAAACATCACGCGCAGGGGGCGATAAAGCCCAAGCAAGGGAGTTTCCCTATACCACCATATCCGTTTCACACTATCTGTATGGATTTCATAGAATTAAACAAATGTGAAAATAAGTATTGTCTTGTCATTGTAGATATGTTTTCCAGGTGGGTGGAAGCCTTTCCAACCAAAAATCCAGATGCAGCTACAGTGGCAAAAGTACTTGGCAAGGAAATCATTCTTAGATTTGGCATTCCGGAAAGGATCTACAGTGACAATGGTACACACTTTGTAAATCAAACCATACAGCAGTTAAGTAAGCATTTTGGTATTTCTTTAAAAAAATCATTGTGCATACCATCCACAATCTGCAGGGCTAGTTGAAAGGCATAATGGTATATTAAAAAACAAATTGAGAAAATTGATAGCTGAGACAGGGAAAAACTGGTTATATGGTTTACCCCTGGCGCTGTTGAGCATGAGAACTGTCCCTACAGCAAAAGGATTGACTCCTTTTGAAAAGTTATTTGGAAGGGCTTACTATACACCCCAGTAGAAACTTCTCATGTCATCAGACCAGGAAGCTGATTTTACACTAGCTGAATATATGAGTAAATTAATGAATTCTAAACATCTGTTGCAGTCAAATTCTGTTTCAGATAGAAAACAAACCGAGACATCAGAAGTGGCAGTGACACCCGGAGACTGGGTGTGAATAAAAGTTATCAAGAAGAAAAATTGGTCATCACCAAGGTGGGAAGGTCCCTACCAGGTGCTTCTTTCGACACCCACTGCAGTCAAGATAGTAGAGCGAGCTTTGTGGATCCACCTGACACACTTCCAACTAGTTAAGAACTTTGAACTGGACAAAAATCTTACCTCTCCATCGGGGCCCTCAGCACAAATTCTGGCTACAAATGGGGGGTCAGATCAATAGGACTGATCCGTCTCAACCCCAGTGAAGAAACCATCGGTGCTGAAGGTCCTATTAGGGCAGAGAGTAAGAACACATGTCTGAAATAAAGATGACAGAATCCAGTAAGATCCAAATGCACCTATTCGGAAGAGTCGGAGAAAACAGAAATGCAGAACAACTGTTTCCTCAGAAGTATTGCATAACCATCCTGTTGACTGTACTAGTGACAATAATCTTTTTGTTGTGGCCATTCCTTTGCTCAGCCACACAAACTGGACTAAGCAAGCGTGCAGAGTTGTATGCAGAGTGGCACCCAAACTTCAACACTTACCAGGCAATCAAATATGTGTATGCTGAGACCTTCAATGTTGTGAATTGCTGGATTTGCACAGCTTTGCCAACAGCATACGGGGGGTTATTGCTAACTTCAGTCCCCCTAGGAGCCAACAAGACCTGGGAAAACTTAGTCTATGATACATCAGATGTCACATCAAAAGATAAAGTAGCATTGCACTTGTCTGTTAGACAGAAGGGGACTGTGTGTTTTTACAAAAATGATACAGTTCAGGTGGGTTGGAGCAATTGCAATGTGACTGTTTCCTATAGATGCTACAATAAAACTGATAACACAGGATCCTATTGCAACACAAGCTATGATTCATTTGTTGAACTGATGCATAGGACAACTGATGAAGTAAAACATAATGCTGACCTTTATAGACAACTGTCTATGATAGACAAAAAAATGTTTCATCCAGAGCCAGGACATAGTAAAGTTACTACCAAAGTAGAAGATTGTTATTTTGTATGTGGTAGGAAAGCATATAAGTGGTTACCTGAGAATTGGTCCGGCAGTTGTTATTTGGGGTACCTGGTTCTGGCCATACAACACACAGCAGTTTTACCTCAAGGGAAAATTCGGAATGTTCGATGAGAAATCAAGAAGCCTGTCAATCCAGTGGGGCAAATCAATGTGGGCTGGAAAAACCATCATACTGTGGGCTTAGGGAAAAATGGACTGTCACATATGGAGTTGAGTGATACCATCATCTCGTGGGCAGGTGTACTGCCAGCATATGGAGCAACAAAATCAGTCTGGGAACTGAGAAAATTGTGTAAACTTCTCGAAATAATGAACAATGCAACCTTTTCTGCCCTAGAATTGGTGACTGATGAACTGACTGCCATGAGAACAGTAGTGCTTCAAAACCGCATGGCTCTTGACTTCACCCTAGCGGTGAGAGGAGGTACATGCGCTTTAATCCAGGAGGAGTGCTGTTCATATATCCCTGACCACAAACACAAGATAGACAATCATCTTGAGGTAATTCAGCAGGTGTCAGCCATGACCAAACCAGGACCAAATCCATTGATGGACTTTTTCCAGAAATTGTTTGGGGGGTGGGGCAGTATCCTGATGAACATCCTGATTGCCATCTGTGTAGGAATGATCCTACTGGTGGTATGTGTGTGCTGCTGCATCCCTTGCATGAAAAGACTGGTTAAAGACTTTATAGACATATCAGTTTCAGAAACCTTATACCAAGGTGCTGAACTTGATGAATTGCTGAAAAATTGAAAATGCTTTCATAAGTTTAAACTGAATGACTCTCTTAACTGCAAATCCTGAGTAGGAAGTGGTTAGGGGAAGAAAAAAACTGTTTATGCTTATCTTGAAAGTAGAATAAAAGTATTAAAAGGGGGTAAAATGTTAGAAAAATATGGAATAGTAATATGCATGCTTAGTGCATTCGAGATTTAAAAGGGTTAATACATTTATTCTGTTCACACTGCATGAATCTGCACAGCTATTAGAAACTTAAGAAGTATTTCATTTCTGCTAATGTCATGAAAATAACAACAGACAATTCATTTCTGCTAATGTCATGAAACTTAAAGGGATATTCATTTCTGCTTATGCCATGAGAAAACATGCAGCTGCTAGAAGCTATTGATAAAGAAAACAATAGATGCTTGAAAGTTTAAACCTTAGTACTAAAGCTAGAAATGTACCTTGAATCTAGACAAAATGTAACGCATGTATTAGAACAGTACAATAGAAGAATTGAAAAGTTGAAATGGACTGAAATAAGCCCAAAGCCAGGTTGTTTTTCTCAAAATGTTTTGCAAAACAGCAGATAATTTAACTTGGTCAGCAATAAGTCTAGCAACATTTTCTGTAGAACATGCAGAAATCTGTGTCTAATTACGTCAGCAATAGAATGATAACATTTTCTGTGTGACAGGAAGAGAACTGTATAAGAATAACATACTAATCACCAATGATTCAGACAAATCTTGTGCCTGCATGCTTTGTCTCCTTGCTGCAAGTAATAAAGGATGCCTTACTTGAACCTAACGTGAATTGGTCTTTGAAGTTTTTTCCTTAGACATACACAAACTCAGCTTCACATGGATGGGAAATCTGCTCCATAGGAGGGGCAGTCTCTTGGGCTCTGTCCCTCCAACATGTCTTTTTTTAAATCACAGACAAAATTCAGGTCCTTGTATTTCTGGTAGTTTTTGACTTACGAATATGCAGCAGATACAGTGGGGTTTGTGTATGCCTTGTAAGCCAGGCATAGATCACCCCTTAGTAGTCTATGGGAAACTGAGTAGAGGCAAAGGGCTTTAAGGTGCTCTGCATAAGGCAGGTTTGTTATGCTTTGTAATTCTTTTTGTAAGGAACCTTTGAAGTGGTTCTAGTTTCTGCATATGCCTGGTCAGATGCATACTAAAGGGAGCACTGTACTCTACGATTGGTCTGATGAGAGCAAAGTACAGTGGTATAATGATCTCTTTGGACCTAGATGCCATCCCCTTACTTATACGTTGAGCAGATTAAAAGGATTTCCTCACCACTGTGGCCACATGGTGGTCGAATGTAAGGCTACTGTCTATGTGCATACCCAGATCCCTGACCACTGGGTCAGCTCTTATTTCCCTTACTAATTTTCTCCAATAAATTCCAGACCCCTCTTGCCTATTGTCTGCATCCCCAATTGCAGTCATCCCTATTGGAAGAATTTCCTTCCTTCATTCCTGTGTTCACTTAGTTCTTACAATACTTTCTGCTACTTTATGAATATAATATTCTCTATGATTATTGTTATTCTCCTTAAAGGTCTGCCTCCAAAATCTCAATCTCTTTCTTTCTTGAGCTGTCCCCTGTTTCAGCATCATCATCACTTTCCACTTTGAATTATAAGCTTGTGCTATGTATAGGAGCCTTAACTGTGTAGTTGTGAAATACCTCTTCAAATTGGGTAATCCCACTCTGCCTTGCTGTATTTGAAGAATCGACTTGTCCCACTTGACTCTTGCTGTCTTTCCCTACCAGATAAAATCCTCCAGTCCTTTATTAATTGCTATCCACAACTACTTTGGTTGATAAAAATATGCCTAGCCTGTGTAAAAGATTAAAGGGAATAAAAACATTTTAACTGCTTGTATCTTACTATTAGTATCCATATAACAGAGCTTCCAAATTCCCAGTTTTTGTATTTTTTTTTTGTTTAGTCTCTTCCCACATATCCTTAGCTACCACAGCAGAATCATTTTTAATCCATACTCCTAAAGACTAAATTTTATCATGTCCCTATAGATATGGATATTGCTGAACCAATTTGTGTGTTGGTGCATAATTTACCACTATTGCCTTTAAAGCTTCATTGATTTTGCATCCTGAAAAGATATGAAACTGTCTCAAATTGTTCCACAACACTGTAATTTCCTTTTCTGTTTTTTTTTTTTCAGGTAAAAAAATAATATCATCTGCAAAAAGAGCCAGCTTTTCATGACTACCATACCAATTATATCCTTAAATTTCTGAGTCCCTTATTTTCTTTGCCAGTGATTCTTAATATAATGCAAGTAACAAAGGGGAAAGAGGACACCCCCTTCCTGGTTCCTCTGCTCAAGCAAAAATTATCAGAGAGGAATGTGCCCACTTTAATTTTCACCTCCGATCCCTCATATATCCTCCTAGTCAGCCTTATAATTTTATCAGGGAATGCAAATGCTTCCATTGCCCTGCTCATAAAGTCACAGCTTACTCTGTCAAATGCTTTCTCTGCATCAAGACACACCAACAGCAGTGATATTTTTTACATTCTGCTTCCCTCTGGATAATCATATTTTCTGTTAATGTTTAATTTTTACCTCCCCTCCACAAAACCACATTGATCCATATCTATCAATTTTGTCATCACTTTTGCAATTCTTGTAGCCATTATAGACATAAACACTTTATAATCATGGTTTAGTATTGAAATAGACCTGTATGAAGCTAGATCTGATGAACATTTACCCTCTTTAGGTATTACAGCTAACACCACTTTCTTCCAGGATATTGGTACATCTCACTCCTCTTAAAATAATGTTAAACAAAACCTTCCAGATTGTTATCAGTTTTTCCCTGCTACCTTACACACCTCTACGGGAATACCATCTATTCCTGGGGACTGTCGTATAGATTAGTTATATATCACCATTTTTATCTCATCTTCTCCTATCCTAACTGTTAGTAATTAAGCCTCATCTGCCTCTAAGAAATATTTAGTTCTTCCATAAACATTTGCATTTGTACCATTTCTTGATTTCCCATATTACTCTTGTTTGTACAGACTTTCATAGAATTTTTTAAATACTTTTAATACTTCTACAGTTTCTCTTATCTTCCTTGTTATAGGCCCCGTAAGCAGGCATTTCTACTTTGTATTGCATGAGTCATTGTCTAAAAGTTTTTGTGCTCTAGAGTCATTATCAAAAACAGTTGCTTAGCAGTGTTTCTAAACTCGTGCATATTATTGGTGTAATCCCTTATTTTCTGCTTAGCATTCTGCAGTCACTCCCCTTCTTGCTGTGTGAGATTCCACCTATTTTGCAATACTTTACATTTGTCAGTCCATCTAAGTAATTCTTATTACTTCTTAACCATATCTCCCTTTCTTTTATTTCCACCCTATTTTTAAAACTCTTAAATGTTGTCCCACTCCCTAGCTATATTTTCTGAAGAATCTTCTATCTTCTCTACTAGCTCCTGAATAATTTCCACTATCCATTCCTTAAATTCCTCTCTTTTCAACAGATAGGTGGGAAAGCATCATTGTCTCGTTTTTATTTCATTACCCTTTGTTTTTATTTTAATTATTAGTAGTGCACGATCTGAAATAGTTACAGGGTACATATCAAGACCTTCAGTTAAATTTATGTGTTCCTGTGAAATGTAAACTCCATCTAACCTAGCCCAGTTTTTGTATCTTGGGGAATATGTAAATTTAGTCTGAACTCCTAGTAATGAATTCACATCTTCCATGCCAAATATTTTATAAATCTCCTCAAAAATCTACCTTCCTTTTTATATTTTCCCTTTTGCGCCCACCATACACATCTTGACTGTTGCAGATTAAATTCCAGTCCTCACCTATAAGTAATATTCCTTGCTGAAAGATGATTTCCCAGAATGTTCTTAAACTCCATTATAACAGTGTTAGGTGAAATATAAATGCATGCCAGTGTAATCCTCTTCCCTTGCCAGTAGCCCCTCAGTATTACAAGTCTACCATTATTATCTTTATCTGCTATCACTATTAGAGCTCCTTTTGCAATTAACATATATAGTCTTCTTTCCCTTTGTCCCAGGTATTCTGATGAGTAACCATCCTGAAAAGCTTTATCAAAATCACATGTTCAGTTCTTTACAGGTATGTCTCCTGCAGCATAGCTATTTACACTCTTCATTTTAACATAGTTCACTACTCTTTCATTTTTATATTCACCTGTGAGACTGTTGATATTTTTAAAGACACTATAGAAAACATTACTGTATTAAAAAAATATTATTCTTACCTTTTATATAACAGATTTTTTGTTAAATGACTAATTCCAGTTTTTTGTTTGGCAGGTTGATTTTTATACAGTTTTTTGTCATATCGATTTCATCCTATGTCACATCTTGGAAAACTTTTTATTTTGTTGAAAGCCCTCAAAAAAAAAGAAAAAAGTAAACACCCCAATTATCCCTCAAAAAACTATGGATTTAATAGTAACAGACACAACTAGGTGCATCTTCAAATATTGAAATTTCCTAATGGAAACAAATGTTCCAAACTGACATCCATACTCACATACTTGAGTTAACCTAAAAAAAGGTTATCCATGATAAGACGCATGACGTGGCCTGTGTTTCAACTGAGTGCTGTCTGGTTTTATCTTATCTGCACACTTGAATGCTTTCAGAGAACATTTCTCTGTATCAGAATGTGTCCTGGAGACATGAGGACCAAATACAGAATTACTAGTAAGCAGACATTTATTTGCTAGGAAAGTGTCTTATAATGTTCAATATTCTGTCACCTGTCACCCCTAGGTTTTCGAATACTGGCCAAGGCTGTTGCCGTCCCCATTATGCCTTTTTTAGGCAAGGCTCAAAGAACAAACAAACCACCGTAACCAGCACAGGTAACCAAAAACTAAGGGTAATGCTACTCAACGCCAGAAGTCTCAGCCTCAAAATGCACACACTCGAGGCTCTACTCAGCATGGAGAAAATCGATGTTTGTGCAGTGACGGAAACCTGGTTCAAGGCTCAAGAGAACACCCCAGCACTGCCAGGTTACAATTCATGTCATACCTTCCGGCCTCAGTTACCGGATCGCAGTACAAAGGGTGGAGGTGTATCCATATTCATCAAGGATATGCAGCATGATGCCCCAGAGATCATCCATGCGCAACTATCAGCAGGCAAAACAACATTTCAAGTCGTAGCCAGTTATAGATCGCCCACCATGTCCCAAGATGCTCACTCTGCATTCCTTGAGACATTGGAAAATATAAAGGTCCTACCTAACACCATAATCTTGGGTGATTTCAACTACCCTGGTATAGACTGGGCGAACTACCAATGTTCCAACTTCTATGCTCAGCGATTCATAGAATTTGTAAATTTCAAATGCACGTGAACAACTAGTATGTTCCCCCACTAGAGGGGACAACATATTGGATTTAATCATCACAAATATGGGCGCCCATTGTACCACACCCATTATCACTCCCTCCTTGGTCAGATCTGACCACAAACTGATAACCCTGGACATCCTCACCCCTCCACCTCCCCCAGTCAAAGAAAGCATAGTCAAAAACCTTTCCAAAGCAAACTTCAAACTGCTTGCTTCCGAAGTGGAAAGCTTCACTATTCCCTTGCAGAAGGATAATGATATCCAGGATGCGGAATCCTACACCAAGGCACTCTATATATGCATCTTCAGGATTGCATGGACCATGCTATCCCAAATAAAAACCAAGACTCCTTCCTCAAGCAAGAAGAAACCATTCTGGAGGACCCCAGCCATAAGCAAACTTTACAATAAAAGGAGGAGACATACAAAAAAAGGCCAAATCTCAAGTAGAAAAATCATCCCTGATCAGCATTAGTAAGAAATTGAGGGCCCTCATCAAGTCAACTAAAGCTAATTTTGAAAAAAAAGTTGCCAAGGATGCCAAGGATAACCATAAGGCCTTCTATGGCTACGTCAAAAACCTAAATGGCAATGCTCAGGTCTGTTCTGAGCTAGTACAAAATGGAACAAAATACACTGACCCTTCTGACATTTCCAACATCTTCGCTGACAGGTTCAGTGCAAATCCCCCCCCCCCCCTCACCACCTACAGAGCCTATTACCATTCCAGGGGATTGTGTAAGTCCAGTTATTACTGATACGTTGGTTAACAAGGCTCTATCTAAAGCTAAAAACACTGTCTCCATGGGACCAGATGGTGTCCCAGGCTGTGTCATACGCAAAAGGAATTAACCCCGCATCTTAATACCTTGTTCAGTCTCAGCCTATCCACAGGATATGTGCCCATAGAATGGCGCACTGCATCGGTGGTCCCGCTACACAAGGGTGGGGCCACAACTGACCCTGGGAACTACCGAACAATAAGCCTGACCAGTGTGATCTGTAAGGCTATGGAGCGAATCATTATGGAACTCATAAATGGAGAGATTGGGAACCTCCAGTCGCTGAACCCCACACAGTTCGGCTTCGTCAAGGGCAGATCATGCCTCCTGAACCTGGCGGATTTCTTTGAGACAGTTACTCAGGCTATAGATAAGGGAAAGGAGGTACACACGGCTTACCTTGACCTTGCTAAAGCATTTGACACCATTCCCCATTCAGGTATTATTGATAAGCTCACCAGCCTCGGCATAAACCTTTACGTCACAAGATGGATCGCAAACTGGCTCTCAGACAGATCCCATAAAGTAAGAGTAGCAGGATCTATGTCTGAATCCAGACCAGTAACGAGTGGTGTGCCTCAGGGCTCTGTCCTGGGGCCCCTCCTGTTTGGTATATACTTCTCAGAAGTACAGGCAAGCACGGAAGGGCTGTGGCTGACTAAGTCTGCGGACGACTGCAAACTGGGTGCTATAATAGAGTCTCCAGCCGACGTGGAGATTCTCCAGAAGGGCCTAAATGAGACTGATGCATGGTGTCAAAGCCATGGTCTCAAGCTAAATGCAAAAAATGCTTAGTAATCCCCTTTGGAAAAAAACAGTACCTGCAAACTACAACATAGGTAATCCCCTGAAATCTGAAGAAGAAATAAGGGATCTAGGGACCCAAGTAGATAGTAAGCTTTCCTTTGATAACCATGTTGCCAAAGTGATTAGAAAATCCTTCTATGTGACCCATCTGATCACGAAAGGGTTTGCATCAAGATCTAAGGATGTAATGGTGCCCCTCTATTCTTCCATCATCAGACCCATTATTGAGTACAATGCACCAATTGGAATGTACCTGGCTAGACATCTCCAGCAGCTGGAGAGACCACAGAGGTACCTAACCAAGAGGATTACTGGCCTCAAACAGTTGCCCTATGCAGCACGATTGAAAAAGCTAAGACTGTTCTCTGTTGCATACCGCATTCTCAGAGGCAATCTCTGTTTAACGTACAGAGCCATGTCCAACCCAGAATTGTGGAACATGCTCCATCTTAGCAAAACCAAATCTACTCGAGCTACACACACTAGGGATATAAACCTCAACACAACAATGAATAGAACATGCTGGAGGGATAGATTCCCTTCACAGAGACTTCCCTTACTACGGAACAGGGTCCCAATCTACATAAGACAGAGCCCCTCACTATCACTCTTCAAGAGGAACCAGAGTTTTGTTATTACTTTGCAGTGCCTACTTGTCTTAAAAGTGAACAAGGAGGAAGAGAAAGCAAGACGGGAGAAAGAAAAAAAAAACAGGAGCACCTGTTTACATTAGTATCCCCATTACACTTAAAAATAACTGAGAACACTTTATAGCATACAGAGAAAGTCATGCACTATACAAAGAGTACCATTAAGAAAAAAAACTTTCTTTTACTTAACAGTTTGCTTTCTCCTTCATCTTCCTCCTAAGTATTTTTCCAAACATTAATGACATGAAGTAGGACATATGCTTTAGAGTCCCCTACAGGTTTAACATAATTCAAGAGAGTCCAGTATTTCCAGAATGTCTTGTTCTGTCATGTTTCACAAGTATAATTATTGTTTTGTAATCCCACATTTGTCAGTTTCCAAGTTACTGGTTTTATTCCTGTTCATCTCCATCTCCCAAATGCTGTCTCTGCTTTATTTCCAAATGTAGTCCCAGTTCTTCTAGTTGGCTCTTGTGCTTTTCTCCTTCTGTCACACATTTTCAATTGAAACATTGGAAAAGGTTTCACTGCCACAGTCTCTCTGTAGTCTTTATTATCAGAACAAAAAGCAGAATGTCTTTCTGTTTCACAGCTCACTTTTGTTGGACAAAGTTTTGTATTTCCTCCTTAGCATGTACTTCATTAAAAAAATATTTTATCATTTCAGGGAAGACTATTTTGAAGATAGCTGGGTATAGCAGTTTGAATCCTCATGCCTGCTTCTCAACATTCCCTGAATTGTGGAATATATTTACTCCTCTTCTGCCTACAATGAGTAATCGTTTGCCACAAGTACTCTGCTGTCTCCCACTTCTCATACTTTGTCTTTCTGCCAGAGTTTTGTCAGAATTAACCCTTCGGCTGATAGGACTGAATCTTTACTAACTGTTTGGGTTGCTTTCTCATAGCCAGGTTTGAAGCATACAGACAGAGTGTGCCCTTTCAGTTAACTCCTGCTATGGAATACCAGTCCAGTTGCTTATTTGTGCTTTCATAAAATGAATATAGTCTGTTACTTCTAGCTTCTCTGATATAGTAGAAAATCTCAGGTTTTCCCTACGTGCTATGTCCTCTAATTATATTATTTTTGAAACATCTCTTCTTGAGCTGTCTCATATTCAGCCAGCCTTTTCTTCATTTTGACCTCTGATTTTTGCAGTTTTATTACCTCAACTGAATAACTGTTTAAAGCTTCTTCCATTTTTTTACATCCTTTTGTTGGTTGCGTTGATATACTCCACCATTGTTTCATTTATTTTAATCAGGTCTGTGTGCAGTTATCTTATACTTTCCTCTAGGTTACTGGACGTCATTCCTGGAGCTTGCACTGCGTTTTGCCGAACAGCTTTAGTAGTTTTCCTGGTCATTATTTTTTCCTCACATTTTCTTTTTTGGGTCCTCTGTATTTCTTTCTTCCTGGCATCAAACTAGTTACTGAAATTAACCCAGAACTATAAATCCACTGGTTTTCTCTGTTAAGTATCTGCTTTCACACTGGAAGAGCTAGAATTAACTTATTGCTGAATGTGCAGCCATCTTGGAAGTCAGAAGCCTACTACTACTTATTCAGCTTTAAAGTTTTTTTTTTCACTGAACTGCCTGCCACTGTACCTTTAAATTCCACATTTCTGTTAACAAAATGTGCTCAGAACTCTCAGGATTAATTGCTTGTACCTGCAGATAGCTCTTATCTGAATAAAAACAATCAGAAATGAGGAGAAAAAGCTAATAATTTTACATGTGCATGCAAGAGTCTTTGTAAATGTCTCTCAGAACACAATGTATACACTTACCCTGGTTAAATGCATGCACCTGCAGACTTCTTGTATCCCACCATGAGCATTTGTTAATGGGAATTAAAACAAGCTAATAACTTTGCAGATGAAAGAAGCCTAGAATTTTCTACACCTTCCTTCATTTTGTTTTGTTATTCAAGACTGTTTGCTTTAAAAATAGATTATTTCAGTGTTTTAAGCTGTAGTTAATCTACACCCTTGTAAAAACAAGGAAATTACTCTTTTAGTTCTGTGTATATCAGTACGCTTTTACACCCCAGCAGCCCAAGAGCACACAGTATTATATTTACCTTAAGTTGCTTCTGACCAGCCGTTGTCTTGCTACAGTATAAAGCCTGTGCATCTTACAACTGGAAAAGTGCTTGTTTGGCTTAACATCTTTAGCATATACAGCAGTCAGTGACAAGACTCTCCCACCGTACATTTAAAATATCTCTGACTGCACTGTATGCAAACTGCTGTACAACACTGCATGCAGTTTACAAAATAAATTTTATACAGATAATATGAACAAAAATGGTTTTACTTGTACTTCATTCCCTTTCTAATTATTAATGATGATTATTATTATTTATTGACATTTGATTTCTGGGAAAGTCCAACTGGGTAGGATCCCATTTTCAGCAAAGGCCTGGGGAGAAAGCTCCAAAATATTACAAAACATTTTAAGAATAATAATTTTACAGTTTTTAAAGATAATACAAAAATAAATACAATTTAAGTAATTATACTAAATTAGACATA
The DNA here is from genome assembly GCF_019279795.1 of Protopterus annectens. NCBI lineage: Eukaryota > Metazoa > Chordata > Ceratodontiformes > Protopteridae > Protopterus > Protopterus annectens. The sequence continues at coordinate 848,380,405 of NC_056726.1, read as the reverse complement.
ATATGCAAACATTGCTTAAGAATAGATCTAATTATATGACTGATTTAATAGAGAAATTTTAAGCAGTTTATTTAGAAATTACAGGTAAGTTAGCATAATACAAACATGAACTTCAATATAAGTAAGAGGAAATCTGGCTCATGGTAAATTTAGAGAGAAAGCCAGGGGTGCTAAATTGATAGAAGTAAGGAAGTAAGTGAAGAATGGAGAGTAAGGAGATGTAATGGTATGAATAGGTATTTGTTCACATTTATTGATGAAGTTTATCCTGGTGTTGAGCAATAACAGAGCCAGCTTTTGGCTGGGGAGTCTTTCAAAATGGTTGTGAAGGATGGGCGGGAGGGTATTGACCCGATGGATAGAGATAAGGAGTTGCAGGCCTGAGCAGCATGGTACGAGTACAGACAATACCCTGCCGATTTGATAGATTTGTGAACAGACAGGAGGTTTTAGTCATTGGATCATGGTGATCAAGTAGGAATATAGCTGTGTAGAACATTGTAGTGCTGGACAACCAGATCGATTCTGGATAATTTTATATGCAGTAAGACACTGTGTATATGTTAGTTGATGTGTAATTCTAGCCAGTTTAGGCTTTTTGGTGCTATATAGTGGTGTGTTCTGAAAGGGGTATTTGCTGCAACTTTAGCAGCTTTGTTATAGCATTGTTTATTTCTGTGTTGCCTGAAGGTTAGTAAGGATGGGGAGGAGTTAAGTAGTGGCAAGTGCATCTCTAGTTGTATCTGTCAGTGGGAACATTTTTGGCAGTATAATGCATCCTAGTTTTTAAGGAGTTTTTTTCATGCAATTTGGTTTGTGCAGGTCAAATGTAAGATTATCATCCATTATCCTCCTTAATAATTTGCTATGAAATGTGACGCCGGTTGTATTATCTAGAAAGGACTTTAAATTTAGTTTGCTCATGGGAGAGGGATTTTGGGGAGTAGTTTTTTTTTTGAGAGAAACCTTATAAGGATATTTGAAGAAGAATTTTGCTGTGACAAACTGTGTTGAAGGCTTTAAACAAGTCTAGAAATAAGGAAGAGACTAGTTTGCCATTATCTCTAGCTTTATTAACAGTATCTATATTGGCTGGACGTGCAGTGTTAGTACTATGGGAAGGATGGAAGCCATGTGTGGGGGACAGATGTTTTCCTGCAGGAGATAGATTAGCTATTGTTTTTGAATACGTTTCTGAAGTATTTTGTAGAAGCAGGGAAAGATTAGTATAGGTCTAAAATTAGTAATGCCTGTTGAATTTCCTTTTTTGTGCACAGGGATAATGTGCGACTTTTTCCAGAGAGAGGGAACATGGAATTCTTGGACTGATCTATTTTTAAGGATTGAGACATGGTATGCAATGCAGTCTGCTGTTATTTTAAGGTATTTGCTTGGAAGGTCATCAGGTGAAGCAGAGGATGGTTTAAGTTTGTTTAATAGTGTAGTTAGTTTTATATAGGATGAGGGCATAGGTCTGAAGGTGAAAGTGGATGTGGTGATATGTGGCTGTTGTTCAGGGTTAGGATTAGATGTTGGGGAATCCTTGGTTACAGATTATGTACTGTCTATGAAAAGAGAGTTCAGTTGTATTGCAGTTATGAGTGATGAGTTATTAGCAGAAGGGATTAGGGTTGAATTTTTGGCCAGGATGCAAGAATTGTTTAATGGCTGACCAGAATTTTTTAGGATTGGGTTTACTATTATTCTGAAAGTTATTATGGCATAGGTTTTTCTCTTCATTAATTTGACTTTTTTGTAGCATTGTGAATCATTCTGAAGTTTTCAAGATATTTTGGTGTTTTATATTTTTACCATTATTTCCTCGCTTAGTGTCTCTCCTGCATCAACATTCTACTCTTTTTGGATAGCCAGATTGCATTATTTACTTTAGTCTCTTCTTTCTAGGAGGTGGAAGGCTATTTAGAATATTCAGGAAAGTTGTATTGAATTCATTTACAACATCATCTAAGAGGAAGATTTTTAGGACATTCCAGTTAATAGATGATTGGTTTGCAGTGAACATTTCTAGGTTAAATTTGGAAAGGTTGCATGTTGTTTTATAAACATGCTGTTTAAGTGGATGTATGAGATGTATGGTTGTATGGGTTGCGTGATCACTGGGACAATCAGACATTGTACTTGACGTGTTGTATTTACTAGGATCTGATACTAGGATACCATCTAATAGAGAATTTGATGTGTTGCCATAATATGTGGGGCTGTTTATTAGCTGTGTGAAACCAAATAAGTTCATTCTAGATGTAGGGGAGTTAAGATGCTAAGTGGTGACCTGTGTCTGGCATATTCACATCACCTAGAAGTAGTATTTCTTGTGGAATTGTTATGGCTATCCATTGTAAGCTATCTTCCAGTATAGCTGTATTTTCACCAGGAGGGATATAAAGAACATTAATACATTTTTGTTTATGATTGTTACATTTCTAGAAAGTAATAAGAAGCTTTGCCGAACTGAATTTTGATATTGATTTGTTATAAGGGCAAAAATGTGGTGGTTGTTGGGAAATATTAAAGCAATACCACCATCCTTCCTCTTTATGCAGTCATTATGGATGAGATCATAGCCATTTGGTGTACTTAGTCGTTTAATCTGGGATTAGGCCAAGTTTCAGGGAGAATATTGGGATTATGTTGGGTAATCCATGCATGTAGTTCAGCAGTTTTATTTCTTAATGTTTCTAGCATTTATAGCAGCAAAGGTTAGATTACTGAGATTGGGAGTCGACCATTGTAGGGTTAGAGTAGTGTGTGGAAGAGAATTGTCTTGATGGTCAGTGTGATAGATGGGGAAAGTATTAGGGTGAATGACTCCTCCTAAAATTATTTTAGTAGATTGAGGAATTGTTGATCCTTGTTTTGGGAGAGTATTTTTCCACTTAATTTTGGTTTGGTTTGAGTTGAAGTGGACTTAACTCATTCTGTATTTGGAGTAAAGGTGAGAGGCATCAATAAATAGGTTTGGTGAAATGTGTGGAGAGTGTAGGGAGGAAGTATGAATAGGTGGTTGGGCAGAGTTGGAGATATGTTGAGAGCTGTTATAGAGTCATGGTAGGATAAAAGATGGCCCAGTAGCAGGACAAGAACAGAGGATAAGTGGAGTAGTAGCATGATTATATTAAGGAATCTGTACTTTATAGTTGGGTGGTACTGGGAAAGTAGGGATTAAGAAGGAAAATTAAGTTGCAGGGTCGAAGTATATTTAGTGGTAGTAAAGTTTGAAAGCTGATATAGGGTAGATAAGAAAGAAGTGTTTTCTATGAAGGAATAGAGGTAGGTTGTCCTAGTATCTTCTCCGGAATGTTAGGAATAGGGAAGTTTAAAATGCTAGAGTATGAGAATGTAGGTAAAATAGGAAGAAGTGGGGTATATGAATAACAGGTCACCCACAACTTTAACAAGGTCAAAAAATGAGTCTTTCTGAACTACTTTTTCTTGCTAAGCCATATTTCATGTCTATTCCTATATCCATTGTGATTGATGCTTTATAGTCTCCTGTTTAATAACTAATTTAATTGTTGCTGGTCGTCTTCTACATTGTCTCCATTTTCCAACACCAGTCCCTCTTCAAGTCCAAGGCTGCTGATTCTTGTAGTCAGTTCCTGTGATTTTGTTTCTGTCTGTTAGGCACGTTCCTTTGGCACAATGGTAAAGGTTTAACTGGCAAAGTCTGTCTGTGAGATTTGTTGTCAGAAAAATGATAAGCAGAGTCGTCTCCTGCTTGCTAGCTCACCTTTTGTTAGGTAAAATTCTTCTTTTCCTTCTAAGCCTGTTCTGCATCAAAAATGTCATTGATCCTCCAGAAAAAAAAATATTATGAAGACAGCTGGATGTAGCAACTTGGATCTCACAGCAGCCTATCAACATTCCCTGATTTCTGGGCTAAACTTCTTCTCTTCTGCCTGGTGTACAGTGAATTATCATTTTCCACACTATGTCACCACCTTTAGCACTTTTCTTTTCTGCCACAGTTTTGTCAGAATCAACTCTTTCTGCTGGAAAGATTGCATCTTTGCTAATTTAGGTCTTGCCTGCTTTTTCATGGCCAGGTTTGGAGGATAAATACAATGTGCCTTTTCATTTAAGAAGTCCTGATTTATAATACCAGTCCGCTTGCATATTTGTTTCCATCAAGTTAGTATAATCTGTTCATAGATTCATAGGTGTATACTAGGCTAACAACCACTAGGGACCTTATAAGCCTAGCAGTTTCATTGGTGCAGCAGAAAATATTGCGATCTTTGGGTCCACTCTCTTCTAATGCTGTTTTTTTTAAACTACTGTTCTTGAGAAACCTCATACTCATCCAGCCTTTTCTTCATTTCATCTTCTGATTTTTGCAGTTTTATCATTGTTTTATAGGTAAATACTAGCCTAGCTGCCTTTGCAGACATTTTTATCTTAGACAGTGTCCTTATTTGTGCTCAAAATAACCTATCCCATTTGGTTATAGGTAGGAATTAACCATGCCATGGTCTGTAATTATATATTATCCCTAATGAGAATAATTGGGTTCATAAAATAGATAATCTGAGGAGACCCATGCATGGGATAAAGTATTTAGGAGCTGCCTCTGTCCATTAGTAGTACAGGGGGCAGTGTTGGGGTAAATGTTCTGTTTCACATCCATAAATCTTGGTTATACTTGAATGTGGACAGGAATGAACTTTGTTTTATGTGGCTAGGGAGTCTGTTCCAGAGCAGAGGTATCTTCTGTGATATGTATCTGTTGCTCCAAACCTTTCTGTTGATGTTGCAGAAGACGTTTAGATCCATAGACTTGACTATTTCTGATGCCCCTTGAGTTGTTGATGTGCAGTAAATCCATCAGTATTGAGTTGTTGATGTGCAGTAAATCCATCAGTAATGGGTTGGATGATGCCTTCTATGCCAGACACAGGTCAGCACCTAATCAGTAGGATACCAAGTATAGTGATGTGGCTTTGAGTTAGCTCATGTAGGATATGTTGTTTAGGCCTTGTATCCTTTTAGAAAAGTACCTGTGTGGGCATTGTAGATGTTGCAAACAGCTGCATGCTAAAGGGGGCATTATATTCAATGACTGGCCTAATGAGGGCTGAGTAAAGGGGGACAATGACATCCCTAGATCTAGACACAATACATTTGTTTATAAGCTGTGCAGGTTCCCATCCACAGGTCTAGATTTCTCTTGAACAGAGTCAGCGAGTGCTCTGCCTCACATGGACGGGGATTTTTCCACACAGCATAGGGGTCTCTGGTGATATAAATATCCCCTCCAGCACGCCCTTATTATATCCCTATAAGGTTTATCGCTTGCTCTGTGGTGGTTTGTGGGATTTGGATTTTTTGAGGTGGTCCATGTCCCATTATTTGGGTTGGACATGGCCTTGTATGCACATGTCACCTCTGAGCAGCGGGTATCTGACTGACTGAGTAGAGCTGGAGTTTCTCTGGCATATGACAGAATTTTGGAGTCCTTTTATCTTTTGGTGAGGACTTTTGGGGTCTCTCTTCCTCTGCAGAGATGTCTGCAGATGTCAGGTGAGATACAGGGCATTACTCACGATCATTGGTCACTGTGAAGAGTACAGACAGGAAGGGACAGGACTCACTAGATCTGGATGAATGATCATTCATGATCAAAGTGGGCAATGTAGGTCTTTCTCTAACCACTTTAGCAATGTGGTGTCAAAAAAGGCCACTGTCAGCCTGGGTCCCCAGGTCCTGATCCCTCTTCTGTTAGTGGATTGCCACCTGCTATGGTAGCTAGGGGTTAGTTTGTTTTCTTTTTCGTTTTCTTACACTATGACTTTTTTTGGTTTTTAACTTCAGGCCATGGCTCTGGCACTCTGGCATCTGTTATCTGGAGTCCCTTCTCAGAGGTCTGGTGTGTTGCACTTTCCACCACTATGCAGTTTGCTATAGTCTGCCTGAGCAGTAGATCAACCAAGAAAAGTCTCCCCATGCTTTCTGAGAAGTGGATACCAAACAATAGAAAAAGAATAGGGGCCATAGGTGACCCTGTGGGACACCACTTGTGACCACGGCTTGAGTCTGACACAGCCAGCAACTCTAACCCTGTGGGTTCTGTCCTTGCTGTGGGTTTACCATCTTGTGACATATGGGTTTACATTTAAAGCTGTGGGTTTTTTTTTTTTACACAAGAAGTGGGGTATTGTGCCAAAAGCAAGGTGCAGGTAGGGCTGTAGGTGTGCTGGACTCATCAATGGCCTTGGTGGGTCAAGAGAAGAAGTCTCAAGTGTTCAAAAGGCCCAATTCTTGACAAAAAAAAAACTCTGGGTCAGTCCAATGTCTGCAAGTCCCCTCCTTTGTTGTGCTTTATGAGCTCCATTATGATCCAGCTAACTATTTGCAGACTAGACTTGTTAAGCAGCAGCTGTAAGTTAAGCGGTAGGGAGGCGTGCCAGGCCTTTTGAGGCCGACAGCAGTTGCTTGACCCCAGTTGCCCGTGCTTATCCTGTGGTGGAACAGCGAAGTAAAAATGTAGTAAGTGCAAAGTTAAGCTGGGTAGTAGCCGGTCCAGCACACAGCAGCACCACCATTAGCCTTACCCATTTAGCTGTTGAATTTGCTTAGAGAGAGCAGCTAGAGCACTTGCATTTGAGATGTCAGGGATGTCACTCAGCTGGGATAGTTATCTGTCCTTTAAGGGTCTTGGGGTGAAGTTCTGCGAACTTTTTGGGGTTAAGTGTGTTGGCAAATGTTTTGGGTTCAGTTTGGACTTATTGTTATTTTATCTAGCATATCTGAGTGAAAAAGGCCCTTGATGATTGTCCTGAATCCATGGCAATTTTTTCTCTCTCAAAATTGAGTTGATTTTATTTTATGAGTGCTCGTAATTTTTTTACTAATAATGATCAGGGGTGACTTCCCTTTTATGGATTTTGTTCTATCATGTAATAGCTTTCTATATAGAAGGACTTCTTATAATAATGGACATATGATGGTCAAAAGTGAGGTCACTGTCCACATAAATTCCCTAATCGTGAGCAACTGGGTCAACATTTAGGGGTGTATTGTCAGTGTGGTAGTTCTCTGGGGTGGATAACTTCCCAAAGGATACAGTCATGCATTTTTGACATATAGTTTCTGTCCAGTAGTTTGGCATCAGTTATTTATCTGGGACAAACCTTCCTGCAGAATGGCTACATCATTTGTGGATTTGGTGACTGCTGCTAGTTTGCAGTCACCTGAAGATGTAGTTAGCCAGAGCCCTTTGGTATTGAATTTTACTTCATAAAAGTAGATGTCAAGCAGGAGAGGTCACACCACAGAACCCTGAGGAACTCCACTAGTGATTGGTCTCTCTGTGGCAGTAACTTCCCTTATTTTAATTATCTGTATCCTATCTGTAAGCCACTTGGCAATCCAGCAGGTGACATAGGAGTTTATCCCCAGTATATTTAGCTTTTCTACTATGCCTTAGTGGGGAATTGTGATCAAGTCAAGGTATTCAGTGTGTACCATTTTGCCTTCATCCATTGATTTGGTGACATTGTTAAAAAAAATCTACCAGGTTGCCCTTGAGGAATCCTAACTGAGATTGGGTCCATTGTTTGGAGGTTCTCTATGTCCTGACTGATTCATTCCATGGTAAATCTTTCCATGGTTTTGCCTATGAGGCTGTTCAGACTTCTGGGTTTGTTAAAGGTCCTCTCTTATGCAGGGGAATGATGGTAGCTGTTCTCCATTCGCTTGGTACAAAAACCTGTATGGAGGCTAAGATTGAACAGTGTTATAGGTATGGCTAAATCCTGCTTCATGCTATTTAAGATGCATCCAGGGATATTGGCAGGACCCATCAATGCAGCATTTTTAGCTTTTGATAGCACTTTTAGGACTAGCTCTTGTGCGATGGTGGTGAACCAGTTTCAGGTGGTGAACCACTTTCAGGTATATCTTGAGGGAAAGACAGGGGAGAAAGGGTAAAGTTGGAGCTAAATTTATCAGCCAGTAGGTTCACTATATCTTCAGCCTCGGTATAGATAACATCATTCACAATGAGTGCAGTGTACTGCTGTTTTCTGCTGTTGATATTACGAACATAACTAAACAAATGGCTAGTGATTAGCTTGGGTAGCTATTTTAGTCTCAAACTTGGCTTTGGTGGATTTTATTAAGCTCCTGAGTTGTTTGTTTATTTCATTGACAAAGGCTCTTAACATTCTCAGAAATTCAAGTGTATAATTGGTATGGTAATCAAGAAAAGTTGGCTTTATTTGCAAACAATATTATTTTGTACCTGATAAAAACAGAAAAGGACATCTCAGCATTGTGGAACATCTTGAGACAGTTTCAAGTCTTTTCTTGGTATAAAATTACTGAAGATAAAACAAAGGCTGTAGCTGTAAACTATGTACCCACTCATGAATTGGTCCAGCAATACCTACATATTTGAGGACACACTAAAATTAAGCATTTAGAAATATGTATTAAAAAGGCCTGATGTTCTTCGTCTTCCATTGCTGCAGTCCTGACTATTGGGGTATAGTCCGCGTCCAGTCGGCCCGAATGAGTATGGCGCTGGCGTCGTGTCGGTCGGCGACGCGATCTGACGCCGCCAGGGTACTACGCGCATGACATGACCCACGCTATCCCTCGCCTTTTTTGCTTTTCCGCAATGCAGCGGCAGCAGAAATTTGGCGTTGAGATTTTCGCAGGTTTCTTTCGGATTTTCTGGAGTTGGCGTTGAAAGACGGTTAACACAAGTAATTTTTTTTTTTTTTTTTTTTTTCTTTTTTTTTTTTTTCTTGCCTCAACCGATGTCAGAAAAAGTGAATAACTGTATTTCTTGTGGCAAACAGATACCGCGATAGATTATCACATTGTGTATACCTTGTTTGTTTTAGGGCCTGACGACGTTGTTGTTGCAGCTCTGTGCTAGATTTTAACAAAGCGCACTATTAAGAGGAGGCTAGATTGTGCTAGGTTAGTGTTTGGGAAGCGTTGCAATATAATATGCCGTCGGATGCCGGACCCGCTCATCCAAGAAGCCGCAGAAAGGATAAAACAGTGAAGCCTAGGGGTGAGGAACCGCAGTCCCGGACGCGTTCTTTGGAAGGCTCAGTGGAGCCGGACGCCGGTTCTTTTTGGAAAAGTGTGGAGCCGGAGGTTTTGCCAGGAGTTTCCATGGAGTCCCAGGCAGAAACTATACTCTTACAGGATGTGCCTCCTCAGGAGGAAGGCCAGGCTGAGGGGCTTCTCAGGTGACTGTTCTTCCCTCTCTTCCCAAGGTAGTTAGGGCCTCTCCTTCTGTTACCAAAACTTCTATGAGAGGTAGGCCTACTTCAGCTTCAGTGGGGGCTTCTCCTACCATTTCAGGTTCTGTACCTAAGAAACATATGCTTAAGATGGCAGAAGATTTGATTACTATGATTAGGGGTTCTATGCCCCCGCCTGATAAGAGGCCTAGGGTGGAATCTGAGTTTGAGAGTTTTGAACAGTGTTCTGAGGCTTCAGAATCTTCTGTGGAAGATTTGCAGGAGTATCCTACCTATTCTGATTCTGATTCTGATGTGGATGATTCCACTCCTACAGCGTCTCCACCTGAGGATTTCTCATTTTCAGAGACTTTGCATTCCATGAGGGAGCACTTTAAATGGGAAGGCCAGGATTACTCTGACTCCAGGAAAAGGCTTAGGGAGTTCTTGTTTTTACCCCAGCATAGGCCTTTAGCTATTCCTCCTGTGTTGAATGTGGTGGAAGATGTTTTTGCAGAGGCTTCCCTGAACCCTGACTCTTTGCCTCCTGCTCCTGTTAAGCCTGATAGGTATTATAGGGTGCCCAGGGTTTGAGCTCATAAATATTTGTTTAAGAGTCCTAGGGCGGACCCAGAAACTATTTCCAGGGGCCTAAGGGTGCATAAAAGCTTCTGTGGTTAAAAATCCTGTCCCCACTGATAAAGAGGCTAGGGCTTTGGATAGGTGGGGAAAGAAAGTGTATACTTCTTCCACTCTAGCCATGAGAGCTTTGAATTGTCAGTTTCACATGTTAAAATATCAGAATTACCTTCTTTCACAATTGAAATCTAAGGTGGATGCTTTGGCGGAAAAGGTATTGTGTAAAAGAGTTGCTGGATTTGGTTCATGTGTCCGAACAAGTGGGTAAGCATTCTTTGCAATGTGGTTTTGATGCTGTACAGGCCTCCTCGAGGGTGGCTGCTACCAGCTCTGTTCTTCGCAGGCATGCCTGGTTGAAGGATCAGAATTTAGCTGAGCATGTTAAGACAAGGATTTTGGATGCTCCTTTACAGTCTGATGTGTTGTTTGGTTCCCCTGTGGAAGCTGTTTTAAAGAAAATGGAGGACAAAGCTAAGTCTATGCAAACTGTTAAAGATTTTTTTGCAGGTGCAGCCACCCGGTTTAGTAGAAATTGGCCTGCTAAGGGGTGGACATATCCTGCTTATGATTCTCAGTCTAGGGGTAGGTCTAGGCGTTAGGGGGGCAGGGCTCAAAAGTTCTTTTTAGCTAGAACAGGGTAGGGTCTAGACGGTAGGGGTAGGGCTCAAAAAGTTTTAGGCCTAGAACACACAGGGAGTTCACCTGCTCAGACTTCTGGTGAGGGCAGGGGTCAGTCCTTCGTCAACAGACCCAATGACCCCTTTTCTTTCAGCTGCCAGCAGATTCACGCCGTCTGGCAGCTCCTTTGGGGAAGACTGTCTCTTTTCAAAGAAAATTGGGATTTAATTACTCAAGACAAATGGGTGTTGGATATCATTCACCACGGTTACAGATTTTATTTCCATACAATGCCCCTTTCAAAGGCATGCCAGACGTTCCTCCTCTACAAAGAAAAAGAGGCTCACAAGCAAGTTTTACAGTTACTTCACATAGGGGCCATTCAGCCAGTCCCCTGTGTCAGAGGGGGCCTAGATTTTATTTTCTCGCTGTTTGTGTACCAAAAAGGGGGAACACGTGGGGCCCAATTTTTTTCTCTCTCCTCAACATTTTTTTTTTTTTCCAAGTTCAAGATGTTGGCGTTACAACAGCAAAAGCTTTTACCTCTGCTGGGCAAAGATCACTGGATGGTAACTTTAGATCTCAAGGAAGCTTACCTTCATGTGCCTATATAAGGCTTGCAGAAAGTATCTTTATCTTTCTGCTGGGAATTTCATTTTATTCTCTTGCATGCCTTTTGGCTTACATCTCTTACAGCCAGAGTATTCACATTCACAAAGGTTCCAGTGATAGCTTACTTAGCTTCTTCAAGGTGAATTCAAATCTATCCTTACTTGGACGACTGCCTGATTCTGGCTCAAGAAAAGGAGGACCTTCTACAGCATCTGGAATATGTTATAGCAGTGCTAAGATGCCTAGGGTATTCTAGAACGAAAATAAAGTCAGTCTAGTAGGGTATTCTGTGAACGAAAATAAAGTCCAGTCTAGTACCCTCTCAAGACATGTGCTTTCTGGGTGTAAGACTGAATACAGCAGCCCAGATGGCCTTTTTACCCCTTTTTAACCCCGGACAAACAAAAGAGTCTGTCACTTTACTTCCATCAACTATCTCATCAGTCCGTGCTGACTGCAAGGACAGTCCTTCAAGCATTAGGGTTCATGGCATCTTGTATTCAAGCGGTGGTGCTTCCCAATGCCAAACTGCATATGAGGAAGCTACAATGGTATCTCAAAATGTATGGACACAGCACTGCCAGGATTTGGACACTGTCATTCAAATAATACCTTGCATTCAAAAGAATTTTTGTGGTGGGCTCAGAATGTCACACCTAAGGGACTCTCTCTGACCCGGCCCAGAGAGCAAGTCAGATTCTAACGACAGATGCCATTTGCACATTGAGCTGGAGGCTCTTGCATTCAAAAAGGAATTTTGTGGGCTCAGGAATGTCACCCCTAAACAAAGGACTCTCTAGCTTGGCCAGAACCAGGAATAAGTCAAGATTCCGGTAGCCGCCGGACGGCTAGAATATCTAAATGGAAAGTGGATACAAGACAAGTGGCCTGCCAGACTACAGCATCTACATATCAACATGAAGGAGATGTTAGCAGTCCAGTTTGCATTAATGGCTTTCAAGGAGTTACTTCTTCCAGGGCAGGTGTTGATTCTAACAGACAACACAACTGTCATGTGGTACATCAACAAGCAAGGGAACACATTCTTATCCTCTATGCAGGCAAGCAATGATTTTTGGGAGACTCTGCCAGCTTGCAACTAACTCTTTCTTCAGGCAAGGTTTCTGCCAGGAGCACATAACTCCTTAGCAGATGTGTTAAGCAGACAAATCATGGATCCCCACGAGTGGAAACTGGATCTTCATGTATTTCAGAAACTGACAGTGTCATGGGGAACTCCAGACATAGATCTGTTCGCTTCTCCACTAAACCACCAGCTGCCAAAGTATTGCACAAAGGGGTTTCATCACACAGCTTGGAAAGTGGATGCTCTGTCTTTCAGTTGGAAAAACCTTCATGTGTATGCCTTTCCACCTCTACCTCTTCTTCCAAAGGTACTATTAAAGGTCAGACAAGACAGGCCAAGGATGATTTTGATAGCTCCAGATTGGCCTCGCAACACTGGTACCCACTACTACGGAGTCTGGTAAAGAAGCCTCCATGGCCTTTACCTCTGATTCCTCATCTGTTATCTCAGCAGGACGGTCATCTGCTCAATGTCAAGCTTCACTCTCTTCATCTAACAGCCTGGCATATTCTGTGTTGAAACACAGCAGGTCTCAACTTCCTCAACAAGTTTTAAATGTGATTATGGAAGCTAGAAGACCTAGTACAAGGAGAGTGTACGCAGAAAAATGGAACAGATTTTTATTTTGGAGTACAGCAAAGAATTTGGAGATTTCAGAGCCTAATTTGAGTGTGGCTCTTCAATATCTTACTGAATTATTGGACAAAGGTTTGTCCTTCTCTTCCATAAAGATTCATGCTGCAGCAATTTCAGCTCACTATGATTGTGACCCACCTTTGTTTTCGCATCCTTTGTTCAAGCAGTTTCTTAGAGGGGCAAAGAATATAAGACGACCCCACGAGCTCCTACTCCTGCTTGGGATCTCAATTTTGTGTTGGAAAACTTACTCTACAACCTTTTGAGCCTGCAGCTACTGCTGAATTGAAATATTTGTCATGGAAGACTGCTTTTCTGTTGGCTATTACTTCTGCAAGAAGGGTGTCTGAGTTGCAGGCCCTTATGGCAGTAGAGCCCTTTTGATTTTCCATAAGGATAGGGTATCATTACGCATCCTTCGTGCTAATCTTCTACGCACTAATCCTTCTTTATGCCTAAGGTGGTTTCTAGTGTGGCTTTAAACCAAACTATTCATTTGCCTACGCTTTTGCAGATCCTCAAAATAAAGGGGAAAAGATTTTGCACACTTTAGATGTACACAGGCAATTGCGTGCGTATTATTTAAGCAGGACTAAGGATTTTAGGCAGTCTCAGCAGTTGTTTGTTTCTTTTGCTTTGAGTTCTCAGGGCAAGCCTGTGTCAAAACAAACTATTTCTAGGTGGATTGGCTTTTGCATTGCATTTTGTTATTCCCATCATGGCAAGGAGATTCCAGCTGGGATTAGGCCTCATTCCACTAGGGCTACTGCCACTTCAACAGCATTTCTAAGGGGTGGCAACTAAGGATATTCTGGAAGCAGCTACTTGGAGTTCAGTGCATACTTTCTCTAGGCATTATCACCTTCCTATCTACTCTAAGTCTAGGGCTGGTTTTGCCACAGCTGTTTTACAAGGCATGTTGTCAGCTCCTACTGCTTTATAATTTGCCAGCCTCCCTTACCTCTGCTTTGGGATTCTACCCAATAGTCAGGACTGCAGCAATGGAAGAGAAAAGAACATAGTACAGTTTTGTACCTACATAAATGTAGATGTTCGAGGATTCCATTGCTGCAGTCCAATTTCCCTCCTCCCTCCCCCTCTTAGGGGTGGGGGGTGGTGTAGGTGAGTTTACATGCTTATATTTTTGTATATTTGTATATATGGTTGTATATATTGTGCATGTTTTTGGTGCAGGTTGTTTTGGGACTTGTCTTTTAGGTCTTCTGACATCATCTGGGGCAAGAAAAGATAGAGGGCGCGGGGGGTCATGATTAGTACCCTGACCCTGACGCGTCTACGGCGTCAGCGCCGACGCGCCAATGCAGCCTGGTATTGGCCCGACTGGTGGATTCACGCCTGACCCGGACCTATACAATAATGAATGGGAATCTGTTATCTACATTTATGGTAATATACTTTTAGGTCTTTCTGACATCTGGGGCAAAAAAAGACTGATATGGCGCCGGTCATGCATCTGCATACCCTGGCGCATGGTGACGCCAGTCTAATAATGCGCTTCTCTCTGCGCCAATATGACTGAACCGGGGGGGGCGACTGGGACAGGGACTATAACAATCAATATCCAGGACTGCAGACATTTACAACAATCCATCTACATACATGTATGGTAAAACTGTACTTTATTGCAGCTAATGATCTGTGGGAAGAGACTAAACAAAAGATAATACAGAAACTAAGAAACTGGAATATGGATAGCAAGATACAAGCCATAAAAAATGTTTTAGTCCCTTTAGTTTTATGGCATATTCTTATCAACCAGAGGAGAAGTTGTGGACAGCAATCAATGAAGAGTTGACCAGTTTTATCTGGGAGGGGAAAAGGGGAAGTGTCAAGTGGATACATTGAGCCTTCCAACAGAACAAGGTGGTTTAGGATTACTTGTTTTGAAGGGATGTTTTAGTTACACAGTTAAGCCTCATAATACATAACACAAGCAGAAAGCTATAATTCAAAGTGGAAGAGGATGATGAGGAAGCAGGGGAGAATGCAAGAAGGGAGGGAGTGAGTGGGGTTTTCAGTGCAGACTCTTAAGGCGAATAACAGCCGCACAGAATATGATATTCATAAAATAACGGATAGTAGTCTAAGAACTAAGCCAACACAAGAATGGAGAAAGGAGATTTTGCCAATAGAGATGACTGCAACTAGGGGTTCATAGAATAGGCAAGAGGTGGCTGGAATTTACTGGAGAAAACCGGCAAAGGAGCCAAGGAAATTGGGATAAAATAGAAAGCTGGTAAAGAAGCCAAGAAAATTGGGAGAAAATATGTAGTGAGGGAAAGGTAGTAGAATGGGAAGAAGCCAAGAAGTAATTTGGACTTCAGCGTAGAGACTGGCTTCCCTGTCAGGGTTTCATATCTGAGAATAGGCAAAGAGAAAGGGATAAGGGAATTCTAGGTGAAAGACCTGTTTTGTTAGTTTTTAATTCAATGTAGAATAGAGTCTGCTTTTAAAAAAGTGGAACATTAGTACTGCATATAAAACGCTGCGTATGAGTTGGTAGACTTTAAAAATTCACTATAGAGTACATTGTCAGAAATGTTGGGTGAGCATATGGGTGTAACTAAGGAAATTATTTTCTGAGCTGGGATACAGGATAAGAAGTGCCTAGACATACTAAGCCCCTTTTTAAGTTTAATTCTGGTGGCTACCAAAAAAGCAGTTACTATAAACTGGAGATCAAAGTCTAACTGAACTATTTGATGTAGTGGATTTTGTAACAAAGGAAAAAAAGCACTGGAAGTGAATTCTTTAGGTAGGAGCAAACTACATAGAAAAATGTAAAGTGTGGGAACAATAAATGCACAATAATGATTTGGAGTAGGATTGATCAATTTATGTAATATTGAATTGATGGTGAATGTATAAAAGAATATATGTGATGTATAATGTTTGTAACTGTGACTATGATAATATGGTTTGTTTTCTTTTATGCAAGTATATGTTTGCTTGTGTCTTTAGTGATAAATCAATAAAACAGTTAAAAATACAAAAAAGACTACATGGAAAACACAAGACATTTCTCAGTACTTAATGAAAAAAAAAAACAGAAAACGGATTCTTTTAAAAGCCCTTACAGTTTATCATGCAGTATACATTGTAGATGCCCCAGACTACCAGGAATCAGCAGAAGAGCACGGAAGTCCATTTATACAATGGCATTATTTAAAAAAAAAGTAAGATTTTCATTATTAAGTATAATACTGTTGCATATCAACAATAACCAACTTTTGGATGCGAGTATCACAAGATTTACCAATGGTAAGTTCTACTCTGTGATTATTTTATTTTATTTAGTTAATTATGTACTTATTTACTTTGCTAGAAGTTATTGTTCTTTCTCAAAGTTTGAGTATTTTGAGAGTAAAAAATAATAAACCATAGCAACCGTGGGTAAGTCCTGTGATACCTTTATGTAAATAATGCCATTGTATAAATGAACTTTTGTGCCTTTCCATGGACTCCTGGTAGTCTGGGGCATCTGTAATGTTTGCTGTGCATGCGCTAAACCTGTAAGGGCTTGTAAAGTACATACAAATTTTTGTTTTATTTATTTTCCTTAAGTACTGATAAATTTCTTTTTGTGCCTTCCATGCAGAGTGTTTGATTTATTTTTCAATCTGTTGATGAGGAGTTGGGTCAGTTATCCTCTAGGCAGAATCTACATTTTCTTTTTTTTTTAATTCAGGTGCTGTAGAGGTGGTTGATGTATACAGTCTGGGAAATTGTCGTATGGGTGGGGAACAGGTTCATGATATACGGTAACATGGAAGATTTATTTATTTATTTATTTTTGTAACAAAATCTCTGCTTAGCAGTTTGAGGAAACATAGTATCTGAAGTAGTTAACTTCATTTGGTCATCAACCTGTGGGTTTTGGATCTGATATGGATCCGAGCCAGCAGCTTTCCAAGCTAAGATCTGAGCTCCAAGCTCCTCCCCTTTCCCATACTACACTGCAACCTCCTTCCAACCCACAGATCTCGTTTGCCACGGCTTCGCCAAGACATGATCTCTGAACTCCAGGCAGGTAGAGTGGGATTTTTCTTCTTTAACTGTGCAAAGTCAGTTTAGTGTGTGTGGGTAGTGTTTACCTTTCCTTTCTTCTTCCCCTCGGGTTTCCATTTAAAAAAAAAAAAAATGTAAACTTTGTGTTTTGTAATCAGTGTAGGCCTTCCTTTCCCACCCTTGGTGTGTGTGTGTGTGTGTGTGTGTGTGTGTGTGTGTGTGTGTGTGTGTGTGTGTGTGTGTGTGTGTGTGTGTGTGTGTGTGTGTGTGTGTGTTCAGGTAGGGCTTTAGATGTCAGACCCTCAAAAGCCAACCTTCTCCAAATGGACAGAGTGTGGCCATAAGTTGTCCCTGGCTGATGGCCACACTCTGTGGCCATGTGTTCAGGGGTTCCCCACCTTTCTTCGCGTTACAAAATTTGTGCAGCCTTTAATCCACGGGACCTGCGGGATCGCAGGGCCAAGTTAATTTTGGCAGGGCTTCTCCTGGACAAATCTGCTTCTTCTTCCTCTTCTTTTACAGCCACGGCTGTGGCCGTATCAGCTTCTGGTCCTCCTCCCCTGTCCAGGACTCACACTCCCATTTCTAAACAGGGTGACAAAGAGACCAGGAAGGAGAAGCATAGGGAGAGGGATAGATAAAAAGAAAGGGAGAGAGGCAAAGATAGGGGTCGTAAGAGACCAGCGTACCCGTCAGATCCTTTGGGTCCCCCTGTTAAAGTGGTTACTACCCCCGACAAGACTCCCAAGCCATCTTCCCCCTCGGCTCCATTCTCTTTTATTTTCTCCTGAGCTGGAGGAGGAGGTTCGACCTGCTTCGAGGTCGCCCTCGCATCAGCCCTCCCGGCTGTGTGTCGGTGGCATCCTCCAGATCCACAAGAAGCCTCTCAGAGGCTGACATGGACCGGATGATGAGATGGTTTTTACTGACTCCATTGCAGCTGGGAGTGTTGCTGGCTCACCCTCCCGCCAGAGTGGGGAGTTTGACTCCGATGGTTGCCCCGATAGCTCCTTCCCTGATCCATCCCCGGGCTTCGGAGTCCCTGGATCCAAGGAGCCCTGGAGTCAGGGGGTCGGCGCCAATGGTTCCTTTAACCTCGATGCCGGCCATGCCCTCGAGTTTGTCGGATCTGAGCTCTCGAAGCCATGATTTGGCTGTCGTATCCGGGGCGGTGAGTGTGTTGTCGGCTCCTTTATGGTCAGGGCATACCATTCCTCTGGGTTCATCTATTCTGGATTTGGCTCCAATTCTGTCATTGGATCCGGTTACTCATCATGCTAGTTTCAGACAAACCAGTTCCCCTTTGGCCTTCATTGTGGAGAGGGTTCTCTCAGGAGGATCGAGACCCCTCACTCTTTCCTCGGAGTCCATCCCTGCTCCCTCGTTGCTGACTGTGTCTTCTGGCATTCAGTCCTCCCAGGGACAGCCTGTGTTTGATACACCCCAGACAGTGCTCCCTCAAGGAATATGAAGCTGTTTGTGAGCGCCCCCAAGGAGGTCCCTCGCAAATGCAAGTACAAAAGGAGGAACATGGACTCCCCTGAGTCCCTTACAGAAGATACCAACTTGGAGGAAGGGGAAGGCTCCCCCAGATCACCTCCCAAAAATGTCTCCTTCGGAGACATAATGGAAATCCTCCGTCAGAGGGGAGGTTGGTCCGCCCAAAAGCCTTCCTTGGATGAGTCAGTATTCCTCGACACAGGCCCATCTACCTCTTGCGTGTCCCCCCTGGCTGATCCTCTGGTGGACCTCATTACCACCAGATCTTGGAAGGAGCCGGACACTGTAGAACCTATACCTAGATGGGCAGACAAAATTTTGAGCCCTCCTGCGGACAAGCCTGCATGGAGTAAGGGTTCCCCAGTTGATGCCATGGTAGTGGCGGCAGCCACTAAAAAGGAACTGGTGCAGGAGAGTTCCTTGGTCCATCCTCCAGACAAGGAGTCTAGGATGATGAATCGACTCAGAAAGCGGATGTATGCTTCAGCTACTTTACCTATAAAGGTGCTGAACTACATGGCCCATGTGATCAGACTTCAGCGACCTTGTGAAAGAGTACACTGAGTCTCCCCCGAGTCCATTTCAGCCAAGGATAAACACTCATTCTTGGCACTTATGGCCACTCACAAGTCGGTGACTAACATGTCCATGCGCTTACTCTCTCATGCCACTCGGGGAGCCGCTAGGGCGGCCAGGTCCGGCATTGTCATGAAGCATCACGCCTGGCTCCAGCTGTGCGACTTTTCAGAACCTTTCAAGGCGTCCTTCGTGAATGCCCCTTTTGATGGTTCCACCCTGTTCAGGAAGACTGTCTGTAATACGCTAGTCCAGAGTGAGAAGGACGGGAAGACGCTGTCGGGATCCACTTCTCTGATCCTCAAAGGTCCTTTTCCAGGAATCAGCGAGGGCAAAAGAAGTTGTGGCTCCAGAAGTCTCAGCATTCCCGGGACACTCCAGACTCATTTTACTCTAGAGGCAGAGGGAGGCAAAGGTGGATGCCAGCCCAGAGGCAGGGGGGGACTGAAGAATTTTGGGTCACGGGAACCATTTTCGGATCGACCCGCCCAGCAGCCCTGAGGGGTTGCCCGACTGCTCCACTCTGGAGGCAGTTGGGGGGCATTTTTCTAAGCACCTAGCTCAATGGGAGTCCATAACGTCAGACCGCTGGGTGCTTCAGATAATATCCAGAGGTTATTCCATTCCCTTTTTGACCAGTCATGTACCTCCCAAGCACTTCCCAGACATTCCACCTGCTCAAAGGGAGGTGGCAGCTTTGGAAATAGAAAAGCTGCTAAACAAAAGAGCAATCCAGCCGGTCCCCCCAGACTGGTCCGGATCAGGCATCTATTCCAGGTTCTTTTTGGTGCCAAAAAAGACAGGGGACTTGAGGCCGATTCTCGACCTATCCACATTGAACCTGTCTGTTGCCAAGGAGAAGTTCCGGATAGTCAACTATCAATCCATCCTGCCGTTCATGCAGGAGGAAGACTGGATGTCCTCTGTAGACCTCAAGAATGCGTAATACCACATTATGATGGACAGGCATTCCAGGAGGTTTCTCCACTTTCAACATGGAGCCAATCACTACCAGTTCAGGGCCCTACACTTCAGTCTCACCCCAGCCCCCAGGGTGTTTACCAAGGTCATGGTAGTTGTAGCAGCCCACTTGAGGCTCCATGGCATTCAGGTCTTTCTGTACCTGGATGATTGGCTCTTCACCGCTCCCTCCAGGCATCGATTTGTTCAAGCCAGAAATTCTTTCCTTCAGCTTTCAAATTTACTGGGTATCACGATAAATCTTGCAAAGTTCTCTCTTCAGCCTGTTCAGATTCTGGACTTCATAGGGGCAAGAATAGATTCTTTCCAGGCCAAGGTATTTTTGACTCCAGATAGACTTCGGAATCTGACCCTCCATGTATTGGCACTTCTTCAATTTTTTCACCCCCAGCAGAACTAGTTCTGAGGGCCTTAGGGTCTATGGCAGCAGCTATAAATCTGGTTTCTTGTGCACGTCTGCACGTGGGAGTGTTACAGTGGACGTTACAAGTTCAGTGGTCACTGTTATACCAGCCCTTAAGTTATCTGATTCCTCTAAGCAAGGTGTGCAAAAATTCCCTCATCTAGTGGCTTCAATCCCGGGATCTTCGAGAAGGACATCCCTTTATTGTGACCCCGCCCCAAGCCACAGTAACCACGGGTGCCTCCCATCTTGGGTGGGGGGGCATTGCTCTGGCAAGCCTGTCCAAGGCACGTGGTCCCCGAACAAGACCGTTCTGCATATCAGTGTTCTAGAGATGAGGGTGGTCCTTCTAGTGTTGCAGGCCCTTCATGCTTCTCTCCGTCTGGGAACAATTGCAATTCAGTCAGACAACATGTCAGTGATCTGGTATATCAACAAACAGGGGGGAACCAGGTCCTACCCGCTTTGTTGAGAGGCCATGAGAGTGTGGGAATGGGCGATCTCCACCAACCATTTTCTGATAGCAACGCACATTCTGGGTTGGTCCAAAAGTTTGGCGGACAAACTGAGCAGGACTATCCTTTTACCCTACGTGTGGTCTCTGTACCCTTGTGTAGTTGAACAGATCTTCCTCAAGTGGGGTCAGCCTTGCTGCGATCTCTTCGCATCGCTGTCCAATGCAAAGTGCAGCGAATTTTTCTCTCTGATTCCTCCTCTGGGGGAAGCCCCCAGATACACTCTTGTCCATGCTTGGCCACCTGGTCTTCTTTATGCATACCCCCTGCTACCTCTAATGACAAAATTCTTGCAGAAAGTTCGTTGGTTGGGGAGCAGGATTATCCTCATAGCCCCATTCTGGCCTCGTCAAATTTGGTTCCCTTGCCTATGGTCTCATCTAGTAGCTCCGCCCTAGATATTAGATCCCATTCCGGATCTCATTTGTCATCCCTCGGGAATTCCTCCCGGATCTGGACAGCCTAAATCTTACTGCTTGGTTGATCCAGTTCCACTAATTGCCAGGACTCCTGGACTCTCTTCTCTTGTTAAGTCCATTCTGGTGGCGGCCCACAAGTCCTCCACCCAAAAGCTGTACTGTAGTAAATGGAAGCATTTCTCCATCTGAGCTTCTCAGTGAGATTTGGATCCGTTCACTGCCCCAGTTCCAGTGGTATTAGAATTTCTGTCTCAGATTTTCCAACAGGGGGCCAGCTCTTCCACTGTTAAGGTCCAGCTGGTGGCTATATCCCATTTTCATGTAGGATAAAGTTCAGGTTCACTGGCTGCTTCTAGGATTTGTAAGACCTTTATCAAAGGCACCTTTTTGCTGAGACCTCCAATTAAGCATCCTTCCCTTCGTGGGATTTGATCTTGGTTCTTCAGGCCTTAGTTGCACCTCTGTTCGAACCTGCAGCATCAGTTGATTTAAAATTCTTGTTGTGGAA
This sequence comes from Protopterus annectens, assembly GCF_019279795.1. NCBI lineage: Eukaryota > Metazoa > Chordata > Ceratodontiformes > Protopteridae > Protopterus > Protopterus annectens. The sequence goes on along the minus strand of NC_056726.1, from coordinate 848,358,664 downwards.
GACAGCCTTCCTGGTGGCTATCACCTTGGCTAGGATAGTGTCTGAACTTCAACTGAACTTCAAGCCTTGTGTATAAAACCCCAATATTTACTTTTTTAAAAGGATAGGGTGTCTCTAAGGACAAACCCTTCTCTCCTCCCTAAAGTCGCCTTGGAGTCAAATGTCAGTCTACTAATCTCCCAGTATTCTTCCCTAACTTTCAAAATAAAGGGAAATGCAAGCTTCATTTGCTGGATGTCCACAGACAGTTACACTGATCAGCTGTTTGTTTCCTTTGCCAAGCCCTTTTTGGGGAAACCAGATTCAAAGTTGACACTTGCTAGGTGGAACTCACTTTATATTTTACAGGTGTACAAGGATCATGGATTACCAGAACCAGATAAGGGTTCATGCTCATTCTACTCATTGTATGGCTTTTTCTGCTGCCTTCTGGTCCAGGGTTTTTCTGGATGACATTTGCTCAGTGGCTACCTGGGCTTCCTCTCACACTTTACTCATTATAAGTTGGACATGGTATCTAGAGGAAGAGCTTTTTTTGGTTCTGCAGTGCTCTGGAATATCTTCCCTTGAGGACCTCCCAAGGTTTTTGGTAGCTGGGGACTCTGTTCCACAGGTTGATGACCAAATGAAGTTAACTACTTCAGATAAAGAAGTTATGTACTCACTATAAAGTTCCATCTGAGTAGTTAGACTTCATTTGTCATCAGCCTTCCCTCCCTCCTTCCCCCTGATCTTTGTGGTTTGCAATAGTCCTTGGACTCAGACTTCCTGGGTCTTGTGAGCCTAGTCTGTGTGATCAGGTCAGGTTATGTCTCTTGGGTTGATGGGTGTCACGCTGTGGGTGGCAAACTTGATCTGAGGGTTGGAAGGAGGTTGCAGTGTAGTATGGGAAAGGGGGAGGAGCTTGGAGCTCGGATCTTACCTTGGAAAGCTGCTGGCTTGGATCCATATCAGATCCGAAACCCACAGGCTGATGACAAATGAAGTCTAACTAATCACATGGAACGTTATGGTGAGTACATAACTTCTTTTTTGGTCAGACTTCTTTCTGTTGGGATTGCTGGATTTGCAACGGGCACAAGACCCAGAAAGTCTGAGTCCAAGGACTATCGCAAACCACAAAGGTCAGGGGGAAGGAGGGAGGGAAGGTTGATGACAAATGAAGTCTAACTACTCAGATGGAACGTTATGGTGAGTACATAACTTCTTTATCTGAAGTAGTTAATTTCATTTGGTCATCAACCTGTGGGACAGAGTCCCCAGCTAACAAAAACCTTGGGGAGGCCCTTAAGGAAGGATATTCCGGAGCACTGCAGAGCCAAAAGAATCTGTTCCTCTAGATACCATGTCCAACTTATAATGTGGGAGGTTGGTGTAATGGTTAAGGTGTTTACCTTACAGACACAAGGTACAGAGTTTGATTCTCACGTGGGTAATTGGTTAGCCTTAAAATGGCCCACAAGGGCAGTTAGCCTAGTTTGAATCTATGAATCTATCTAGGGGTTGGGAGGGTGGCTTAATGGTTAAGGTGTTTGCCTTACAAACAAAAGGTGCAGGGTTTGAGTCTCACAAGGGATAATTGGCTAGGCTTACAATGGCTCGCAAGGGCAGTTAGCCTAGTACTAACCTATAAAACAGCTCCTCGTGGTCCTGCAGAGTGGTGCTAGCAGCAGAGAACGGAGAAAAGCGACTACTTTCCTGATCTAAGTATTTTTTTGCTGTTTTTACCTGAGAGACCTTCCTTTTCTTACTTTGAACACGTTTATACTGCTTTATTACTTGTTTTTTGCATTGTAGATTATCTGCACTTAAAGTTACATTTGTTCGAAAGTTTGTTGTTAAATTTAACTGTTGAGGCTACCCACTAAAGTGAGCTAGCCTGTGTAAGTGATTTATTACTGTTTTTCCTGCATTTCTGTGTACTTTTTAACTTAAAAAACAAAAAAAATCCTTGCTTTCCCGCCTTTCTCGACTAGTTTAGACCAGTATACAGGCTTTGCTGTATTCTGGACTGTGGTGTAGTTCCTGTGTTGTCCATTGCCCTACTTGGATAGAAGGAAGTTTCTTTGCTTACCAGTGGGAGTGGGGAGCCTTGAGCAGCCTATCTGTCCCTGAAGGAGTGACCTCAGCACAAGAGCTTGTAGTAATTGGTCATTTTGGACCATTTCCAGCTCTTTTGAAGTTCCCTGTTTAAAATCCGCGTTTGCGTGGCTAAACAGGCTTAAACTATTCCTGGCTCCGCCAAGTCTGCACTTCAAATTTTCCCTTAAGAAAGCTCTACTTTCAACAAAATCAGTCTATTCGCTCTATCATAAGCCTAGCACTTGCTCCTAAAACCTTTCTTTTAAGTGAAGCACCCTTAAACTAACGTAAGCACTACATCCACCTACAACCCGTGCTAATACCCACTTCCCTTCAAAGTCCTCTCTCTGACCCAGTTACACATCACCCCCTTATACTATTCTGGCATGTCGAGTGGTATATTACTGACGTCCTCTCCAGTTCAGCTGGTTAATCTGGGAATCCTGAGACAATGTTACAATTGTCTCTTGTACACAGACAACCCTCTCCTCCTCCCAACAAACACAAACACATCTGAGAGATGCAACTATATAGCCAAACTGGAGGCTGAACTCTCTCCACACAGGACTAGCAAGACCAGACAGGAGGAGAAGGTAACCACACACACAACAAACCCAGTCTCACATAAACCAGCCACAACTGCAAACCAAACACATAGTAACACAAAGACATACTCGGAGGCTCTAATAAAAAACTTACCAAAACAACAGAGGCTCCCAAAGCAGACATCCAAGAAAACACCACCTCAAAACTCTGCACAAGCAACACATAGTACACAAAGTCAGTGTGCCAAACAATCACAGCCCTTAAGGCAAAACACCATGCCTGATACACTAGTAATAGGTGACTCTATAGTCAGACACACTGACGTCCCGCTTACCAGGCTGAACAAAGAGAGGGTAACGGTGAGCTGCCTGTCGGGTGCTAGGATCCGCCACATAACACAAGCATTCGGGTCACTCCAAAGCAAGTACAAATATGACTCCGACATTGTCCATGCCGGCGTGAATGACCTGAGACGTACCTCCTTGGACTACATGAAAAGAGACATAGAGGAGCTCGCTGATTATGTAGCCCAGGCCGTTATGACCCTGACCCTGAGCAGCATCTTGCCCTCACCAAGAATGATGCCACAATACAAAGACAAGATAATCAGCTTTAATAATTGGCTCAATTACTGGTGTCATTCTAGGGGAATCCAATGTCTGTCTGCCTGGGATGACATGCTGGGCAAGCCACGCTGCTTCGCAAGGGACGGCTTGCACCTGTCACCACTGGGCTTCCGGATTTTGGCTAAGGCTCTTGCCACCCCCATAGTGCCTTTTTTAGGCAAGGCTCAAAAGACAAACCCACCACCTTAGAAAACAATAAAGGAAAAAACTAAGGGTAATGCTGCTCAACGCCATAAGTCTAAATCTCAAGATGCAGGCTCTCGAAGCACTCCTCAGTATGGGGAGCATCGATGTCTGTGCAGTAACTGAAACCTGGATCAAGGCTCCTGAGAGCACCCCAGCCCTACCAGGTTATACCTCGTATCATGCATTTCGGCTCCAAAACCTGGGCCGAACCACAAAAGGAGGGGGAGTGTCCATATTCATTAAAGACACCCACACCTCCAGGTTAGTGGCAATGCACGAAGCATCGGAAACCATCCATGTGCAACTAACTGTAGGGAAAACTGCTATACAACTTGTAGCATGCTACAGACGACCCTTGCAATCTCAGGAGTTCCATTCAGCCTTCCTGAAGATACTGGGGGATATGAATGTCTCACCAAATACCATCATATTGGGAGACTTCAACACCCCAAACATAGACTGGGTGCATTACTGAAGCCCCAACACCCTAGCCCAAAGGTTCCTGGAATTCATCAACTCAAATGCGATGGAACAACTAGTCACCTCCCCCACAAGGGGAAATAATATACTTGACCTGATCATCACAAACATGGGGACAAAATGCTCAACACCTGAAGTATACCCCTCACTAGTGAGATCAGACCATAAACTAATAACCCTAGATATTCATATCCCACCTCCACCCCCAGCACAAAAGACCACAGTGAGAAACTTCTCAAAAGCTGACTTTACACTCCTTAGGACTTAAATGGTATCCTTCAAGCCCCCTGGGCCAGTGGAAACCACATCCCACACTGCTGAATCCTTCACAAATGCTTTCTTCGGGCATCTCCAAGAATGCATGGCTCATGCAATCTCAAATAAAACCAAAACCCTTTCCACCAAAGGCAGGCATCCTATCTGGTGGACCCCAGCCATAAACAAACTTTATAACAAGAGAAGGAAGCTACTGCAAGACAGAGCAAAATCCCATAAAGGGAAGGCATCCCTGATCAGCACTAGCAAAAAACTATGTTCGCTAATAAAATCATCAAAGGCCAACTTCGAGAGAAAAATCGCTAAGGACACTAAAGATCATCACAAGGCCTTCTTCAGTTATGTTAGAAACCTGGGTGGAAACCCTCAGATATGCGCAGAGTTAGTTCATAACGGCAAAAAATACACTGAACCCACAGATATTGCCAACATACTGGCAGACCGGTTCAGTGCAAATTTGTCCTCTCCCTCTCCCCCAAAAGACAAAATAAATATCTCAGCTGCATGCAACCTCCCTGAAATCTCAGATGTCCAGGTGAGAGCTGCCCTCAGCAAAGCTAAAAATACAGCATCCATGGGACCTGACGGTGTCCCGGGTTGCGTGCTACGTGAACTCCTAGAGGAACTAAACCCACACATAAGGACGCTGTTTAATCTTAGCTTTGCTACAGGATACGTCCCTGAACACTGGCGTACAGCTACAGTGGTCCCACTCCACAAAGGTGGCACCTCTACAGACCCTGGAAACTACTGCCCTATAAGCTTGACCAGCTTGGTCTGCAAAGCTATGGAAAGGATCATTATGGAACTCATAAACAAAGACATCGGGGACCTACAGACAAGTGACCCTACCCAGTTCGGCTTTGTAAAAGGCAGATCCTGTCTTTTAAACCTGGTGGACTTTTTTGAAACAGTCACTAGAGCCATCGATGAAGGCAAAGCAGTTCATACAGCCTACCTGGATCTGGCAAAAGCCTTCAACACAATACCCCACTCAGGCCTCATAGACAAGCTCAACAGCTTAAATGTAAACCCGTTTGTCACAAGATGGGTTGCAAACTGGCTAAAGGACAGAACCCACAAAGTCAGAATAGCTGGAGCTATGTCAGACTCTAAGACAGTCACAAGTGGAGTCCCACAGAGCTCTGTCTTGGGACCCCTCTTGTTCGGCATTTATTTCTCAGATGTGCAGGCAAACATAGGGAGGTTGTGGCTGACAAAGTTTGCAGACTACTGCAAACTAGGTGTCATAGTCGACACATGCATCCTCCAGAAGGGCCTCACAGAAACAGACGACTGGTGCCAGAGTCATGGCCTTAAACTAAATGCCAAAAAATGTATAGTCATCCCCTTTGGAAAAAACAAAGTACCCACAAATTACCACATGGGTGGTAATCCATTAAGTACGGAAAAACTAATCAGAGACCTGGGGACCCAAGTTGACAGTGACCTCTGATTTGACAACCATGTCGCCAAAGTGGTTAGAAAGACCTTCTGCCTTGCCCACCTTATCATGAAGGGATTCACATCTAGATCAAAGGATGTCATTGTACCCTTATATTCCTCCCTTATCAGGCCTATGATTGAGTACAATGCCCCATTTGGTATGTACCTCACCCGGCACCTGCAGCAGCTGGAGAGACCCGAAAAGTACCTTACCAAGAGGATCGAGGGTCACCAGCATATGTCATATGCTGCCAGTCTGAAAAAGCTCCAGCTCTATTCAGTAGCATACCGCCTGCTCAGAGGTGATCTGTGCCTTACGTACAAGGCCATGTCCAATTCAGAATTAATGGACATGCTCCACCTCAAAAAATCCAAATCCATCAGAGCCACGAGAGCTAAAGATCTAAACCTCAGCACAGATATGAATAGGACATGCTGGAGGGACAGATTCGTAACCCAGAGGCTTCCCACACTTTGGAACAGGATATCTGTCCATGTTAGGCAGAGCCCCTCACTGACTCTCTTCAAGAGAAATCTGGACGAATGGATGGGTGATCGTAGGTTTACCCCTGGGGTCATCTCTGTGTCATTGCTAGATAGAGGCACAGTAAACTAAATTTAATTTAAATTGTATACTTTTGTATCATTACATGGGGTGGTGAAAGCCACATACACTTTGGCTAGGCTTATAAATGCCCTAGGGCAGATAGCCTAGTACTATACTATGAAACTATGAGCCTATGCTGATTGAATGTTCCAACTAGCTTGCACAGTTTTCAATACAAATGACTCCTTATTGTGCGATATAGCAAGAACCCACTCCTGGATGTGGGTATAATAGGTTTTGAACATGTTTGTCTTTGTTTAATCACTCTGGCTTTACTGTCGTGAACAAACCACACCAACTATGGGTAAATCCGGTGATAACCACACCCACAAATGGGTTATTGCTAAATTATGCCCCTTTCACTTTTCTACTACATTGTGTATATGCACAGTCCTGTGATACTTTTTTTATGCTTCATGCTCCTTTTTCTCATACCATTGTAGTAGCTCTCTGCTGCACTGACTCAGTCATCTTGATGTTCCTTTCGCATTGTAGCCTATATAAGTGAACACACTATTCCATATTGGACCTGACTAGTTCCCCACATAGTGAAAAAAATGACAGTGATGTATTTTGAGTGAAGTCCACTTGCAGTTCGCCTTGACATTCATACCAGACTCATTGCATTAACCTTGAAGTAGTCTTGATCAACATATACAAGTAAAGCAGTAACATGGGTGTGGGCATACTCAAGTCACACATGGTGTGTTCTTCAAATACCTTCCTTTCATAACATGATGAGAAAATTGTATAAAAGGTTACGCTACACTATACAACTATTAATTAACTCATGCAACTAAAACGTTAGCCGCTTTTCAACAAGTTATTGTCAGACACTGTTGAAACGTCTAGTTATACTTGTGCTTTTAATTATTAGACAGAATGCCCAGTAACATTGTACATATCTTGGTGTAGCTATATACTGCAAGTGAAGTAGCAGAGAGTGTTCATCACATTACCATCAGTTGTTTTAATTGGGCTTTAATAGACTTCAGGCAAAGACATAAACCTGTTTATCTCTTATGTTTAGCTTGGTGTATGAGTAGTTAATGTTGCTACATCTTTATTTACTGATAGTTTCTTTGTGAAAGTATTTTGGTATTTCTGGTGATACAGTTACATAATTAAACATTTTTATTCACTTAAAATGTATAATGCCTTTTTAAGACAATGTCCTGAAGACAAATTTACCACCATAACAACTGCAATCAAACGCAACCTGAGGGTTATGCTACTCAGCGCTAGAAGCTTAAATCTCAAAATGCACTTGCTCGAGTCACTCCTTAAACTGGAGAACATCGACCTCTGTGCAGTAACAGAGACCTAGTTCAAGACTACAGAGAGCACCCCAGCGCTACCAGGCTACATTGCATATCACACCTTTCGGCCCCGTAAACCTGGACTGAAGCCCCAAAGGCGGTGGTGTATCCATCTTCATAAAGGATATGCACACCTCCAGACTGGTTGCCCAATGTAATGCATCAGAGATACTATGCTATAGATCCCCCACAATGTCCCATGACTCCCACTCTCCGCATTCCTGAACACTGTGGAAAGCATTAAGGTTCAACCTAATACCCTTATACTGGGAGACTTTAACTACCCCTCCAATTGGTCAGAAAATTACTCTTGTTCCAACTCATTTGCCCAGAACGATTTTTGGAATTCATTAATTCCAATGCCCTGGACCAACTCATTCTCACCCCTACCAGAGGTAGAAACATTCTCGACCTGGTCATTACAAACATGGGGGACTGCTGCTCTACACCAGTAATCAACTCCTCCCTAGTTAGAGCTGAACACAAGTTAATCACAGTTGATATCCAAATCCTACCCCTCCATGAAGGAAACCACAGTGAAGAACTTCTCCAAAGCCAATTTTGAGCTTCTAAAGACAGAGGTGTCAAATTTCACGTCATCCATGCAAATGGGGAATGGATGTATGGCCGCTGAATCATACACCAAGGCGCTGTATGAGCATTTACACAAGTGCATGGATCAGGCCATACCAAACAGAACCAAGATCCTGTCCTCCAAAAAAGGAAGCCAATCTAGTAGTCCTCTGCCATTAACAAACTCTTCAACAGAAGGAAGAAACTGTTGCAGAAAAGGGTAAAGTCCCAAGACTGGAAAAATTTCCTTGCAAGTCTCAGCAAAAATGAGATCCCTCATCAAATCCTCCAAAGCTAGTTATGAAAACAAAATTGCAGCAGATGCTAAAGGTAACCACAAGGCATTCTTTAGTTATGTCAAGAATCTGCATAACAATACGCAGAGGTTCTCTTAGCTACTGCACAATGGCACCACTTATACTGAACCAACAGATATTGCCAGTATCTTGGCCGACATGTTTAGTGCAAACTTTACCCACCCTCACTCCCTAAAGGGCCCATCCCAATACCCGAGGAATGCCAAATCTCTAATATCACGGCTGCACAGGTAGAAGCCGCACTATCTAAATCCAAAAATACAACTTCCATGAGACCTGATAATATACCTGGCTGTGTTCTACATGAATTACAAAAGGATCTGGCACCACACCTGAGTGCCTTATTCAACCACAGCCTCACTTCAGGCTTTGTTCCCGCTGAATAGCCAACCGCTACAGTCATTCCACACAGTAAAGGGGGGGGGGGGCGACTACTGACTCTAGAAACTACTGTGCCATCAGCCTTATGAACCTGATCTGTAAGGCCATGGAGTGCATCATTGTGGACCTCATAAATAAGGATATAGGGAAACTTCAAACCCTGGACCCCTCACAGTTTGGGTTTGTGAAGGGCAGATCATGTCTGCTCAACCTGATAGACTTCTTCGAATCTGTCACCAGAGCGGTCGATGAAGGCAAGGTAGTCCATACAGCCTACCTTGATCTGGCCAAGGCCTTCGACACCATCACCCACACAGGGATCATTGACAGACTCACTAACCTAGGCATTAACCCCTACATCATAAGATGGGTTGCCAACTGGCTCACGGACAGAACCCACATGGTGAAAGTAGCGGACTCCAAATCCGACTACCAGGCAGTTACAAGTGGAGTCCCACAGGGATCTGTCCTGGGTCCTCTCCTGTTTGGAATCTACTATTCTGAAGTTCAGGCCAACACCAAGGGACTCTGACTAACCAAATTTGCAGATGACTACAAACTGGGAGCTGCTATTTGATTCTCAAGCTGATGTAGACATCCTACAAAAAGGCCTCACAGACACAAATGACTGGTGCCAGAACCATGGTCTTAAGCTCAATGCTAAAAAGTGCATCATCATCCCCTTTGGGAAAAACACAGTGCCCATGAACTACCACATTGAAGGTAGCCCTCTCAACTCCCAAGGTGTGAAAAGAGATCTAGGGACACAGTTAGATAGCAACCTCTTTTTTGACAACCATGTTGCCATTGTAGTTAGAAAGCCCTTCTATGTGGCACACTTCATTACAAAATCATTTTTCATCCAGGAAGAAAGAAGTCATAATCCCTCTCTACTCATCCCTCATTAGACCCATTATAGAGCACAATGCCCCATTTGGCATGTACCTCACTAGACACCTACAACTGGAGAGGCCACATAAATTCCTCACAAAGAGCATCCTAGGACTCAAACACATGCCCTATACTCTGACAGACTAAAAAAACTCCAGCTATACTCAGTCTCATATCGCTTACTTAGAGGCGATCTCTACTTGGCATACAAAGCCATGTCTGACCCAGTGTTGCTAGACATGCTTCCTCTGGAAAAAGTCTAAGTCCCTCCGCACCACATGCTCCAAAGACCTCAACCTCATCACCACAATAAATAGAACCTGCTGGAGGGACGGGTTTCTAACTCAGAGACTTCCCATACTCTGGAATAAACTCTCCATTCATGTCAAGCAGAGCACTTCACTAGCCCTCTTCAAGAAAAATCTTGACGTGTGGATGGGTAATAGGAAATTCCTCCCGGGGATCACTCCAACAGCCTTGCTCGATAGGGGCACAAGAACTAATGTCCAGCAACAGGACGACTGGAAATATTCTTGGGCTAGGCTTGTGTTGGCTCCAGGGCCATTAGCCTAGTACTCACCTATGCACCTCCGAGCCTATAAAGCTATGTTTGCACTTTTATCTTTTCTTGAGAAATGTGTATGATTTCTGAGTTGCTTGATTTTAACTTGCTGATCATGTTTGCTCATTTCAAAGTTCCCCAGTGGTTATTTCATTGCTCTTCATTGTATCTCTGTGTGATTATTATTTATTTTATTTTTTGCTTGAATTGATTGTTCTTTCTCAAAGTTTGAGCATTCGTAGAGTAAAAATTAATAAAAGTTTGGAGGTATGGGCAAAGCCACAGTAGGTGGTATGGGCAAGCTTGCACCACCCTTGCAAAAAATGCTCTGCGTTTAATGTATGTCGAATTGCAGGAAAGTAGTTCACCACTGAGTACTTGCATGTAGGTGTTAAATGTTCTTGACTAAACATTTTTTCTGCAGTAGTTTTTCTTCCTTTATATTTAGTTGTTCTGCAGTTATGTTCTTAGCATTTGTGTTTTAAGGAATATTTGTGGAAGTGAAATATGTACAACTGGGATAATCGTACTGCTGAAATTAATTTAATCTCTAATTTGAAACTTTAGGAATTAGCACCTAAATAAAATATAATGTCCAGGTGCTTTACATACAGTTCATGACCTAATTCTTATTTGGCATACACTTGATTGTACAATGAAGCATGTGAGAAATTGAAGATACGAAGTTACAGTATATCCTTGCATTTTGCTTTTTCTTCATAATTAAACAGATACATGGTCCTTTTTAGTCTGCAGTTGATAATTACATTAATTGTTGCTCACTGATTGAAAATACAGTGCCAGTTAGTAGATACGTGAAATGCTGACCAGAATTTATAGAACACTAGTGCAGTGTACAGCACAGGTTAATACAATAATAATATGAACAGGTTTAAGAGATTGTAAGATATGGTGTGTTCATACAAAGGGCACAAAAAGTGCTTTATGCAGCTGATGCTAATGAGTATGTTGTGATATGGAAGTAAGGAACCAATGCAGAGTATACAGATGATTCATAAACACATTGAACGGGAATGCTGCCTTGCAAGTCATATCCATTTGAAGACTAAGATTTGTGATGCACATTACTGGAATGCCACTAGTATTAGCAGCAGCAGCAGTACCTTAGCAGCTGCCATTGGGAACAGTGCCCACAGAGTTATACATTATGGTAATCTGAACCAACAGAGAAGGTAAATTCAGCACTTGACAGTACTACCAGCTCAAGTCAAGTCAGCAGATCATGGATGGTTTCTTCTTTTTGGTTAGGAAGACTGTAAGGGCCCTAGCTGAACTGTGTCACGCACAAATTGAATCAATGCGGATGAGTCAAGAGTCCATTCCTTTGGATATTAAGGTATGCATATATGTGTATTAACCATGTTAGCTGTAGGTACCTTTCAGAAGGTTGCTGAGGACACACTTGGGTTATTATAGACATCAGCTCCATGAATCCTAAACCATTTCCTTGACATTATAGTACAACAGGTAGAGGAACATATCTGATTCCTCAGAGCTGTAGAGGAAAGAATCAGATATATCCTAATTCCCTGAGGTCAAGGGGTGCCATAGATTACACAGACTTTGCCATCAAAGCCCTACTTTGTCCAGAGGGCCTGATATGTATCACTAGGAAGGGCTTCCACTCTATGCATTTCCAGATAATTCTGTAATGCCCGGGGCTTGCTGTGCATAATTAAGAAGGGCTTCCACTCTGAATTTCCATGTAAGACTGTAATGCCCAAGACATTATTTACAATGTGTCCATGCACTACCCAGGCAATTCCCATGATTCACCCATTTGGTTGATATACCACCTATACCAAAAGTTTTCTGCACGAGGATTTCCCGTAGGGTTAGCTGGATGGCATGTGCATACAAGTTAGATAGACAAGTTTATACACAAAGTTACCATGCAAGAAGAGATTAGGGTACATAAAGTATGTTGTTTGTTGTGTGTTGCAGGTGATGGAAAAGTGCCTTAGAGCCCTTGTTCATGACAACTGTCAGCAGCCCTTAGACCATGCGGGAATTGGCCAGTAATTCAGCCCATGGAGAAATGTGAAATATTTGCGAGCATGTGTTCAGCATACTAAAAGGATACTTCCATTGTCTGGACAGTTCAGGAATGGCACTCCAATATATTCCTAACATCTGCAACAAAGTTTTTGTTGTTTGTGCCATTCTGCACAACATGGCATTGCATAAACATATGGAGTAGCAGGTTTCAAGGGATCTTGGCAGGAGCTTTCATACTAGTCATAGCAGCAGCAGAAGGGTATGGTGGACAGTCAGAACAGAACACACAGCAGTAGCACCAAAGCCACAGCAGGGGCAGGAGCATACTTTATACTACCAGCAGAGTGATAACATCTGGATACATTGATGGACAATGACACAGATAACACAATATAAAATTATACCTGTTTTATTTCACCCTGGATATGCAGGGCAGTGAATCATTGGCCACATTGTGCATCGGACATCACCATACCCATACATGTTAGGAGGTGCCAGGTCAGAGCCATTAGCACTTGCACAGGTATGGACTGGGTAGAGTCATAGGAGGTAAACACAGTAGCTACAAATTCTGGGAGTTTGTTGGCAGTCATCAGTACTTTTCCTGTAGTGGTGGGGGCCAAACTGCCTCAGCATGAATGTTTGTGGTGTCCAGTGTATTGGATTCCATTGTTGGGCCCTGATGCAGTTTGTGACAGGGAAGGAGGAAAACTGCAGGACTGAGAAGCATCCACCCTGTCTGTTGATGAGCTACATTGCCCACAGCCTGGTTGACACCAGAGGCTGGAGGACATAAGCTGTGTTCCTATAGCTAAGAGTGAAGAGGTAGTAGTTTAAACATCTGTGTTTGCAGCCTGATGAGGCATCCCAGCTGCTGGCAGCAGTCTGGACAATAAGCAGCTGTTTGCTCACAGACAATACTGAGTTCATCTCTACAAGGGTTTTTGTAGTTTTTATTGGGACTACCTGTGACTGATCTGCCACCATCCATGATCTGCTATGGTCATGGAAGTCATGGCAGCCATGGTCTGTGGAGACAGACTTGATAGCTTATGGTGACGCCTATGGAAATGACATTTTTTTTTATTAAACACTTTTATTATATTATCACTTAAGACATATGGAAACATACATTAACAGAAAATAAAATAAACAATTTTAACATTTTTTTTTCATTTAAATACAATATACATTGTAAAGGAGATACTGCCAGCACAGCTAGCTGGAATTTTGCAAATAATTATATGTCGTTGGTGAATTTCGAAATTAATTTATGTAAGATACTTGTGTTAAAACTGTAATAGAACTGTATGATGTTATGTTGTCCATATCTCACTTCGTTCTTGCTGTTTGGGTTCAGAGCCGATCTTCGGCTCCAATTCGGCCATATACTATAGCTCGAGAGCTTTTACTGGCTCGAGGCTAACCCCTATCCCAGCATGCCTAGCAATAGTTGCCCAGATCTCGTTTGCCTCTTGCAGCATCAAGATTGCAAATACTGGCTCAGGCTGTTTTTTCTGTTTATTGTATTTTTGAAAGAAAATCTCTCCTTTATCTTATCCAGCTTGTAATAGTAGTTTCCCTTGGTTTTTCTACCTTCCTTATCCCATCCGAGTGACTTGTGTTTGTTGTGGTCTAAACGTCTTTCTCTCTGGCCTTTATCCTCTTCTAAACCCGTTTAACTTAGCGGGTACTTCCTTTTTTCTTGCCTTCTTTCAAGTTTGAGTTGCCGTTTAAGTTAGAGGCTCTCCTTAGGTGGGAAGTTCACTGTTTAACTTAGAGCCCCCCCCAATAAAGGGGGATTTTTTTGCCTGTTATTGGCTAGTTTTTTTCACCCAATTTCAAAAGGGAAATAGATGACTTTTTACAGGAGGCTGTGGAGGCTGGCATCATTTCTGATAAGATCAAATTACACTTGATGGTTAAAGATCCTGCAAAACAGTATCTATATTTGCTACCCAAAATCCACAAATCTCTCCATCATCCGCCAGGTAGACCCATTGTATCTGGGATTGGATCACTTACTGAACCCCTATCTGCTTTTCTAACTGAAAAACTCAAATCCCTTTTGGCACTCATCAGAGCTAGACGTCAAGACACCACAGAATTTTTGCAAATTGTTTCTGATTCACAATTAGAGCCACATTGGCTAATTTGCACTCTAGACGTTAAGTCTCTTTATACCAGTATTCCACACTGGGCTGGATTAGCAGCATTGGATTTTTGGTTAAACAAAGCAAACATTTATTCCCCTGGATTCAATACATTATTGATTTGTATGGCTGAGCATATCCTCACCAAGAATGTTTTCTATTTCAAACAGGATTGTTATTGGCAAATACAGGGCACGGCAATGGGTGCTTCATTTGCACCTATTTATGCTGACCTGTACATGGGATATGTAGAGGAACATATCATTTATGATGAGTTACACAACATATACATACCTGAAATTGACATCTGGAGAAGGTACTTGGATGACTGTTGGCTGGTTTGGAAAGGTGGTACAGATTATTTACGGGAATTTGTGGAACATCTTAATGGAAATATATGGGGTGTCGAATTTACGGTTGATTACCATCATAATGAAATACACTTTTTGGATGTCTTTTTACAGCGTCTACCTGATAACACCCTCAAAACTTCTGTATTTCGCAAATTTCCAGAATACAATACCTTGCTCCATGCCAACAGTCTACATCCCAAGCATACTATTAATAACATCACCAAATCCCAGTTTTTGCAGATAAAAAGGATATGTTCCTCTGAACAAGATCTGAAACAACATCATGATGATTTAGCCAACAGGTTTCTTATTAGAGGTTATTCCGGACATACCATTCATTCTGCCATGCAATGGAGTAAAAACTATACCAGGGATACATTATTGGAATACAAAGAACATCATAGACAGACCAACTATGATACCTGTAGATTTGTCACAACCTATGGCAGAAATACCAAGCACCTTCTGGACATCATAGACAAACATTGGAATGTACTAAAGTCTCACTCTGTTTTAGAGGATTATTTGGGGGACAGATGTTCATTCTCTTATAGAAAGGGCAAAACATTAGCATCACATTTCTCCCATTACAAGAAAACAACTTCTAGGGATGACACTCTATCCCAGAGGACTCTAACGGGTGTAAAACTGGTTGGAACTTACCCCTGTGGACACTGCAGTTTTTGCAGCTACATATTCAAAACCAAAACATTCACTAGTAAGAATATGGGACATCTATATAATATTGGTTGTTTTGGCAATTGTAGCTCAGATTGGATTGTCTATCTTGCAACATGCACCTGTCAAGCTTTTTATGTTGGGCAGACATCTAGACAATTCAGAATTAGAATATCTGAACACCTGGGGGATATCAGGAATGCCAGGATCACAAATGCCCTATATAGACACTCATTGAATCATCCCACTGCTAAATTTACTTTTACTATCATAGACAACATTACAGGTAATCGTGCTTTCAAAACTGGATGGCATGAAATTCTTAACAATAAAGAAAGAAAATGGATAGTGAAACTAGGAGGTTTGTTTTCCCCTGGACTCAATGATAAATTATAAATATTGTTTTTTTCAGGTTAAATGTTTATGCCTGATTTGTTTAATTTATTTGATTATTTTAAAAACATATATTTTTTTCTCATATACATGCTATTTGAACTTTGTACAAATATATATATATGTGTATTTATGTATTAACCATATATATTTCTTATGACAGGAAATGATGTCATCATTGCTGAGGTATTTATGGTAGGGCTTTTTCTTCAAAGTGTATTAATCTACTGATGAAAGCCATGTGCTGAAGCCGGTCTAGTATTCAGCTTAATAAAGCTATTAGTATCAGTCCCTTCTGGTGCTGGCATTATTTTCATTTTGTTCGGACTAGTTTTTTTCTTGTTGGTAGTGCTTTTGTGTTTGTCTTTGTCTAGCTTAGATACTGCTGTTCGACATTATGTCGAAAGACTCTGCCAAAGAATCGAAACCTTCAGGTTTCAAAAAGTGTGATTCGTGCTGTCAAAAGATGTCCTTTAAGGACGGACACATGAGTTGTATGTACTGTTTAGGACCTGTTCACCTGTAAGATTCGTGTTCGATTTGCCATGCATTTAGTTCATGAGTCCTGCAGGAGAGAAAGAACAAATTAATCTTAAGATGTTTACTGAAGGGTCCCTTTGCTGCTATGGATGGGGCTCAGCCAGCCAAACTGTCATCCTCTTTGGTTCCGAGTTCAGATCTGTCTAAAGAGAAGGGCAAGCTACAAGCTAAGTCAGACCCGATGGTCGGTTCCAACAAGACACAATCACCTATGACTCCATCTGTTATTTCAGAGCCAGTAAAGTCTCAGAAGCGATCCAGGTCTCCTACCTTGGAACTGGTGTGGTCTGCTCCACAGTCTCCTTTATTTCAATCGGTGGCAGGCAGTCACAGGTCATCAACACATTCCTCTCGATCATCCAGGAGCCTCTCAGATGATATTGTAGAGAGGGTGATGAAGAGGCTTCTTAGGACACCGGCATTAGCTGAAATACTTTCGGGCCCATCCCAGACAGAAATGGTCCCAACAACCCAACCAACGCCTGTCTTGATTCCTCCTCTGGAGTCGGAGTGCATGGAAGTTGTAGTGGTGGAGCCGTTGGTTCCAGTAACTTCCAGTCTTTCGGTTCCAACTTCCACTCCGATCTCCAATACCCCTTTCTATCGAGGGATCTGGGAGCCGATGCTCCCTCATCGGCTCCGATAGGGGGAGTGGCATTGGACCCTTGTCCGACCCTACTCTCCCTCTTGGAGCTTTGGTGCAGGTCAGCTCGGCTTCTACATCGGCCTCTGAGCCATCTCCCTCCCTCGGAGGAAGTGTCCAGCTTCTTCGGAACCGGAAATTCTTTCGGGTTGGGACCGTGATGGCTTCGAGGTGATGAGGAGCATGCTGTCTGCTGAGACAACTCCACCCTCGGCTCCATTGGCTCCTTTGCCTTCGGTGCCGGTGTCCACCTCCAAACCTCCCCTCCACCCCAAGCGTAGGGAACCCATGCTCCAGGACACCCCATTGGGTGATCCCACCTCTTCCGAAACTTCCCCTGAGCACCCCTCAGAGGAGGTCCCTCAGAAGATGACTTGCAAGAAGAAGCATGTGGACTCCCCTGAGTCCTTATTTATTTATTTATTGACATTTGTTAACCGGGGTTGTCCAACTGGTCTTATGGCCCATTTTCAGTGGAGACCCGAGGAGAAAAGCTCCAGTAATACATTTTAAAACAAGTACAATTTTAAACAATATTGATATAATAGCAGTTATAGCAAAACGATTCAGATGTGTTGGGATACATGCATAAAGTTAAAGTTGCATTAAAAAGAAGCTAAGTAACAATTTTACATTGATATAGTTCAATAGGTCAACAATGAACATTTTTTGTTTGTATAAAATTGTGCAAATGTATAGTAGACACATTGGAGAGAGAGGTGTAATGAGGTACTAAGTATGGTCCTTTTGAGGGTACATAAAGGGAAGGAAGACTAGGTAGAGTCATGGCAAGGGCAGGTTCTGGAACTGAGAAAATAAGCTTTTAGTTCATTTTTAAAGTGTGAGGTGTGGGAGATTGAACGCAAGTCAAGGGGAAGTTTGTTCCAAGCATGGGAAAGGGAGTGTTTGTAGAGTAGTTTGCCTACTGACCTTTTTGGGTGGCAGATATCAAGTAATTGTTGGATAGAAGTACGGAGGGTCCGGGATGGGATGTAGATGGAGACTAAGGAAGATATTGATGGACAGAAGGAGGGTTTATAAAGAATAGAGTGTATCATATGAAATTGATAAGATTGCAGAAACTGGGGAAGTTCAAGCCATTGAAGAGAGTTTAAAGAAATGCAGTGGTGTGAGTTGTATGGGGAGTTAGTAATGAATCTGGCTATTTTATGGTAAGTCTGTTGCAGTTTGTTTAGAGTGGATGCCTGGATATTGGTAAGAACTGGGGTGGCGTCTAAGAGGGAGGGGAGGAGGAGTGCCTGGCCCAGGGTAAGTCTAGATTCAGGGGTTAGGTATTTTTTGTTCCGATATAGCAGACCTAGTTTCTGTTTTTTTTTTTTTATACATTGGAGTATGTGTAGGTTGAACTTGAGTTCGTCATCGATAATGACACCTAGGAGTTTTGTGTTGTCAGGTTGGATATTTGTATTGTTAGAAGATGTAATCAAAAAGGAGGTTTTGTGATGAGAAAGAGAACGGGGAAGGAAAAGTAGGAGTTTGGTCTTTTTGGGATTTAGGATCAATAGGTTGTGAGAGAGCCATTGTTCAGTAGGGCCTGTTGGGTCAGGGAGTGTAGTTCAGGAATGTTATTTGAGATGGATATAAGTGTGGAGTCGTCGGCATACTGAATAAGGGAGTATTCTTTGCATGAGGTGTAAAGATCATTGGTGAAGATGTTAAACAAAAGGGGTCCCAAGATGGAGCCTTGGGGAACACCAGTGGAGATGGGAAGGAAAGGTGAGGAGGATGAGAGCCATTTGACAGATTGTTCCCTGCCAGATAGGTAACTATTAAAACAGGCAAATGCGGAGGGGGATAGGTGGAGATTTGTGAGTTTGGATAGTAGTAGAGGATGAGAGACAGTATCGAAGGCTTTGGAGAGATATAGGAAGAGACAGGAAATGAGTTTATTGTTGTCTAAGGCCTCTGCAATGATATGAGTGAAGGAGAGGAGGGCAGTGGTGGTGCTGTGGTGAGGACGAACTCCATGTTGGGTAGCTGTCCTTCACATCAGACACAGACTTGGATGACTCAGAAGGGTCCCCACGGTCTTCCTCTGAAGATGTCTCTTTTTCAGACATCTTAGAGATCCTTAGAGGGGTGACTGGAAGTCCCTTGCCCCTTCTGAAGATGGGTCAGTGTACCTGGATGCATTCGGTTCCTGACCTTCCACCTCTTGGGAATCTCCCCCTTTCGACCCACTGTTGTACGTAGTGAGTCGAAAAGCATGGAGTTCTCTAGACTCGATGGAACCAGTTCCACAGAGGCCCAATAAATTCATAACAGCCCCTGAAGACAGACTCTTCTTATTCAAAGGTGTTCCTGTTGATGCTATGGTGGTGGCGGCGGCAGCCACCAAAAAGGCCCTAGCAGAAACTTCATCTGTCCATCTGCCAAATAAGAGTCTCATATGATGGACAGATACAGGAAGCATATGTTTTCTTCAGCGACCTTTGCACTCAGTTTGCTGAACTCTTTACAAGGCTTCAAAGGGATCTCATCAAAGAGTTAGGAGATACCTTACAGGATCCTACAGCTGCAGGAGCCTTGGACAAGGCGGCTTCTCAGCTTGTGACCTTGACTTCAGTGGTTAACTCCTCCATATGGCTAATTTCTTACACAGCTGATGGGGCAAGCAGGGTGGCAGGTACAGGGGTAGCCTTATGCAGACACTCCTGGATGCGCCTTTGTCACTTTACAGAGCCCTTCAAGTCTTCCTTTACCACTGCCCCCTTTGACGGCTCATCCTTGTTTGGGCCTCAGGTAAAAGAGTCTTTTACCAGGTATGAACAGGATGGCAAAGCTCTCTCTACCATGGAAGTATGTTTTTCTGCTCCATCTAGGCCTTACCCTAAAGGCCAGAAGAGCGGAAAAATGTGGTTCCAGAAATCTGAAGGAGCTTTGTCTGACATACATGGAGATTTTTCCCCCAGGGGCAGAGGGGAAAATAACAACGGAAGACGCTGAACTCACAGCAGGGGGGTCCGCAGAATCAGGGTGACAGAGATGCCTTCTCTGGTAGGCCCTTCCAGAGCTCCTGAAGGGAGGGCCGACTGTCCAACTCCAGAGGCAGTCGGGGGGGAGGTTATCCTTGTACCCAAAAGCCTGGCAGACAATCACAGAAGACACATGAGTACTGTCAATAATATCCAGAGGTTACTCTCAACTTCCCCTGTCAAAAAGACAACACTCTATCCACTCAGTCTTCAAGATCAAGCAAACCTAGGGGTTCAAAGGTTGCTAAGAAAAAGTCATCCAGGAAGTCCCCGCAGACCAAATCAGATCCGGACCTTACTCAAGGTTCTTTTTAGTTCCAAAGTTCCAAAGAAAACGTGGGACTGGAGACCCATATTGGATCTCAGCAGGCTGAACAAAGTTCCAGATGGTAACACTACAGTCCATTCTACCCTTTCTTGGACAGGACAATTCGATGTGCTCTATTGATCTCCAGGATGCGTACTACCATATAAAAATGGACAGACAGTCAAGGAGATACCTACACTTCCGGCTGGGAGCCAGTCACTATCAGTTCAGAACTCTGCCCTTTGGTCTCACCACAGCCCCCAGGCTGTTCACCAAATGCATGACAGTAGTTATGGCTCACCTGAGGCATCTAGGATTCCAGGTGTTTCCGTATCTAGACAACTGGCTCCTTACTGCCACCACCGAGCATCAACCAGTCAAGGCAAGGGAATCCACAATTCACTCTTGTTCTCAACTAGGGATCACCATAAACTACTAAACGTCTGCCTTGTCACTATATTACCTTTATAGTGGCAGATTTAGACACAAGAGCCATGATAGCAAAGCTGCCTCAAGATAGAGTGTTAACAATCTGTTGCCAAGTTGCAATGCTGTTCACACAAAAGAGAATCCAGGCAAAATTTGTCCTCAGGTTCCTGGGTTCTATGGCAGCAGAAATCACTCTGGACCCTATGTCTCACTTCCACACGAGAATTCTACAGTGGCTCCTATTTGCACAATGGTCATTCCAGGATTTACCCATGTCACATCAGATTCTGATTACGGAATCCTGCAAAAAGGATCTGGAGTGGTGGCTTCACTCCCGTATGGTAACAATAGGCAGGCCGTTTCTACCCCCCCCCCAACCTGTAGCCACATTGACCACGGACACTTCCCACGTAGGGTGGGGGGGCATTATCTGGGACAGACTGTTCAAAGGACTTGGCAGGAACATGAGTACCACTTGCACATCAATGTCCTGGACATGGGAGTGCTGCTTCTGGCATTGGAAGCACTTCAGGACTCTCTAACTACAAAGACTATAGCAATTCAGACGGACAATATGTCGGTACTATGGTATATCAACAAACAAGGTGGAACCAGATCTTACCCCTTGTCTCGAGAGGTACTACGAGTTTGGCAATGGGCGATGTCTTCCCAGTGCTTTCTGGTTGCAATGCACATCCCGGGGAAATCCAGTGTGATAGCGGACAAGCTCAGTCGGGCAATTCTCATGCCCCCACGAGTGGTCTCTGAAACAAGATGTGGCGGATATGATCTTCTGCAGATGGGGCCAGCCGTGTTGTAATCTTTCGCCTCATACCTAAACAACATGCAGCAGCTACTTTGCCCTAGTTCCCCCACCAGGACAGTTACCCAGAGATGCACTTATCCACAATTAGCTCCCTGAGATTCTTTATGCCTTCCCTCCCTTTCCTCTAATTCCAAAAGTTCTATAAAAAGCAAAATTGTTGAGTTGCAAGCTGATCCTCATTGCCCCTTACTGGCCTCGTCAGATATGGTTCCTGTTCCTTTGGCATTACCTGCAAGAGGAGCCTTGGATTCTGGACGTGGTTCCAGAACTCCTGACACATCAGTTGTGTGCTCTTCATCCCTCCATTCAAACTGTCAAGCTAACAGCTTGGTTTCTCCACTTCCAGTCCTAGCCAGGCTTCCGGATATCTCACCTATGATTCAACATATTTTAGTCTCTTCTCACAAACCAACTACTAGAAAACTTTTCACTAGTAAATGGAAGAGGTTATTTTTCTGGGCCGAACAAAATGACATTGATCCCTTTACAGTACCAATTTCAAAAAAAATGGTCTTGCTGGCCAAACCTTTGAGAAAGGAGCAGCGACTCTTGCGATTCGAGTTCAACTGGCTGCTTTTTCCAATTTTCACATTAGTCTTCTGGGTTCTAATGTCATCTCCCAGAAGCTATGTAGGGCCTTTTTGATAGGTGCTATTCTACTAAGGCCTCTCATCCGAGAACCTCTCCATCCTTGGGTATTTAAATTTAGTACAAGTGGCTCTAATCCTCTCTCTCTTTGAACCAGCCACTTCTTGACCTCTTAAATTCTTATCATGGAAGACCATTTTCCTGATTGCAATTACATCATCTAGACAGGTTTCCCAGTTGCAGGCACTTTCCATTCGCCCTCGTTATATTATTTTTCACAAGGGTAGAGTTATCTCTGAGAACAAATCCTTCTTTTTTACCAAAAGTCTCTTCAGAGTATAATTTGAATCAGTCCATTGAACTCTCTGTATTCTTTTCAAATTATGGCAACAAAGCAGAGTATAAGCTAAATCAATTGGATGTCCACAGGCAGTTATGATTTTATCTTCAAAGAACCAAGGACATCAGAAAATCAGAGCAGCTGTTTGTATCCCTCTCATCGAGTAAGCAGGGCTCACCAGTTTCCAAAGTGACTTTGTCAAAATGGCTGTCTGATACTATTACTTATGCTTATGAGTCTTGGAATGTGTCTGTCCCGGGAAAGGTAAGGGGACACTCTACTAGGTCCTTGGCTACCACCATAGCTTTTCAAGCCAAGCTTCCATTAGATACTATTTGTGCCGAAGCAACATGGGCTACTCCCCATACTTTCATTAATCTTTACAAAGTGGACATGGCCTCTCGGAACAAGGCATCTTTTGGTTCCACTGTTCCGAAGTCTCTTTTCCAGTGAGCAACCCAGGATTTAGGTGCTGGGGACACGGAAGAAGGAAGGCTACATGGATAACATAAAGAAGTTATACTCTTACCATAATGTTCCATGTTTGTTGTCCTTTATCTCACCTTCCTTCTTCTTCCTTCCTTCTTGCGTCCCTCCTTCCTTCCCCCATCCTTGGTTGATTGAGAGGAATTTCCTTTTTGGCTGATTTGGCTGAGTTTCCATTGCTTTTCAGCTGTTGGTATAGTCCTTGTCACCATTGTTGTTCTGTTGTTTTGGGACAAGGAAGCAGTATTGTTTAGTTACCGCCTTATTTGGTAATTTATAGTTCTCCTCTCTAGTGGTTAGTTCTCACAAATGAGATCTGGGTAGCTACTGCTAAGCATACTGGGGTAAGGGTCTAGCCTCGAGCCAGTAAGGACTCTTCGAGCTTTAGAAGTGGCCGAGTAGGAGCCGAGATAGGCTCCAAACCCTACCACAAAGAAGGAAGGCGAGGTAAAGGACAACAAACATGGAACGTTATGACAAGAACAATTTTTTTCAGTGGAGACCCGGGGAGAAAAGTTCCACAGCTAATACATACATTTAAGTAGATTTAGTACAAAGATAATAATGCAAAATCAAAAAGATCTTTTCTTCTTTTTCTTTCAGTTGTTCCTGTTAGGGATCGCCACGGTGGATCATCTGTTTCCATTTCTTCCTGTCCTCTGCATATTTCTCTATCACACCAACCACCTGCATGTCTTCTCTCACCACATCCATAAACCTTAACTTAGGCCTTCCTCTTTTCCTCTTACATGGCAGCTTCATCCTTAGCATCCTTTTCCCAATATACTGAGCATCCCTCCTCAGCACATGTCCAAACTAGTGTAATCTCACCTCTCTGGCTTTGTCTGCAAACGTCCAACCTGTGCTGACCCTCTAATATACTTATTCCTAATCTTGTCCACCCTCGTCACACCCAGTGCAAATCTTAACATCTTTAACTCTGCCACATCCAGCTCTGACTCCTGCCTTTTTGTCAGTGCCACTGTCTCCAGCCCATGTAACATAGCTGGTCTTACTACCCTCTTGTAGACCTTCCCTTTCACTCTGACTGGTACTCGTCTGTCACAAATCACTCCTGACACTCATCTCCACCCACTCCATCCTGCCTGTACTCTCTTCTTCACCTCTCCTCCACACTCGCCATTACTCTGAACTGTTGATCCCAAGTATTTAAACTCCTCCACCTTCGCCAACTCTCAGATCACACTGTCATCTGCAAACATCATAGTCCACGGGGACTCCTGTCTAATCTCGTCTGTCAACCTGTCCATCACCATTGTAAATAAGAAAAGGCTCAGAGCTGATCCTTGATGTAATCCCACCTCCACCTTAAATGCATCCATCACTCCTACCGCAAACCTCACCACTGTCACACTACCCTCGTACATATCCTGTACCACTCTTACATACTTCTCTGCCACTCCCGACTTCCTCATACAATACCACAACTCCTCCCTGGGCACCCTGTCATATGCTGTCTCCAAGTCCAAAAAGACACAATGCAACTCCTTCTGACCTTCTCTGTACTTCTCCATCAACACTGTCAGAGCAAACATTGCATCTGTAGTGCTTTTCCTGGCATGAAACCATACTGCTGAACACTAATCATCACCTCCCTTCTTAACCTAGCTTCCACTACTCTTTCCCATAACTTCATGCTGTGACTGATCAGTTGTATCCCTCTGTAGTTACTACAGCTCTGCACATCACCCTTATTCTTAAAAATTGGTACCAAAACACTTTTTCTCTACTCCACAGGCATCCTCTCACTTTCCAAAATTTCATTAAACACTGGTTAAAAACTCTACTGCCATTTCTCCTAAACACCTCAATGCTTCCACAGGTGTGTCATCTGGACCCAACCGCCTTTCCATTCTTCATCCTCTTCATAGCTATCTTTACTTCCTCCTTGCTAATCCGTTGCACTTCCTGATTCACTATCCCCTTATCATCCAACCTTCTCTCTCACTCATCAGCCCCTCGAAGTACTCTTTCCATCTGCTGAGCACACACTCCTCACTTGTGAGTATGTTTCCCTCATTATCCTTTATCACCCTTACCTGCTGCACATCTTTCCTAGCTCGATCCCTCTGTCTAGCCAATCGGTACAGGTCCTTTTTCTCCCTCCTTAGTGTCCAACTTTTCATATAACACTTTATACGCCTTATCCTTAGCCTTCGCCACCTCTCTCTGCCATGCATCTCCTTATATTCAAAATCAAAAAAGATAATACAAAATCACAAGTAGATATATATATATATATATGCAAAAGCAGGTTAACATGAATAACAATTACTGTACAGATCAGCCAGTATTAGGGCACAGTGCAGAGTAAAGAAGTAAACAATACAGATAAAATTTACAAGGCAAAGAATAGTGGTTACAGTGAGGTAAAAGGTAATTAGGTAAGTGTTTCTAAGCTTAGTCTTTCAAGTGTTGGAAGTTATACGTCAGTACAGGTCAAGCTGGCTGTGAAAGCGAGAAGAGGAGGTAGCATGAAAGATCTTTTTAAGAGTGTAGGTTCGAGCCAGAGAATTAGTAAAGATGGTTTGCAGTGTTTTAGTGAAGAGGGATAAGGAGGAAGGTAGTGTTTCACTGATGTAGAAGTAAGGTGAGATATTGGGTGGGCTATAGAGATGAGCCGGTCAAGGGGGATATAGCATAGGCATAGTTTATTTTTGCTTAAATGATTTTTTACTGCCTTTCTGAATTGTAGTTTGGGTCTAAGGTGTCTGATGTCAAGTGGTAATGTATTCCAGTTTTCAGTTGGGTAACAGCTATAAAGGTTTTTTCCTATGTTGATCTTGGGTTTGTGAATGGACAGGAGATGTTGGTCAGAGCTCCGTAGTATTCTTGCTGGGGTGTAGGAGGAGATAATAGATGTGATGCTGTGGCAGAAAGTAGGCTGGTATAGAATAGAATTAATTATCTGAAGCTGAGAGAGGAGAAGGTTATGGGGGAATTCTAAACAGTTCAGTTTACAGAGTGCTAAGCAGTGGGTAGGCCTGCAGCAAAGTTAGCCACCTTGTTGTATGTGGATTCTAGTTTAGTAATGAGTGAGGTCTGTAGATTGTTGAGAATTTGAGAGCTGTAGAGAAGTGTAGAGAGTAGGAAGGCATGAGATAGAGCTATTTTAACCTTACTTGAGCTAAAAGTTTTTGTTTCTGTAAAGGAGAACAAGTTTTGATGTGTTGTTTTAATGTTACTTAGAACATGCAAGTCAAGTTTTAGCTGGTCATTAATAATGACCCCTAGTAGCTTAGTATGGCTTTCTACTGTCATGGGTGTGTTGTGGGATGTGATGGTGAAGGATGGTTTCAGGTGGGTCATTGTTTTAGGTACGAAGAGTAAGAGTTTGGTCGTCTTTGGATTTAAGATTAGATGGTTTTGGTTGAGTCAGTTGTGGTATGGAGCTCAGGAAGGGTATCAGTAATAATGATGACTGTGGAGTCATCTGCATATTGCACTAGTGATGAGTGTGGGGTAAAGGTATGTAATTGATTAGTAAAAATGTTAAACAGCAGTGGTCCTGGGATTGACCCTTGGGGTGCAGGTAAGAGGGAGTGGTGCGACATGGTGAATTGTAGGTGGGTGAGGAGATGACTGTATGTGAGATGGAGATGAAAGAAATAAATAAGTTGAATGGTTAAAGAGAAGGAATAGAGGTAGATGGTGATTAGAGTGCATGTATGTGAGGATGAGGCTTAATGGGTGGAGTAGCAGGTGGAGGTAAGGGTGGTGAAGAGGGATGAAGGAGATAGGAGGAGGTGGAAATGAGGGGTGAGGCTTTAGGG
Organism: Protopterus annectens; assembly: GCF_019279795.1. NCBI lineage: Eukaryota > Metazoa > Chordata > Ceratodontiformes > Protopteridae > Protopterus > Protopterus annectens. Next base: position 848,331,827 of record NC_056726.1, on the reverse strand, counting down.
GGAGTGGTATAGAAGGCTAGAGAATAAAGGAAATGATGGCAAGGGTGGGTGGGAAAGGGGTAGGGGAGTGGACTAAGCCCGAGCGAAGCAAGGGCGAACAGAGTGGGTTGGCCCAGCAGAATGATGCAAGTGGGAGGCACAAAAAAAAACAGTAAGTGAAACCTTTTTTGTTTTCTACTTTGCAGGATAGTATTCTGGCCTGGGGGTGGGGGTTAGAGAAAGAGTGAGAAAAGGGAGATGGAGCAAGGGGAGTGCAGGCATCTAGACCCTAAAAACAATTGGCCAGACCATTATGTCCTTGAACTTTATGGCACATTTCACTGGACTCTAGAGGGATCTGATCAAGGAGCTGTCAGATACAGTAGCAGGAGCTGTAGCTGAGGGGGTCCAGGAAAAAGTGGAGTTCCAGTTAGCTACCCGGGAGTCTCTTTAATTTGTCCATGAGGCTGATTGCACATGCAGCCAAAGGGGCGACCAGGTCAGCCAGTTCAGGTGTTGCTATTGAATGACACACTTGGATGTGCCTGTGTGAATTTGCGGAGCCATTCAAGTCTTCCTTCATCAGTGCTCCTTTTGATGGATCCTCTTTGTTCTGCCCCAAAGTTAAAGAAGCTCTATCCAGGTGTGGGAAAGATGGAAAGACCCTGTCTGCTGTGGGCATATGTTTTTCTGCAACCCAACGAGCCTATTCCCAGAATCAGAGAAGTGGGAAATGTGGTTCAAGAAGTCCCAGAGGCCTTTCCAGGACACATGTGGTGCAGACTCCCCTCGGGGCAAAGGGGGGAGTTCAAATGGAAGATTCCATCCTAGAGGCAGAGGTGGCCCGCAGAACCAGGGTTCCAGGGAGTCTTTCTCTGGTTAACCCTATCAGTGCTCCTGAAAAGAAGCCCAATTCCTTACATCTGGAGGCAGTCAGGGGAAGATTTTCTTTGCACCCAACAGCCTGGCGAAAAATAACTAGAGACACCTGGGTACTAAGAATTATTTCTAGAGGTTACCTTATCCCTTTCACACTCTACCCAAGAACTCGAACGAGGCTCCCTAATGTTCCACCCAGTCAGAGAAACCAAGCCACCTTGGAAAAACAAAAGCTTCTAGAGAAAGAGAGTCATCCAAGAAGCCCCACCAGACCAGATAGGATCCAGATTTTACTCAAGCTTTTTTTAGTGCCAAAAAAGAGAGGGGACTGGAGACCAATTCTAGATCTCAGCATTCTAAACAAATGTGTTCAGCAGTCAAAATTTGGATGGTCTCGGTTCAGTCATTACTTTCCTTTTTAGATGAAAATGATTAGATGTGCTCTGTAGACCTTCAAGACGTATATTACCAGATAAAAATGGACAAATGCTCAAGAAAGTTTCTCTGCTTCTGGCTAGGAGCCAGTCATTATCAGTTCAGGGTGCTTCCCTTTGGTCTCACCAAATGTATGGCAGCTGTTACTGCTGCCATACATTTGATGAACACTCTGAGGGCTGTGGTGTTGCCCTTTGGTCTCACCACAGCCCCCAGAATGTCCACCAACTGTATGGCAATAGTAACAGCTCACTTGAAACTGCACAGATTCCAGGTGTTTCCTTATCTAGACAACTGGTTCATCACCACTTCCACCAGACATCTACTGCTACAGGTGACAGAATTCACCCTAAAATTGTTCGTGCATCTAGGCATTATGGTCAGTCTTACAAAGTCTAAGCTCACTACCTCTCAGAATATGGAATTTATTGGAGCTCGTCTCAACACTCTGTCTTGTGTGGCTGCCCTACATGCTCACAGTTTCCAGAAAATAAAATCTCAAGTTTATTCTCTCATGTGCTCAAAAAAAAGCACCAGCTCTACTGGTGCTTCAAGCATTAGGGTCCATGACAGAGTTGATCTCACTTGTCCCACTAGCAAGATTCACATGAGATTACTCCAGTGGTTTCTGTTGAATCAATGGTCCATTTTAACCTACCCAATGACCCACCCCATACTTATCACCAATTGTAAAAAGGACCTATCCTGGTGGATGGAATCCAAACAAATTCTTTTGGGCCGCCCCTTTGTCCCTGTCAACCCAAAGCTAAAGTGACCACGGATGCCTCCCAGATAGGGTGGGGTTGAGGTATTATCTGGGAAAGACCGTCCAAAGTACTTAGTCCCTGATAGAGGCCAATCTGCATATCAATGTCCTGGAGCTGAGGGTGGTGCTACTAGTGTTGCAAGCATTTCACTCTGCCCTCCCTCAAGGAACAACTGCAATTCAGTCGGACATCATGTCCGCAGTGTGGTACATCAACAAGCAAGGGGGAACCTATTCCTATCCCCTTTGTTGAGAAGCCCTCTGAGTGTGGCAATGGGCCATTGCCTCCAACTGCTTTCTGATGGCAACACACTTCTCAGGGAGTTCAAACGTGATAGCGGACAAACTAAGCAGATGCATTCTACTGCGTCACTTGTGGTCTTTCACTTCCAACATAGTGAAGAAGCTCTTTTGTCGCTGGGGCCAACCTTGCTGCAACCTTTTTGTGTTCACCCCAAAACACATGCAGAAGCTACTTTGCCTTAATCCCCCCACAGGGAGAGTCCCTGAGATTCCTCCTTCTCCTTGATTGGCTCCCAGGTTTCCTCTATGCCTTTCCTCCCTCTGATCCCGCTCTTCCACAAGAAAGCAGCCAGGTTGAGAAGCAAAGTAATCCTCATTATGCCCTTCTGGCCTCAATAAATTTGGTTTCCCTTCTTATGACCTCATGTAGTTCACTGTCCATGGATTCTAGACCCAGGTCCAGCCCTTCTATCTCACCCTCAAGGACTGGTGCATCCCAGTCTTCAAAGTCTCAAGCTAACTGCTTGGTTCCTCCAATTCCGTTAGTCACCAGGCATAATGATATTCCATCCATCATCATCATCATCACCCCCCCCCTTTTTCTACATGGGGTTGGGGTATCATGTTAACTGTCGCCAACTTTCTCAATTCAGTGCCACACTCCTGCGTTCTTCTATGCTCATGCCTGACTGTCGCTGGACATCCGTGCTTCCTCTTACCTTCTTCCTGTCTGTCCCAAATCTTCCTCACCAGATTGTCTTTTGCTTTTCTACACATGTGCTCAAACCACCGTAATCTGCTCTCTTTGATCTTTTCTGCAATTGGAGCTACTTTGGCGTCTCCTCTTATGTCCTCATTTCTTCTTCTGTCCCACAGTGTACATTCTTTCACCTCTCTCAGGCACTTCATTTCCATCACATCTAGCTTCTTCAACTGTTCTGCCTTTACTCCCCAGGTTTCTGTACCATACAGTAGTACTGCTTGCATCACTGTCTTGTACACCTTACTTTTCAGCTTCTTTGGAATTCTTCTGTCATAGACTACAACTGATACTCTATGCCAGTTGGCTGCAGCCCCTCTGATTCTAGCTTTGACCTCTTCATTCAGACTACCCATCTCCTCAACTACTCCTCCCAGATACTTGAAGCTGTTTACCTGTTCTACTCTCTTCCCTTCTATCTCTATTCTAAGCTTCTTCTGATTTCTCTAATTTGCTGCCATTACCATCTTATCTGTGCTTAGTTTCATACCATGTGCCTTCAGATTTGCATTCCATTCTCCTCTATCTTTTGCTGAATTCTAGCTCAGAGTCTGCCTGTACTGCCACATCGTCTGCATACAGCAGCTTTGTTGATTCATCCTCTCCAAGCTGCTTGCTAATGTAGTCCATCACCAGTATGAGCATCAGTGGGCTCAGAGCTGAACCCTGATGTACACCCAGACCCACTGGGAACCCCACTGTGAGGCTGAACACGGTTTGTATTTGAGTCATTGGGTCCTTGTATATTGCCTGCACTAATGCTACCAATGTTTCTGAGACTTCAAACCACTGCAGTACTGCCAAGATCAACTTTCCTGGGACCTTGTCATATGCTTTCTCCAAGTCTAGGAATGCCTAGTTGGACTCTCTCCTCATCTCTCACTTCTTCCAAAGTATCTGTCTCAATGCAAACATCAGGTCAGTTGTGCTGCATCCTGATCTGAATCCAAACTGCTCATCTCCCATCATACATTCTACTACTCTGCGTATCTGTTTATCATTCACCCTCTCCAGAACTTTCATGCAATGTGATAGGAGTTTGATGCCTCTGTACTGCCCACAGTTCTGGATGTCCCCTTTGTTCTTGTACACTGGCACAACTATGCTTATTCTCCAGTCATCTGGGATACGCCTTTCTCTCCACACTGCTATTAGTACCCTCAGAAGCCATTTCTCCCCTATCTTGGCCAGCATCTTTATCATATCTGCTGTGACCTCATCTGAGTCTGCTGCTTTCCCTGACTTCATCTTCCTTGGTGCTGTTTTTACTTCTTCTAGGGTGGACTCCTGTTCTTCTCTCTTCCTAGGCTGTTTCTGGGGCAGTACAGCTTTTGTGGGGTTTTCTTCATTCAGAAGCTGCTGGAAATGCTCCTTTTATCTACCATTGATGTCCTCTGGGCTGGTGAGCAGGTTGTAGCTGGCATCTCTTATGAAGGGTGTCTGACTATCTTCTTTATCTTTCTGTCTTTGCCTTGCAACCTGATATAGTTTCTTTGTGCCCCTTACTGAGTCACTTTCCAAAAGTTGGTACAGTGCCTTTGATGCCCTATTCTTTGCTATTGCAACTTATTTCTTGGCTTCTTTGTTAGCCAACCAGTAGTCCTACCTGTACATTGGTATATGTCTTGACAGTTTGTTACCTTATGTTTTGAAATTATCATCTTTTATTAAAGACACTTGATTTTTTAGATAAAATTAAAGATACTGAGTGGACAGAAGACATGTATTGGGTCTCCATTGATGATAAAAGTTTATATACCTCTATCCAGCACCAACATGGCTTGGAGGCTGTAAAGTTTTTTCTCGGAGACAGTCCACTGAGTAATTATATATTAGAACTGGTTGAATTTTGTCTAAATAGTAATTACTTTTATTTTTGTGAAGATGTTTATGTACAAAAAATTGGTACAACTATGGGGGCATCTTTTGCTCCCCTGTATGCAAACCATTTTATGGGCAAGTATGAGGTAGAATATTTGTACAGACATCAGTTTTTTAAAACATTTGTTGTCTCATACTATAGATTTATAGATGACTTGGTTTTGTTATGTAAAGGTGGCTTGGCAGACCTTCCTTCTTTTATTAAAGATTTGGATGTTAACAGATTTCAAATTAAATCTGATGGGCTTCAATGTGGTAATACAGTTAGATTTTTGGATGTAAACCTCACAGGGATTGTTGGTAAAAAAGTTAAGTCTAGAATTCATTGTAAATTTGACAACAGTAATCTCATTTATTAGATTTTTTGCCCTTTGGGGAACTACTTAGGGTTTTTAGATTATGTAATGATAATGAAGAACTATTTAAAGAAATGTATTTCAATAAATATGTTTTTAAGAAGGGGTTATTATCTTAAAGGTATTCACAAAGTGTTGGTTAAATTAAAAAACATACTAGTCAATAAAAATAGTCATACTAGTAATCATAATAGAAATTTTATTTGTAGCAATATTATTGAAGAAAAACAAGAACAAAGAAAAATGTATAGTTATTTCTTATGTTTTTTCTAGGGAACAAGTTAGGATTATTAAACATTTCTGGCCTTTTCTATTTAAATTTAAGGAGTTTTCTGATTCGTTGTGTAAATTTCCCATTTTTTCTTTTACTACAGGGAGAAACATACAAGGTATTATTGTTCATAATAAGTTTGTCAGACCTGTAGACAATCTATGTAGGGCAATGACCATGTTGGGAACTAGTGCTTGCACTTGATGTTCGGTATGTAGGTATCTGGTTAGTTTTTGTAGTCATATCAGTCGTATTTCTTTTAATCCTAAGGGACATTTTTGTTGATCATTCAATGTTATTTATGTTCTCAGTTGTCCCTGCAGTCTTTTTTATATAGGAGAAACGAGAAGAGCTTTTAAACTGAGACTGCAGGAGCACGTTAAGAACATTAAATCAGAAAAAATTCAAAGTCCCATTGTCATGCACTTTAAAGCATTTCACAGTAGTAATCCTGAGCTTCTAAAAGCAAGCATTTTAGAACAAGTTACTTGTTATATTGGTGATTCTGATGTGAATAATAAGAATAGGCTTTTGTATCAAGAAAGTATTTACACTTTAAACTATGGTACTTTAAGCCCAAATGGGCTTAATGCAGAATGTACATGGACACTTTTGATGTAGTTTTTTTGTGAATTTTTGTTTTAATGTATTGTAATGGGCTTGTTTTAAGATAATGGCTTGATTGTGTAATAGGTTAATTAATTGATTAATTTATGGTAATTCGTTTTTGAGTATATTTATTTGCACCAATTTTGCTTGATGTACTTCTAGAAGACATTTACTGCTGAAGCGCTACAGAAGAGCATTGTTTTTTGTGCTATCATTTGTTTTATTAAAACAGTTTTTCAGCCTATGGTCTTTTTATTTGGATCTGGCCTTTTGTCGTACATCAGTAGTCCTTCCTAGCCTGATCAGTCTTTTCTGTCTCCCACTTCTTCCTGCATTCCTTTTTTTCTTTTGATGACTTCCTGGACTTCTGCAGTCCACCACCAACTTTCCTAAGTATCTTATTTCCATACTTAGCTCGGCCGCATATGTTTTCTGTAGTCCTAACGCATGCTGTTTTTAGGCACTGCCATTCTTCTTCAACTCCACCTATTTCCTCCTCTTCTTGGGATGCTAGAGTCCTGAGTAATTCCTTGAACTGATGTACTTTCTTTCCAGTCAACTTCCAGGTCTTCAGCCTGGTCTCTGTTGACCTTAGAGCCTTCTCTGACCAATGCTTGCAGCTGATTGTGGCAACTAGTGGTTTATGCTGTGGGCAGACTGTTTCAGTCAGGATGACTTGGCAATCATGAATTCTGCCGCATTGCCTTTTGCTTACTAAGAGGAAGGCTACCGGAGTTGCATGTTGACCACTCTTGTATGTGATCTTGTGACTGTCTCTCTTTCTGAACCATGTGTTGGCTACTATCAAGCCATTTGCCAGACAGAAGTCTAGAATAGCTTCTCCTTCTTTATTCCTGTTGCCCCACCCATGTGGACCCAGGCAGTCCTCATATCCTGTTCTGTCTGTCCTGATGTGTGCATTCAAGTCACCCATTATCAACCCCAATTCATGTTGTCCTGCTTTATCTAGTAGGTCCTGCAACTGCTGTCTGAATGCACTCTTTTCCTCACTATCACAACCCTGCTGTGGGGCATAGGCTGATATTATGTATACTGCCCTATCATTACACTAGAGTCTGACTGCCATGAGTCTGTCATTAATTCTGATGATATCCCTTACTGCCTTCTGAAGCCTCTCTCACCATAATTCCTACACCATTTCTAGCCTGCCCTCCATGGATCCCAACCCAAGTGGCTGTGCTGCACTGCCCTTCCATCTCATCTCCTGGATACATAGGATGTCCAGCCTCCTCCGTATCATCATGTCATCCACTTCCAAGCTGCCTCCTGTCAGTGAACCTACATTAAGCATAGCAATTCTCAGTTCATGTTTGACAGGTTGGTTATTTTTTACATCCAGCTTTCACTCAACAGAGCTATCCCAGGTAACCCAGGCTGGGCAACTAGACACCGGCCAGCCAGTAGCTTATTGACCCAGGGCTGCTGGGCTTTATGATGGGCACACACTGGCCAATAGGGGCACCTATACCCCTCCCACCATTGGCACGGGTCCCTGGCGTGGGACAGAGTAGGCCGGGTCCTCAACTCACTTATCACCGGTCCCCACCCATGCCCATTTTTGGTGACATTAGACAACATGACCGAATCACCTAGAGGCATATTTTACTCCATCAAGTGGCTAGACCTGCCACAGTGCACAGTCTGTGATCCTAGTCCTCCTGTCTTGGGGATAGTGCGCACCGCATTAGATTCCCAAAGCGGTTGGTCTGTACAACTCTTCCCCCATAGGGAACCATGTAGAATCTGTGCTGCTGCCCATAGTTCCATTCATTGATGACTTTGAGATGGAAACACTCAGCATGTTCTTCGGACATGGGAGAATCCCCACAGAGTCACAGGAAGAACATGCAAACTCCAAACAGGCATTGGTTGGAGGTCAGGATCGAACCTTGTAAGCTTGTGGATGGGAGGCAAAGACCTTAACCACTAAGCCATCTGGTCTCTTATTCCATCCCCAGCAAGAAAAATGTTGCTGGTATCACACAAACCATCCAAAGGTGAATATTGCCTACACTTGTTAGATGTTTATAGACAATTATGTTTCTACTGCAACAGAACTAAAGAATTCAGGAAATCAGAACAATCATTTGTTTCCTTCTCTGGTGCAACCTTAGTAAAATCTGTCTCTAAGGTTACCTTGTCAAAATGGTTAAGCGATTGCATTACTTACATTTATAACAGAAAGAATCTAAAGTTACCTGTGCCAGTGAAGGTACATTCCACCAGATCTGTGGCAACTTCAGCTGTTTTCTATTCGAAGGTTTCCATCAGTGAAATATGCGCAGCAGCAACATGGGCTTCTCTGCATACCTTTATTACTCATTACAAAGTGGATGTGGTCTCCAGGGGAAGAGCCGCTTTTGGTTCTATGGTTTTCAGGAATATCCTTCCATAGGGCCACCCAGGATGTAAAGTAGCTGGCAACCCTGTCCCATCAGTCAAGAATAGATGAAGATTGACAACATCAGGTAAAGAAGCTATGTCTTACCATAATGTTCCATCTGTTTTTCTATAAGTATACAAAGTTGATCTGAGGTAATGTAGAGAGGGGCATTTTGGGTAGACTTTTGGCTCGAGAGTTTTTTGACTGGTCCGAGCTATATAACGGCCATATCAGTTCCGAGGATTGGAACTGTAACCCATCAGTCAAGAATAGATGATCAATAACACATATGGAACATTATGGTAAAACATAACTTCTTTTTTGCAGCTTAATCTAGACATTCACCCTTGTAAATTAAAAATAGAAGATATCCTAATTCTACATATGGTATAATCAGTGCGTGTTTACACTACACCCCAGCAGCCCAAGATCACAGCATATGAACATCAAACTTGCTTTTGTACAGCCTTTTTTCTTTTGTTATACTGGAAAACCTGTATTTCTTACAACTAAAAAGTGCTTGTTTACTTTAATGTCTTTAACACGTACAACAGTACACTGAAAAGACTACCCCACATTTAAAATACCCTTGACTACATACTACACAAAACTGTTTTGCTGTATATAATATGCAGTTTATATCATGAAATGTTTTATGCAGTTAACAATAAGAAAAAAATGTTTTACTCGGCCCCCCCCCTTTTAGTGTCCATCTAAACATTAGTGATATAAAGTGGGATATATCCTATACTATCCACCCACAAGATTAACATAGTCAACAGAAGTCTGGTGTTTTTCAGCCACTTTTTCTTGCAAAACCATATTTCACAAATGTGACATGATGCTTTATCGTCTTCCATGTATTCAGTAATTTCAGAATTGCTTGTCTTTTTCTTTGTCATCTCCATCTCCCAGCACCAGACTCTGGTTCAAGTCCAAGGTATTGCTGATTCTTCTAGTCAACTCTTGTGCTTTTTTGTGTCTCTGTAGCATTTACCTTTGGAACATTGGGAAAGGTTTAACTTGCAAAATCTCCCTATGAACCTTACCATCAAAAGATTGAGAAGCAGAATCCCTTTCTGCTTGCTGACTCGCATCTTGTTGGATGAACTTTATTATTTCCTCCTTAACCTGTTCTGTGTCTACAAAATGTTTCTGATCCTCCAGGACAAAAAAACACACTGAAGACAGCCGAATACAACAGCTTGAATGTCATACCTGCCTCTTGACAGTTCCTGATTGTTAGGATAAATTTGCTTCTCTCCTGCTTGTTTTATGATGAATAGTAATTTTCTATAAACACTCTGCTGTTTCCAATTTTTAGTATTTTGCCTTTCTGCCACTGTTTTGTAAGGATCAAGTCTTTCTGCTGACATGATTGCATCTTTACTAATGTAGGTCTTGGCTGCTTTCTCATGGGCAGGTTTGGAGCTTACACTCGATGTGCTGTTACAATTAGCAGATTCTACCCCTTTCTACCTTCCACAGCTTCCATTCTTTTGTAAAGACCTAGAAAACAGGCTCTTCGCATGTGAAAAAAATGCCCTTTCTTCCCTCCCCCACTTTGTGGTTATCTGTGTGTGCTTCCCTCTGCTTGCTGCGCTGTTATTTTTGTGTGTGTGTTTCCCTCTGCTTACTGCCCTCTCTCTTCCCTGCTGCTTATTTTCCTCATTTCCTCCCCATTTATAGTATGAATAGGGTTGACATTTTACTGTGCACACCTGCAGTGGTCTATCTGGTGGCTGCTGTGCTGCCCTTCTTGTACCGAATGAGTATAAGATGTAACTGTGTGATGCTACATTTTGTTAATGCACTGTGATTTAGCCATATTATCCTATCTTCATTCTGACATCCATAATGTGGCAATGGGCCCTACCATAGTGCTTCTCCAACTGTAAGGAAGCATAGTGCTGCTTATTTATTTATTAAATTAGTTGACTAGATTGGTAGTCTTTTCTTCAGACCATCTTTCAGCCATGACTGTGGCCAGAGGGCATTTGCATTTTCACATACAGAGAAAAAACATTCAGATTTACAGAGACCAAAAAAGACCGTACTTGCCGTCATACACTCCTAGCAAATTGAAATATTTACAAGTAATTGCTGTTGTGCATAATGCATAAAGTGACTAACATTAATAAATATAAGTAGTAGTTGAAACAGTGGTCATAGTTTACTATCTTTGGCAGCAAACGCAGGTGTTGTACATTTTTACATATTCACAATTGTCCAAGTAGATTGGCCAATGCACAATGTGAGATGATCTGTTTAGTACAAGTCTGAGCTTATCACAATGCTTCTCTGTGTGTGCTCCTTTGCATGGATTTCCGTATTTTTAATGCCTAATAATGTCGATCTATCATACAGTGACCTTCTCAAAATTATGCTCAGTGCTAGTCTGTGTATCATCACCAATGTATTTACCATAGCCCTTTTCCATTTACTCTAGGGAAGTCATTGGTAGACTTGCTACTTTAGTCAAATAATTGTGTATGTATTTATTGTAATTTCAGTAAAATATTATGCAGACTTTTGACTTAAAAATAATATTGACTCAAAATGACTCAAGTGGCTTTAAAATGTGTTTTAGTGTATTAAGATTATTTTTTCTTTACCTAGAAAGGGATATGTCTTCAGAGGAAACTAACTCTGTACTTGACCAATCTTGGACTTGGCTACTTGATTTAGAGAGATCTCTATCTTTGTTGATCGGTAGATGCCTTGGAGGAATGTTGCAGGGGTCTCCTCCCTCAACAGATGAGGTTGCTGCAAAATACTGGTTGCAAAATCCTCTGTTCAGTAATGGCTTGGAGGTGAATTCTTATCAACTGGGTAGGACAAATGTTCTAATTTTGATTTAAAATTTACTGTTTTGTAAACAGCATGTTTTGTTCTCACATTTTTACGCATGTCATTATTATCTGTGGTAACTAAAGGCTGTTAACAGTAATGATAATTTCACAGGAAAAGTTACCTTCAGTCAAGAAATATGTGCATTACTGTAGTATGGAAAGCAATCTTGAACTTGCAGATTTTATGTGATTTGATGCTTTGATTGAAGGTACATACTCTAATAATTAATCATTTTTGGGCTTGCTTATTGTGTTGACTGTTGAGTCCAAATATTTATTTTCTTCAGTATTAATGTACTTCGTATTTTAGGTAGCACAGGGTCTGTACCATTTTAGTTTCACTGATGCATGGTACATGCCTGCCATGTAATGTTCATTGACAAGGTTTTAGTAAGGAGGTCCTTTATGCTCAGAAGTAGTGCTCTGATATTGATGATCCTCCTTAATGGGTATTTTAGTTAGGCTTATCCTTTCTCGCAAGTCAGAATTTATCAAAACTATAAAAGGCCCATACTTATGGATGAACAAGGACCCATTCTAACATTTGCTGTGACATAACTCATTGGATTCCCCCTTTACCAGGTCTGTCAGTTTTGTTTTTCTGTTTTAATAATTTGGATATCCATGTTGTCATTCATAAAGTTTCTTCTGTTTTTTGCATACTTTAAAGATGCATGAAGTGTCTGTATGACCATTATATTGCAAGTCAAGTCCCACAACAGTACTGCCATTGTTGTCTCAGAGAGAGGCATGATGAAGAGAGCTGACAAAAGTGTGAGAGATTCATCCCTGCTACCCAGAGTTACAACCAGATAATTTTGGCTTTTTTGTAACCAAAAAGATGTTGGCCATTAAGACAGGGCTAGAGAGAGGGTCCACTGCACAGCCCCATCCATAGGTTTGGACCATCGCCTCATGTGTAGGTACTCAGAAGGGAGATCACAGCCTAACCGTCTTGCAGGTATGTCCTGTGTTAAAACGGTCCTCTGAGTCTTTGCAGGTTCTGGTCTTGTTCTTGCCAGTTGAGAGCTCATGTTAACACTGGCCCTCCATTTTGGTAGAGGCAAGAAGACAAGGGATGCATACCTGTGGCTTTCCCTTAGTTTGTGTGTATGTGTGCGTGTGCGTGCGTGTGTGTGTGTGTGTGTGTGTGTGTGTGTGTGTGAGCTCATGTTAACACTGGCCCTCCATTTTGGTAGAGGCAAGAAGACAAGGGATGCATACCTGTGGCTTTCCCTTAGTTTATGTGTGTGTGTGTGTGTGTGTGTGTGTGTGTGTGTGTGTGTGTGTGTGTGTGTGTCTGTGTCTGTGTCTGTGTACATACATACATGCTCACACACTTGCTTAACTAGGGAAATCTAGTGTCATTCTGTGTTCATCTTTCTACAAGCTGTAAGAGTAAGGGCATCACTGGGGAGGTGGAAGTAGCTCCATAGTGTCTGTGTTGTTGAGCAACATGATAAATATCCAAATGTTACGTAGTGTAAAAAGCGAAAGAGAAGAAATATATTTCATTTCAAGTCTTTGGTATAATTTGCCGTTAGAAAAATGGTCCTCCCTTCAAAACAGTCGTAAGAACAGTTGTTGTGGATTCATAAATTCATTGTATTCATTAATGCAAATGGATGAGTCAAGAACTCTGAAAAGGCACATTTTGGCACATTTTTGCATGTTGTAGGAGAAGAACCCTTGATGGTTATTTAATATTTATATTTTTCAAGAAGACATAAAAGACAAAATAGCAGCAATCAGCTAAAAATTCAGGAATTACCTTGAGCCTAGAAAGAACATAAAGATTTATCTGTCATTTTCAATTTGTCAGTGGTTGAGGACTATCTGTGTTCATTTTAAAAGTGCATCAGTCCAAAGTATTGTGAGATGCATGATTGATTCATAAGGAACACACAGTTTGCAGTATCAGAAATATTCAGGCAATAAGGAATTACTTTGATAATATGCATGAGTTTACAAAGACTGCTGTTAAGCAACCGTTTTTTGATAATAACTACAGACCACAAAAACTTTTAACATGACGACTTCAGCAACAGAAAGTAGAAAGGGTTGTAACCAAGCTTAGGGAGCCTATAACAAGAAGATAACAAGGGATCCTGTAGAGGTACTAGAAATATTTTGAAATTTTATGAAAATCAGTATAAAGCAGAGAAATACGGAAGTCAAGAAAAGGTACAAATGGAAATACTTATGGAAGAATTAAATATGCCAAGGTTAGAGGTAGGTGAGGCTCAGTTACTAACAGGATAGGAGGAGATGAGATAAAAATGGTGATGTATAACCAATCTATAGGAAAGTCCTCAGGAATAGATGGTATTCTTGTGGAAGTCTGGACGTAGCAGGGAAAAAGATTTGGAAGGTTTTGTTTAACAGCATTTAAAAGGAAGAGAAGTTCTAACATCCTGGAAGAAAGCAGTGGTGGCTGCAATAACTGAAGACTAAAAAATCCAGCTTCATGTAGGCCTATTTCAGTTCTAAACTATAAATGTTATGTTTTTCTATCTCGCCTTCATTCTTGCTGGTTGGGTTCAGAACTGATCATTGGTTCCAACACGGCCTTTTACTAAAGCTCGAGAGGTTCCACTGGCTCGAGACTACACTCTGTCCCATCACACCTAGGGAAGATTTCCCAGATCTCGTTTGCCGCTAAACAAGATTGGGTGCTTCTCACTAGGCTCAGGCTAAGTGGAATAATTTTCTTATTATACTGTTCTCTTGTCAGCTGTTATATAAATATTGTTGTAGTGATTTAGATACTGTGTTGTTAGGATTCATCTGTTTGGGTTAATCCCTCGTTTTCTGCTTGTTGCGTTTGCTTGTTGCTGGCCGTTGCTTTTGCTAGGCCTATAGTTGATTCCCTATCCCGTTTCTTTCTAAATTAAAGTAATTTTCCTTCTACCTTTCATTAACGAACCCATTTGAGTTAGAAGGACCGTTTTTTCCTTAAGCCCGTTTTAAACTAGAGGGCTCCCCTTTTCTTTTCCCCCTTCTCTAGAGGTTTCATCGTTTAAGTTAGAGACGTCTCCTCTGACTAAAGGAGACTATTGTTTAAATTAGAGACTTCTCCTCTAGCCCCCCCCCTTTTCTCCTTCCTGTGTGACTGTTTAAAAAAAAATGAAAAGTCAGATGTACTTAATCTCTCTTTCCAGTAGCTATTTAGTCATTTGTGAGTTTGTGACAATTGTAGTAGTTTCCTTGAATTTGTTGTTGATAGGAATTTGTTGTGGTTTGCTATAATGTCTAAAGAGGGGAAAGAAACAAAGCAATCAGGCTTCAAGAAGTGTGATTCTTGCTCTCAAAAGATGTTCTTGACTGATGAGCATACTAGCTGTGTGTACTGCTTAGGTGCTGTACACCTACAAGATTCATGTTCCATTTGTCATGGGTTTAGTTCCAGGGTCTTACTGGAATTAACAAATAAGTTGATAGTCATGGGTTTGCTGAAAGTTTCCTTTTCGGAAGCACTGGAAGGGAATCAGACCTCCTCTAAAACTTCTCAATCTCCAAAATCGGACATGTCTCACAAAACAGCATCTTTATCGGCTCCAGCTTCTGAGCCATTAAAAAAAACAGGCCAAAGACACATCTTCGGACCTGAAGGCGTTTGGGTCCAAAAATGTAAGTCCTCCTGCTCCACCAGTTATTTTGGTACCGACCAGGAGTTGTAGTCAGAGCCGGTCCCCAGCTCTGGAGCCAGTTTCCTCAGTTCCGCAGTCACCTATTTTGCAATCAGTGGCTGGGAGTACCAAGTCCTCAAGCCCGTCCTCTCGATCTTCCAGGACCCTTTTGGATGATGATGATGTGGAGCAGGTGGTCAGGAGAAAAGTACAGACCCCGGCTCTAGACAAGATTCTTTCGAATCCAGCCCAAAAGGAATTGGAGCCGACAACTGTCACTACCCCTTCTTCATTTCTTCCTCTGACCCAAGTGGCTTCGGAGCCGGAGTGCTTGGATGTGGTTGTAGTGGAACCATTGGGTCCAAGGCCTGCCCCAGGTTCTTCATCCCCGATTTCCACTCCATCTTTGGTGCCATCATCTGTCGAAGGGTCTGAGAGCTAACACTACCCCATTGGGAATGGGAAGGAGAGTTGGGTCGGACCTTTGTTGGATCAGAATCTACCTCTCGGTGCTTCGGCGTGGGTGAGCTCAGTGCCTGCATCGGCCTTGTAGTCCACCTCCTTGGTGAGAAATCTCCTGGCTTTTCGGAGCTGGAGGCTCTCTCGGATCCAGGTCATGGTGCCTTCAAGGTCATGAGGAGTCTGCTGTCACCCCAGATGGCTCCACTCTCAGATCCAAGCACTCTTCCCCAAAGTGCTAGTGTGTGCCTCTCTAACATCCCTCCCCCCTAGTTGTAGAGAACCGATGCCCCAGGATGCCCTATTGGGTGAAACACACTCTTCTGAAACCTCCCCAGAGGACCCCTGCAGAGAGTTCCCTCGGAAAAGAACTTGTAAGACGAAACATCTAGACTCCCCTGAGGAGTCTGTCACTTCGGACACAGACTTAGATGACTTGGAAGGGTCCCCACGGTCACCCTCTTAGGATGTCTCTTTTGCAGACATCTTAGAAATTCTTAAGCAGAGAGGTGGCTGAAAGGCCATTAACCCATCTGAGGATGAGTCTGTGTACCTGGAGGCATTTCGTTCTTGACCCTCCACCTCTTGGGTGACTCCGCCTTTTGAACAGCTCCTTAACGTAGTCAGTTAAAAGGCATGGGTTTAGTTCCAGGGTGGAACCCATTCCAAGGAGGCCCACCAAATTTGTCACTGCCCCCTGTGATAAGGAATTGTTGTCAAAAGGTGTCCCAGTAGATGCTATGGTGGTGGCGGTGGCCACCAAGAAGGAATTGTCTGAGACTTCATCTGTCCATCTGCCAAACAAAGAATCTCGAACAATGGACAGGTATGGAAAGCGTATGTTCTCTTCAGTGGCCTTTACACTCAGGTGGCTGAACTACTTGACTCGTTTTACCAGCCTTCAGAGGGATTTCCTGAAGGAGTTAGGAGATACCCTCCAAGGTTCTACAGCTGCAAGGGTCTCAGATAAGGTGAACGCTCATTTGCTACCTTAAATTCCGTAGTCAACTCCTCTATGTGACTCATATCTTATGCAGCTGATGGAGTGAGAAGGGTAGCAGATGCAGAAATCTTCCTATGGAGGCATTCCTGGATGTGCATTTGCGATTTCGCTGAAAACTTTGTCTTCCTTTATAAGCGCCCCTTTTGATGGCTCATCCTTGTTTGGGCCTAAAGTAAAAGAGACTCTGACCAGATGCAAACAGGAAGGTAAGACTCTGTCTGCTGTGAGAGCATGTTTTTCTCTCCCTTCCAGACCTTACTACAAAGTTCGAAAGGGAGGAAAGATGTGGTTCTGTAAATCCCAAAGAATTTTACTGGATGCACGTGGTGGCTATTCCCCCAGGGGCAGAAGGGGAAACAATAATGAAAGACGTCGATCTTCTGGCAGAGGGGGTCTGCAAAACCAGGGTGATAGAGGTATGTTCTCTGATAGGTCCTGCCAGCGCTCCTGAAAGGAGGCCCGCCTGCCCACCTCTGGAGGCAGTCAGGGGCAGATTATCACTGTACCAAAAAGCCTGGCCAAGTCTTACACAAGACAAATGGGTACAGACAGTAATAGCCAGAGGATACAACATACCCTTCTCCTCCCCACAACAAAGATAGCCAGAGGATACAACATACCTTTCTCCTCCTCACAACAAAGATCAGTCTCAGACATTCCACCCAGTCAGAGTGATCAAGCAACCATAGAGGTTCAAAGGATGGGAGATAGGAAATTCACCCTGGGGATCACGTCAGTCACCCTGCTAGACAGGTGTTCAGGGAAGTAAATACTGTGGGAAAAAATATTATTATTATTATTATTTATTATTATTTGCAGTTGGTTTACCAGGATAGTCCATTGGGCCAAAAGAACCCGTTTTCAATGGAGTCTTTGAAAAAAAAATACAGACAAAACAAAAAAACACGTAAATAAAAAAATTACAATAATATTATAATATAAAAAAAAATAAAACATTTAAGGCTCAAAACTTCCAACATTCAAAACAATATATAATCTGATGTATAATCTGATGTGGATTAGATGTCAGGGAATAAGTTTTCAAAGAAGTTGTTCAGAAGAAAGAAAGAAACATAGACTTGTATTAACATAGGTAGGTATCTGAGGAAACAGGCAGGATAGGAAGAGAACATATCATATATGGGAAGAAAAAAAATGGGACATAGGGTATGAGGAGGGAGGAAGAACAATCCTTTTGGGATCTTTCTTAGATATGTATGAAGAGATTGAACATGTACTGGTTAGTGGTGTGATGGTTTTGGGGTGGAAGTGAGTTCCAGGTGAGAGGAAGATTAAGAGATGGAAGTGAGATAATAGAGGAGGATGGTTTATATTTATGTACTTGTAGTTTTATTTGATTGTTAGACCTACTCTTCTAGGTGGCATTTGAGGAGGGTGGAAGAGGGGGAGGGAGAGAGAGGCTAGGTGGGGTGACAGCCAGGGAATTGTTATGGCTAGGCTTGTGTAGGCCCTAGGGCCGATAGCCTAGTACCAACCTATAAACCTATGAACCTAACAGAGTCATTCAAAATGTCCTCACAGACCAAATCGGATCTGGAAATTACTCAATTTTCTTTTTAGTTCCAAAAAACACAGGGGACTGGAGGACCATTTTGGATCTCCGCAGACTAAACAAGTCTGTAAAAAAATCAAAGTTGGTAACACTGCAGTCAGTACTTCCCTTTCTGGGAAAAAGACAATTGGATGTGCTCCACAGATCTCCAGGATGTGTACTACCATGTCAGAATGGAACAGGTGATCTAGGAGTCACTTAAGCTTTTGACTGGAAGCCAGTCATTACCAATTCTGAGCTCTGCCCTTTGGTCTCACTATAGCCCCCAGAGTATTTACCAAATGCATGGCAGTAGTTATGGCTCACTTGAGGCGTCTAAGATTCCAAGTGTATCTATATTTAGATGACTGGCTCCTGACCGCTACCACCGAGCATCTACTAGTCAAAGCAAGAGATACCACCATTCATCTGGGGTCTCAACTGGGCATTATAATAAATTTTGAAAAATCTGCCTTGTTGCCATTACAGCATATTTCATTCATAGGAGCAGACTTACAAAGGACATGGTAGCAAAACTTCCTCACCACCGAGTTCAAATGCTACGGCATCAAATATCCTTATTACTTACTCAAAACAAGGTACAGGCAACATTTGTTCTAAAGGTACTGGGTACAGTGGTGGCAGTAATTACTCTAGTACCCCTTGCATGCTTACATATGAGAGCCCTTAAGTGATTACTTTTTGCCCAGTGGTCCATCCAGAAGCTACCCATGTCCCACAAGATTATTATTACAGATTCCTGCAAGAGGGACCTGCGTTGGTGGCTTCACTCAACCCAGGTACTTCTGGCAGACTGTTCAACCCCCCACATCCAAGTAACTACAGTGACCACAGACGCTTCCCAGATAGGGTTGGGGGGCATTATCTGGGAAAGACAGTCCAAGGGACTTGGCAGGACAACGAATACCACTTGCACATCAATGTCCTAGAGATGAGAGTGGTGTTATTAGCATTGCAAGCATTTCAGAGCTCCCTTCCACTAGGAACAATTGCAATCCAGATGGACAATATGTCAGTCGTGTGGTATATAAACAAACAAGGCAGAACCAGATCTTACCCCCTATGTCGAGAAGCTCAGAGAGTATGGCAGTGGGCAGTCTCCTCCCAACATTTTCTGATAGCAATGCACATCCCAGGGCGATGCAACATAAAAGCAGACAAATTGAGCCCGAGCTATTCTAATGCCTCACAAGTGGTTCCTGAAACAGGAAACTGCTAATCAGATCTTTCGCAGGTGGGGCCAGCCTTGCTGCGACCCCTTTGCCACATCCATGAATGCCAAATGCAGCAATTACTTTGCCCTGATCCCCCCACCGGGGTAAGCACCAAGGGATGCACTTGTACTCGATTGCCCCCCCCCCCGGGTCTTCTTTATGCCTTTCCACCTTTCTCTTTAATCCCCAAAGTTCTACAGAAAGCCAGGTTATTGGGATGCAGCCTAATACTCATCACTCCATACTGGTTCCCCTTTCTTTGGCCCCATCTACAAGAAGAGCCCTGGGTTCTGGACCCAGTACCAGACCTTCTGACTCATCCATCAGGGCTCTCCATCCCTCAATCCAGCTGCTCAAACTGACATCTTGGCTGCTTCACTTCCAATCTTAGCCAGGCTTCCAGGTATATCCCCTGCTGTAAAACACATCCTAGTCTCATCTCATAAAACCACAACTATGAAACTCTAGACGAGCAAGTGGAAAAGGTTTTCTTGTTGGGCCTCTGCCAATCACATTGACCCTTTCACAGCCCCTGTAGCTTACATTTTACACTTTTTAATGAAGGAGCAGCAGCAGCCGTCATTCATGTTCAACTAGCCGCCACATTGCCCTATCACATTGGCAATTTTGGTTCAAAAATTATGTCTCACAGACTATGCAAAGTCTTTTTGAAAGGTACGTTTTTGTTAAGGCCTCAAATAAGAGAACCCCCTCTTCCTTGACACCTCAGTTTGATACTGTCTACTTTGATTCTTCTGCCACATATACCAGCTTCTTCCTGCCATCTAAAATTTCTAACCTGGAAAATGGTCTTTTTGGTAGCTAGGAGGGTAGCAGAACTTCAAGCACTATTCATATCCTTACTTAGTTTTCCATAAAGACATTCTCTCCCTTAGAACTAATCTTTCATTCCTTCCCAAAGTTTGTTCTGAAACTAACTTAAATCAATCCATTGATCTGGCCGTATTCTTCCCAATTCATGGCAACAAGGCAGAATACAAACTTCACCACTTGGATGTACACAGGCAGTTACGCTTCTACTTGCACAGAACAAAAGAATTACGAAAATCTGATCAATTATTCGTGTCCTTTTCAGACAAAAAGAAGGGTGCCCCAATATCTAAAGTCACTATCAAAATGGCTTACAGAAACTATTACATTCTCGTATACCTCTCAGAATAAACAAACTGCCTGGAAAAATAAGAGGCCACTCAACAAGAGCTATTTCAACTTTGGCTGCTTTTTAAGCTAGGTTACCCATGAATTCAGTTTGTGGTGCAGCAGCGTGGGTAAACGATCATACCTTTATCACTCATTACAAAGTAGATGTGGCCTCCCAGAACAGGGCTTCTTTTGGGTCCACCATTCTGAAGAGTTTGTTCCCTTGAGCCACCCAAGAAAGAAGGTGCTAGGGACGCTGTCCCAACCAGCAAGAATGAAGGTGAGATAGGACAGCTTAACATAAAGAACTTATGTACTCAACATAACATTCCATGTTTGTTGTCCATCTTGACTTCATTCTTGCATCCCACCCTCCTTCGCTCCTGGAGGATCGAGAGGTCTTTATTAGATGTGGAATTCATGTTATCTGATTCCCTTCTTTGTCTCACAGAGTATATGTCTGTAAATATACCTGGAATGTATGTATATGACTTCTATTAATTAATTGCAAACAAGATCTGGGTAATCTTCCCTAGGCATGATGGGATAGGGTGTAGCCAGTGGAAACTCTCGAGCTTTAGAAAAGGCTGAGTTGGAACCGATGATCTGTTCCGAACCCAACCAGCAAGAATGAAGGTGAGATGGACAACAAACATGAAACGTTATGGTGAGTACATAACTTCTTTTTATAAAATGTTTGTAATAGCTAAAAGAATGACAAATGTGATGCCAAAATTATAGATATGGATTATTGTGGTTTTGTGGAGTTGAGGCAAACATTTGACAGTATTAATAGAACAGTGATGATCCAGAGGGAAGCAGAATTTAAGAAAATACCATTGTTATTGGTTGGACTTGATGCAGAGAAAGTATCTGACAGAGTAAGCTGGTATTTTATAGGTAGGGAAATGGAAGCATTTGCATTCCCTGATAAAATATGAGGTTGGTTAGGGGGATATTTGAGGGATCAGATGTGAAAATTTAAGTGGGTGGGTTCCTCTCTGATAAATTCTATTTGAGCAGAGGAACTAGACGGGGTGTCCTCTTACCCCTTTGTTATTTGTGTTATATTTAGAATTACTGGCACAGAAAATAAGGGTCTCAGAAATTCATGGTATAATTGGTATGGTAGTCAGGAAAAGCTGGCTTTTATTTACAGATGATATTATTTTTATACCTGATAAAACCAAAAAAGGACATTTCAGTGTTGTGCGACATTTGAGATAGTTTCCTGTCTTTTGGGGATACAGCATTAATGAAGATGAAACAAAAGCAATAACTGTAAACTATGTACCCACATATGGATTGGTTAAGCAATATGGGAAAATTAAGTACTTAGGAGTGTGGATTAAAAAGGATTCTGTTGTGGCAGCTAATGATACGTGGGAAGAGATTAATCAAAAGATAATAAAAAAGCTGAGAAATTGGAAGCTCTGCTTTATGGATATGGATAGCAAGATGCAAGTAGTCAAAATGTTTTTAGTCCCTTTAGATTTATACACAAGTCAGGCATATTTTCATCAGCCAGAGGAGAAGTTGTGGATAGCCATTAAAGAGCTGAAGGATTTCCTCTGGGAGGGGGAGACAAGTGGGATAAGCTGATGCTTCCAACAGAACAAGGTGGTTTGGGATTACTTGAACTGAAGGGATATTTCAGAGCTGCACAGTTAAGGCTCCTGTACATAGCACAAGAAAAAGCTATAAGTCAAAGTGGGAAGGGATGATGAAACAGAGATGAAGCTCAAGAAACAAGGAGAGATTTTTGGATGCAGATCAGTAAGAAGAATAAGAATAGCCATACAGAATATTATATTCATAAAGTAGCAGAAAATATTCTAAGAACTAAGCCAACACGGGAATGAAGAAAGAAGATTCTGATGATAGGGATGACTGCACTTAGGGATACAGGCAGTAGGCAAATGGGGACTGGAATTTACTAAGAAAACTGGCAAAGAAACCAAGGTACTGGGAGCAAATAATTATAGAGGGAAAGTAATAGAATGAGGAGAAGCCAAGAATTTATTTGGACTGCAGGCTACAGATTGCCTTCTATGTCATAGCTTGATATCAGAATTTAGACAAAGAGAAAGAAAAAGGGGGGTTCTGTGCAAAAGACCAGTACTTGTTGAGTTTTTAGTGGAATCTAGAACAGAAACTGCTGCTTTTAAAAAGGAAAAATAAGTAGAACGTATAAAATATTGCATGCTAACAGTAAGAATCAATCAGAGGAGGTTAGAAAGGATTGGGAAGAGAGATTGGGTAAGGAATTCACAAAGAAACAATCGGAGGGTATATATATCTCACAAATATGCAACAAAGTCTAGAAGATTTAGGATCTTTGCTTGGAAGTGCTTACATAGGTATTTTTATACCCCAAGTAGCCTCCAAAGAATTTTTCCTCATGTAGATAGCAAATATTGAAGGTGTGACTGGAAAGAAATAGGCAAATTGGGAACATATTTTTGGGGAGTGTAATGAGTTGGCACACTTTAAAAATTCCCTGCAGACTAGTCTATCAGAGACACTGGGTGAGGAAAGTGGTATAACTAAGGACATTATTTTTGAGCTATGATACAGAATCAGACTTGTCTAGACATAGGAGGCCTTGCTGAGTCTATTTATGGTCATTGCCAAAAAAGCAATTACTAGAAAATGGAAAACAACATCTAAACCAACTTTACTAGAAGTAGTAAATGTAGTAAAAGAGGTAAAACAACTGGAAATGGGATTTTTAGAAAAAAGGTAAGAGCAAATTAGATAGAAAAAATGGCTACTGTGGGAACACTGCATTCAGAATAATGTTTTTAAGGAGGAATATAATTTAAAAGAAAGTAGGATGTGAATGAGCTATGACTGGATATATTATAAGTGATACATGTTTGCAACTAAAGTATGTCAATATGGCTTGTTTTCATTTATATAAATGTATGTCTGCACATGTCATAAATGATAATTTAGTACATATGTTTCCTGTCAAAAAAAGATTAAGTATTTAGAAGTATGGATTAAAAAAAAGGCTTTGTTGTGGTAGCTAAGGCTATATGGAAAGATACTAAACAAAATCTAATACTAAAACTTAGAAAGTGGAATCTCTTATTGATGGTTAAGACACAAGTAATGAAAATGTGTTTAGTCCCTTTAGTCTTGGGGTCAGGCCTACTTTTTATCATCTAGAGGAGAATTTGTGGACAATAATTAATAAAGAATTGAAAGAACTTATGTGGGAGGGTAAGTGGACAAGAATTAACTGGATAAGTTGATCCATCCAGTAGAGCAAAGTGATTTAGGTTTACCTGATTTGAAGAGATATTTTAAAGCTACACAGGTAAGGTGCATATACATAGCACAAGCAGAAGGTTATAATTCAAAGTGGAAAAAGATGATTATGAAGCAAGGGGGAGAGCTCAAGAAATAGAGAGAGAGAGAGAGTGTGATTTTGGATGCAGAACCTTAAGGATGAGAATAACAGCCCTACAAAATATATTTATAAAGATGCAGAAAGTATTCTAAGAACTAAAGTAGTACAAGAATGGAGAAAGGAGCTTTTGCCAGTAGGGATGACTGCAGGTAGGGGTACAGAAAATAGGCAAGAGTGGGCTGGAATTTACTGGTGAAACCTGGCAAAGGAACCAAGGTACTTGGTAGTAAGTAACTCAAGCTGGAAAGCTAATAGAATGGGATGAGGCCAAGAAGACATTTGGATTGCAGGCTAGTGACTGCCTTCGCTATCAGGGCTTGATCTAAGAATACAGGCAAAGAGAAAGGGATAGGATGATTTTAAGTGAAATATCTGCTCTGGTAGAGTTTTTAGTTGAATCCAGAACAGAAAAAACTGTAAAAAAGAAAAAAAAAGGATAATTAGTAGGGCATAAAATATTGCACAATCACTCTGTAGGAGCAATCAGAGGAGGTTAGAAAAATTGGGAAGAGACACTGGAAAAGTATTCTGCAAGAAAACAGTAGGAAGACATATGTCCTCCCCTTGGATTTAACCATGGGGGAGGTACAAGGAAGAGGGGAAGGGAGAAACAGGATTGGTTGAAAAAGTGCAACTTCCCCTCTTCCGTCTTGAAGAAGGTGAACAACAACCATCAGAATGTCCTTAAGTTCCTCATTTGCCTTTTCTCAAATTGGGTTTTGGTGGCGGTGGTTGATATGAGTGTCAATAAATCCAGCAACATATTTGCGACACTAGGATGGCTGTCAGAGTGGCAGAAAGGGAGAATTAGAATAAAAAAAAAAGTCTATTCACCAGGAAAAAATATTTTAAAGATGGCAGGATATAGCAACTCAGATTGCACACCTGGTTATCAGTATCCCCTGATTACTAGCATAAACACATTTCACTTCTGCCTGGTATACAATGAATAATCATTTTCTACTACTACTCCTCTGGTGTCACCATTTTATAACATTTTCCCTTCTTCCACAATTTGTCAGGAGTAGCTGTTTTTGCTGGTATGGTTGCATCTTTACTACTCTGGATTGTCGTTTCATTCCTGTGGCCAGTTATTGAACATGCACGTGATGTGTCCCTTCAACAAATCCTGCCTGCGGAATACTATTTCAGTTACTTATTTGTACTTTCATATAGTTAATGTAGCCTCTTCTTCCAATTTTTCTGTTACAGCAGAAAATCTCATGTGTTCTTTGTGTGCTAGACACTTGGGGACTTGATGCATGGAAGCATATCTATATCTGATGATATTGGTGGTGGTTCATGCCTTGAAAATCCTCCACCACCTTTGGGCTCCTGGTCCTCCTCCTCTGATGGTTACAGACTTCACCACAGCTATGCGATACCTCAACATCCTTTGGAGTACGAGGTCTTATCTTTTGTGCTGGCTGGCCCAGATATCCTGAGGAGTTCTCTTCTTCATATTCTTGGATTCTTCAGGCATCTTCCATTCTGTCAGAGCAGTATGTTATAACAGACAGACTTTGCAGATCCTGGGTAGACCTGTACAAGTGGGAACTTAAGGTGTTTCAGGGTCAAGTCCAGATGTGAGAAACACTTCAAGTAGATCTGTTCACCTCCTTTCAAAACAGACAGCTGTTGAAATTCTGTTTCAGATATCCTTGCAGCCATGCTTGGAGTACAGACACATTCTCATTCCTGTGATGGGAACATTTCTGTATGAGTTTTACCCTTTCCACTGATTTTCAAGGCAGTACAGAGTTCATTCTGGTGACTCATTTTTGACCTAAGCAATATTGGTTCTTCCTTTTGATTGTATTGGAAAATGGCAGTTACCACAGACTTCCTCACATATCTGCCCACACAGTCTCAGGGGTGACTTGTGCACCCCACTTTGGAGAAACTTCAGTCTTCACTTCATTTAGGGACTGTTTTCTTTTTTGTTTCTTAAGGATCTGCAGCAATTCCCATTGTGCATTTTTAGGGAAGTCTCGGGTGATAATCTCCCAACCTAACTTTCAAGCCAAATCAACTAATGGACCATATCAAAGTGGCTTTTCTTAATTCTTGAAGGTTAAACAACAAACTGCTAGGCCTCAAGGCCATCCTGCAGTTGGAGCACATTCACCATGCGTTGTTACCAGAAACCTGGTTTGTGTCCAGAGAGCACTCCATCAGTACCTGGCTTTTGTTTCTACCACTCAGTTAGATGCAATGAAAATTTTGATGGCATATTCATATATATATTAGAGACCACATTATCTGGAAACAGATACCTAGCGATCCTCATGTGTGGCTTATAGAGGTCCAAATCACACAAGATTAGCTATCAGATCATTACATGCTACTAAGCCTCCTCCTTGTCTTCAAAAAATCAATTAACATTTGTAAATATTCTTGTTGAACTTCCCATAACTAGAACAGCTGTTATCCTGTGTTATTTTACCTATCCAGTGATTAATGGGGGGGGGGCTGCACAGCCAATGTAGGATATACACAAAAATTCTTAGATTTTATAAGCAAAATCTCCCTGGACCAGATTCTTAAAGAACCAATTTGAGAAAAGAATGTACTTGACCCTGGGAATATTGATTGCTAGTATTCCAGCAATGATGTATTCAGTCGTTCGTATATACCATCCTCAAGGTATCCCCATTCACTGGTCAAGCCAGACACAAACTAGTGACCTTCTAAATCAAGATCTCCAAGCTGTCAAAAAAGTATTGCAGAATTCAAGGACTTCAAATATACAAATCTTTTATAATTATATGATGAAGCCTCTACATTTGAGTGTAACAGGAATATTCATAATGTTGATATTGCGAAGAGTTATGCAGAAAACTTCTACCTGCACTGGACAAATGTAATAAATTGTCAGTCCCAACTAGATCTATTCAAATGAGAAGGTTTAAAAGCAAGGCAGTGTGGTGGCCTTCAAGTATAAACTGTGTAACCAAGGGAAGAAGCTCCTAAATCCATATAACAGAACACATGACCCCCATATTAATAGCATTAACTGATAAGAAACTAAAACAGGATATAAGAAGATGAAGGCATCCATTGAACTCAGACCAGCTGCAGATGCCAAAGGCAATTGCAAATCCTTTAGTTACGTCAGAAAAATAAGAAATAGCACTCAACATTGCAATGAACTTATTCATAATGGTAGTAACTACTCTGATCCAATGACTCTTGCCACCATACTGACAAGTTCATTTAGGACCAACTTCACCCCAGAGAGATGTTCATAGGTTGGTACTAGGCTATCGGCCCTAGGTCCTATACAAGCCTAGCCATAACAATTCCCTGGTTATTTCTTCCCACACTGTTTACTTCCCTGGACCCCTGTCTAGCAGGGTGACTGACGTGATCCCTGAGGTGAATTTTCCTTTCTCCCATCCAATTATCAAGGTTCCTTTTTATGATTGGATGGGAGAAAGGAAATTCACCCCAGGGATCACGTTCCAAACCCACTTATCCTTTATGTCCTGGTTTCTTTTTTTTTTAAACAAGAAATATCTTTATGACGTTATGATCTATGACGTAGGCAGTCTTACTTTATATAAATGAAAATAAACCATAGTGACACACCCTCAGTTGCAAACATTATGCATCACAAACTGTGCAGACACAACTGCAGCTGCAAACATTATACATCAGTTTTAATTTTTCCAGTCATTGTCAGTTAACAGTTACGTAGCTCATTCAAATCCTGCCTTCTTTTAAACCTCATTCCTCCTCTGCACGTATTGATCCCAGATTTTCCATTTTTCCTATGTAATTTACTCCTGCCCTTTTCTAAAGATTCCTGTTCCAGTTGTTTTATATCTGTTACTATTTTTGCTACTTCTAGTAAAGTTGGCATAGACTTTGATTAACATTTTCCAGTAATTGCTTTTTTGGCAGCCATCATAATTAGACTCAACAAGGCCTTACTGTGTTTAGGCAATTCCGATTCTGTATCATAGCTAAGAAAATGGTTTCCCAAGTTACTCCAGTTTGCTCACCCAGCATCTCTGACAAAGCAGTCTGCAGGGAATCTTTAAAGTTTGCCAACTCATTACACTCCCAGAAAATATGATCCCAGTTACCTCTTTCTTCCACAGCATATCTTTAACATTTGCTGGCTACCCAAGGAAAAATTCTTTGGAGTCTACTTTGAGGATAAAAATACCTATGTAAACACTTCCAAGCAAAGATACTAAATCATCTAGATTTTGATGAATATTTGGGAGACATACATATATCCCCCCATTGTTTCTTTGTGAATTGCTTATCTAATCTTTCTTCCCAATCCTTCATAATCTTCTCTGATGGAGTCTTATAGTTATCATACAATATTTTATATGTTGTACTAATTATTCCTTTCTTAATGGCAACTTCTGTTCTAGAGTTTACTAAAAACTCTACAAGTGATGGTCTTTCATTTAGGACACCCCTATTTCTTTCTCTTTGCCTACACTCTGATATCAATCCTTGCTAGGGAAGGCAATCTCTAACTTGCAGTCCAACTAAGTTCTTGGCATCTTCCCATTCTGTTACTTTTCCCTCGCCAGTTATTTGCTCCCAGTACTTTGGTTCTTTTGCCAATTTTCTCCAATATATTCCAACCCCCTCTTGCCTATTGTCTGTATCTCTCTAATTCCAGTCATCCTTATCGGTAGAATCTATTTTCTCCATTTCCATGTTGGCTTAGTTCTTAGAAAACTTTCTCCTACTTTTGAGTATAATAGTTTATATGATTATTAGTATTCTCCTTAAAGGTCTGGATCCATAATCCCAGTCTCTATGTGTTTCTTGAGCTTCCCCCTGTTTCATCATCATCTCTTTCCATTTTGAATTATAGTTCTCTGCTTGTGCTATGTATAGGAGCCTTAACTGTGTTGCTGTGAAATACCCCTTCAACTCGAGTAATCCCAATCTGCCCTGTACTATTGGAAGAATAAGTTGATTCCACTTGACACTTGCTGTCTTCCCCTTCCAGATAAAATCCTTCAGTTCTTTACTAATTGCTATCCACAACTTTTTCTCTGTTGATAAAAATATGCCTGACCTGTGTATAAAACTATAGGTACTAAAAGCATTTTAACTGCTTGTGTCTTACTATTGATATCCATATAACAGAGCTTCCATTTTCTCAATTTGGTATTATCTTTTGTTCAGTCTTTTCCCACATATCCTTAGCTGCCACACCAGTATCATTTTAATCCATACTCCAAAATGCTTCATTTTATCATGTCCATATAAGTATGGATATTGCTGACCCAATTCTTATGTGGTTACATAATGTACCGCTGTTGTTTTTGTTTTAGCTTCATTAATTTTGTATCCCGAAAAGGTTTGAAACTGCCTCAAAATGTTCCACAGCGCTGTAATGTCCCTTTCTGATTTTGACAGGTATAAAATAATGTCATCTGCAAACAGAGACAGCTTTTCTTGACTACTATACCAATTGTATCCATGAATTTCTGAGTCCCTTTTTTTTTCCCATTGGTTCTAAATATAATGCAAATGACAAAGAGGAGAGAGAGGACACCCCTGCCTGGCTCCTCTGCTTAAGCAGAGATTATCAATGAGGACCCCACCCACTTAAATTTTAGCCTCCGATCCCTCATATATCCTCCTATCAACATTATAATTTTTATGAAGGAATGCAAACGCTTCCATTGTTCTGCTCATAAAGTCCCAGTTTACTAAATCAAAGGCTTTCCCTTCATCGAGACCCACCAACAACCGTGGTATTTTCTTACATTCTGCTTCCGTCTGGATCATCACTGTTCTGTTAATGTTGTCAAATGTTTGCCTCCCTACACAAAACCACATTGATCCATATGTATCAATTTTGGCATCTCTTTTGCCACTCTTCTGGGACAGTCTGACTTGGAACAAAGCCAATTTTCAGTGGGGGCCCTGGAGAAACGCTCCAGATGCATGTCTTTATAATGTGGGAGGAAACTGGAGCACCCGGAGGAAACCCACATGAATGCAGAGAGGACATGCAGACTCAGCACAGAAGACACCCCAGCCGAGAATCGAACCAGAGAACCTCTTACTGTGAGGTGACAACGCTACCGCTGCACTACTGCGCTGTTCACATAAACACTTTAAAATCATGATTTAGTGTTGAAATGGGCTTGTATGAAGCTGGATTTAATGGATGTTTGCCCACTTCAGGTATTACAACTCCTACCACTTTGGCCCAGGATGTTTGTACTTCTCCTCTTTTTAAAATACTGTTAAACAAAACCTTCCAGACCCTTATCAGTTTTTTCCCTCCTAGCTTCCAAACTTCCACAGGAATACCATCCATTCCTCGGGACTTTCTTGTAGATTGGTTATTATCTCATCTCCTCGTATCCTGTAAATAATTGAGCCCTACTCTACCTGTAACATTGGTGCATTTAATTCTTCCATAAACATTTCCATTTGTTCCTTTTCTTGATTTCCATATTTCTCTGCTTTATACAGACTTTCATAGAATTTCAAAAATATTACAAATACTTCTACAGGATCCGTTATCTTCATTGTTATAGTCTCCCTTAGTTTGGTGACAGCCCTTTCTATTTTCTGTTGCCTGAGGCGTTGTGCTAAAAGTTTTTGTGCTCAAGGGTTATTATAAAAAAACAGCTGCATAACAGCAGTCTTTCTAAACTCATGCATGTTATCAAGGTAATCCCTCTGTTTAGCATTCTGCGGTTACTCCTCCTCTTCTTCTGTCATATTCCCCCTACTTTACAATACTTTAACATTTGCCCATCCCTCAAAGAAATTCTTGTTACTTAAATATATCTCCCTTTCTTTTATTTCCACCCCATTTTCAAATTCCACTTTAATTTCATCATACTCCCTAGCTATATCTTCAGAAGAAATTTCTGTCTTCCCCGATAGCTCCTGAATAATTTCCACTACCCATTCTTTAAATTCCTCTATCTTCAACAGATAGGTGGAAAGGCATCAGTGTCTCATTTGTACTTCATTACCCTGTATTTTTATTTTAGTTATTATTGGTGCATGATCTGAAATAGTTATTGGGTGCATATCAAGATCTTTAATTAAATGGACATGTTCCTGTGAAATATAAATTATATCTAGCCTTTGCCAGTTTTTGTATATTGGGGAATAATATGTAAATTCACTCCGAACTCCCAATACTGAATTCACATCTCCCATGCCAAATACTTTCATAAATTTCTGTAAACATCTACCCTCCTATTTTATATTTTCCCTTCTGGGTCATGCAGACACATCTTCACTGTTGCAAATCAAACTCCAGTCCCCACCAACAATTAATATTCCTTGCTGAAAGCTGATTATTTCTCCCAAAATTTTCTTCAGCACCAGTATAGTAGTTTTTGGTGGAATATACATATATACCATAATAATATTCATCCCTTGCCAGTAGCCCCTTGGTACTACAAATATTTTCTTTTTATCATCTTCTATTATTGTTGGAGTTCCTCTTGCAGTTAATACAAGAACTCCTCTCTTCCTTTGCCCCAGGTATTCCACTGAATAACTATCCTGAAAACCTTTCTTTATCAAATTCACATGTTCAGTTCTTTCCAAGTGTGTTTCCTGTAGTATAGCTATTTGCACTCTACATTTTTAATATAGTTCACTACTCTTTCTTTTTTTTTGTTTTTACCTGTGAGACCATTAATGTTTAAAGACATTATAGAAAGAATCATATTCTTGCGGGATTATTCCCACCATTTACTGATCACAGCTTTTTTGTCAAATGTCTAATTCCAGCTTTTGTGTTGCATGCATGCACTGTTTGGCAAGCTAATCTTTTATACAGTTTCTTGTCATCTCCATTTGAGCCTATGTCACATCTTGCAAGACATATTGTTTTATTGAAAACACTCAGACAAAAACACTCAGGCGCACACACACACGCGCACACACACACACACACACACACACACACCCTAAAACCTATTAAGTTAATAATAACACACAAAGCTATGTACATTTTCAAATATTGAAGTTTTACCCTCCTAATAGTAGCAAATGTTCCATACTGACAGCCACACACACAGACTCAAGCTAAACTAAAATAAGGATTGTCCATGCTAAAACAAATGGTAGAGCCTGTGATTCTATTAAGTGTTGTCTGGTTTTGCCTTATCTTTATAGCTTTGTCAGCTGGAAGAACACTTGAATGCTTTCAAAAAACATTTTTTCCAAGCCATTTCTCTTTATCAGATTGTCTGCTGTAGACATGAGAACCAGATGCAAAACTGCTTATTAGGAAAAAAGTCTTATAATCAGTATTCTTTTTCATTTGCTTGCTTTCTCTTGAAAGTATTTACTGTATAAAGCTAATGGCCTTAACCCAGCCATTCCCGTATATAAGAATGTGAAAAAGCACACTAAATTTTCTTTTGTCATGGCGTTTTAACCACTTTTTTTTACATTGCAGTGCCTACACTTCTTAAATCTGAACAAGGAGAAAGAGAGAAAGACAAACAAAAAGAAAAAAAACAGGAACACCCATTTACATTAGTATCCTGTTACACTTAAAAATAACCAAAAACACTTTACTTTATAACATGCAAAGAAAATCATGCACAATTTAACTAGTACTATTAAGAAAAAAATTGGTTTACTCACAGTTAACTTTCTCCTTCCTCCTCCCCTTACCTGAGTTTTATTCTGAACATTAATGACACGAAGTAAGGTATATGCTTTAGAGTCCCCTACAAGTTTAACAAAGTCCAAAAAGTCCAAGATTTCTAGATTTTCTTGTTCTGTCCTGTTTCACAAATATAAGTATTGATTTGTAATCCCACATTTATCAGTTTCCAAGTTGCTGGTTTTATTCTTCAAATGTTAATGACATGAAGTAGGGCATATGCTGTAGAGTCCCCTACAAGTTTAACAAAGCCCCCAAAAGTTAATACTTCCATATTTTCATTTCCAGTGCACTCTCAATTCTTCTAGTCAACTCATGTGCTTGTTACACCTCTCTCAAGCATTTTGCATTGAAACACTAGGAAAGGTTTCACTGACACAGTCTCTGTGTGGCCTTTATTACCTGAAGAACAAGAATCAGAATCTCCGTCTGTTTCACAGCTCACTTTTTGTTGGACAAACATTTGCATTTCTTCCTTGGCATGTATTTCATCAAAAAAATATTTTGTTCCTACAGGGAAAATATTTTGAAGATAGCTGGGTATAGGAGTTTGAATCTCATGCCTGCTTTTCGACATTCCATGAATAATGGAATAATTTTACTCTTTTGCCTGGTGAACAATGAGTAGTCATTCTCCACAAACACTCTGCTGTCTCCCACTCTTTGTATTTTGTCCTTCTTGCCACCGTTTTGTCAGAATCAACTCCTCCTACTGGTAAGATTGCATCTTTACTATTAAAGGTCTAGATTGTTTTCTCATAGCCAGTTTTGGAGCATACGCACAAGTGCCCTTTCAACTAATAATTCCTGTTGTGGAATACCAGTCCAGTTGCTTATTTGTGTTTTCATGAAATTAATACAGTTTGTTCTTTCCAGCTTCTCAGGTACAGCAGAAAATCTCAGCTTTTCCCTATGTGCTGTGTCCTCTAATTCTATTATTTTTTGAAACATCTGTTCTTGTGCATTCTCATATTTAGCCAGCCCTTTTCTTCATTTCAACTTCTGAGTTTTGCAGTTTTATCATCTTATCTGAGTATCTGTTTAAAGCTTCTTCCATTTTTTCTAGCCTCTTATTGATGTACTTCATCAGTGTTTCATTTGTTTTAGTCAGATCTTTGTACACTTGCTTTATAATTGTTTCAAGGTTACTAGAAGTCTTTTCCCAATCAGTGTTTTATCGTCATCATTTCTAGCTGATTTTCATCAGATAATCTGTGTTTCCCTTTGCAGACTAACCATGATTGCCTGGTACAGAGAACGTGAAAGAAAAATCATCCAGAAAAGGTGAAGAGAAAAGTCTGACTGGGAAGGATCTTGCAGCTGTTAAGCAAAAAGCAGGTTAAGCTTCAGCTTTGGTTCAAGAGATGGTCTCTAGTAATTTACACAAAAATAAATACATACATAAATAAATAAGTCAGATGTACTCAGAAGTGGATAGAATAAATGAAACATTGCAGGAGTATGTCTGGAAAAAATTGAAGAAGCCTTAAGTAGTTATTCAGATAACTGATAAAACTGCAAAAAAGCAGAGGTTGAAATGAAGAAAAGGCCGACTGTCGGGCATCTCAACAAGAGCTGTTTCAAAAAATACTAGAGCTGGAGGACAGAGTGTGCAAAGAAAACTTGGGATGTTTTGTTGTACCAGAAAAATTGGAAGAAGAGTTGGTATTATTTTTATACAAACATAAATAAGCAACTGGTGTTCCACAAAAGAATTTGTTAACCAGAAGGCACATTGAGTGTATGCTCCAAACATGGCTATGAGAAAGCAACCAAGTCATATATTAGTATCTAGCAGAAAGACTTGATCCTGGTAAAACTGTGGCAGATGGGAAACATTTTAAAAATGAAGTCAGTGTGCTTATGAAATATTATTATTCATTATACACCAGGCAGAAGAGAACCAATTTTGTCTTAGCAATCAGTCATTGTCAAGGGTTGGGTATATGATACTCATACTGCTGTATCCAGTTGTCTCCAGAGTATTGTCCTGGTTGATCAAATACATTTTTGATGGAGAGCATGCTAAGGAGGAAATAAAAAAAAATGTTTATCCAACAAAAGGTGAGCCAGCAAACAGAAAGGGACTGTAATTCTCATTCTTCTGACAGTAAAGCTCATAGAGAGACTTTCCTATTGAAACTTTTTCCAGTGTTCCAAAGGGAACTGTTAGACAGAAAAAAGCACAGGAATTGACGAGAAGAATTGGAAATACCTTGGACTTGAACCAGAGTCTAATGTTGAGAGATGAAGATGATTAGGAAGAAGACCAGCAACACTGAATTTAGTGAATAAATGTGAGATTATAAAGCATCAGTTACATTTGTGAATTAAGGCTTTGTAAATTATGGTGGCTGAGAAAAAAATTGGAATTTTGTTGACTTAAACATAGGGGTGGACTGTGAAGCTAATACCCCATTTTATGTTTTTAATGTTTAGAAGGGCATTGTGGGGGGGGGGCTAACTCTAAGTAAGACAGTATTTGCTCTTAGTATTTGTATAAAACATTTCATGAAGAAAGCTGCATGTTCTATTGTAAAGCAGCTTTGCATAATATGCAGTCAGTGGTATTTTAAATATGTGGGTGTCCAGTGGCTGTTGTAGGTGTCAAGAATATTTAAGTAAGCAAGGACCTTTTTTGTTGTAAGAAATGTTATGCTGTACAGTTTAGCAAGAGAAGAAAGGCTGAACAGAAGCAAGTTTAACTTAATGTAATACTGTGATCTTGGTCTGCTAGAGGTGGAGAGGGGTGTCACAGTGATCTGATTTTATTATATGTAGCACTAAGACAATAATTTCCCTTGATTTTACATGGGTGAATGTCTAATGCCCTTGGATTAAGCTGAAAATAAATTTTTTTGCAAGTAAACAAGCTTGAAAAATAAGATCAAATTATGAAAGTCATGAAAAAGGCTAAGCTTATTGCACCTACTAAAATATTAGACCATTTTTTGCCATTAGCAAATTTTCTCAGTGAGACTAGAAGTCTACAGCTGAAGTTAGTTAGGGGAATTTTCTACATTCTGTTCCGAGTGAAACTGGAAGAAAATAAGAAACCATAGTCTACCCAGCAACCTTAATAATGTAATGCATTTAATTGAAAAGTGCATAATTTAGTTTTATTTAAAGGTAACAAGTGCACCTTTCATTTTCGCTGAAAATCGGTGTTTCCTGAAAGCATACAACCTGTTTGTCACATCTGGAAGATTTATTTAGATAAAAGAACAGACACCAATCTGTGTAAGTGGGAACACCAGCAGTAACCTGCACTTTAACAATGGTAAACTTAATTTTAAGCTGGGCTATGGCTGTAGGTGTAACTGCCGATTTGTGGCAATTGTTCCTTTCTGTAGGGGTAAAATCATTTTTTGGAAATGTATATAGTTTTGTGTGTTCATTCTAAGTTAATGGAGATAAGGGTGTTCAAAAGGTTTTGAGAAATGTGACATGGGTTCTTAAGGAGACGAGAAGAAACAACTGTATAAAAAGATCAGCTTGCCAAACATTAGTTTGTACATGTAAGGCAAACGTTGGAAATACACGTTCAAAAAAAAAACTGTTGTATAATAAATGGGAACAGTTACTTTTTATCATAGTGGCTTGTATGTCCATAGTATCTTGGAATGTAAATGGCCTTACAGGTATAGACAAAAAGGAAAGTGCAGAGTACAACTAGCAATTGTGCAGAAGACACATTTGGAAAGAAATGAGGACATGAGCTTGAAAGGAAGATTTTGGGATAGATATTCAGCAGAATATCAGGGACAAAGGAAATGGGGAGTAATAATACAGATTGCTTGAGATGCTCTGATAATGATAAAAGAGGGAAAAAGACAGTAATTGTAGATTTGTGGTAGTAAGGAACTATTTGCAAGGGAGGAGGATTATGCTGGCTTGTATATATGTTTTACCCAAAACTGCTATTATGGAGCTTAAATAAAGTTTTGGGAGGAATAATTGGCT
This sequence comes from Protopterus annectens, assembly GCF_019279795.1. Classification (NCBI taxonomy): domain Eukaryota; kingdom Metazoa; phylum Chordata; order Ceratodontiformes; family Protopteridae; genus Protopterus; species Protopterus annectens. The sequence continues at coordinate 848,295,334 of NC_056726.1, read as the reverse complement.
TTCAGCAGGGAATATTACTTATAGAAAGGGACTGGATTGTTTACAATAGTGAGGCTATGCTGGGGGGACCCAGAAGGGAAAATATGACAAATGAGGGATGTTTTATGAAGAGATTTATGAATGTATTTGGTATGGAAGATGTGAATTCAGTGCTAGGAACTTAGACAGAATTTACATATTATTCCCCAAAGTACATTATCTGGGCTAGAATGAAAATAAATTATATTTCACAGGAAAATGTGCATTTAATTGAAAGCTTCAGCATACATCCAATAACTATTTCAGATCATGCACTGATAAAAATAAAACAAGATAAAAATGCAAGATAATGAACTAAAGATGAGATGCTGGCATTTTCTCACCTAGCTGTTAAAAAGTGAGGAATTTAAGGAATGGGTAGTGGAAATTATTTGAGCGTTATTAGGGAAAATAGACATTTCTTCAGAAGGAACAGCTAATGAGTGGGATAAAATGAAAATGAAGTTTAAGTAAGGTAGAAATAAAAGAGAAAGAGTTATGGTTAACAGGTAATAGCAATTATTTAGAGGGGCTGACAAAGGTAAAATCATTGCATAATAAGGGAAATCTCACTAAATAAGAGAAGAAAGAGTAGCTGAAGAGTGCCAAAGATAAAACAAGGGAGTATTTGAATAATATGCATGAACTTAGAAGGATTACTGTTAAGCTGTTTATGATAACTACAGAGTCAAAAACTTTTACCACATCAGCATAGGCAACATAAAGTAGAAATGTAAATGGTCTTACAGCTTTAGACAAAAAAGAAAAAAAAAAGTTGGTTATTTTTCTTGACATACACTCCCTAAGATCCTACAGAGATATTAGAGACATTTCAGAAATTTTATGAAAATGTATATAAAGCAGAGGAATGTGGAAACCAAGAAAGAACACAAAAAGAAACATCTGTGGAAGATTTAATTTTTTCAAGCTCAGAGGAAGATGAGCCCCAACAACTAATAGTTAAGACAGAGGAATATTAGATAAAAAATGGTCATGTATAATTTGTCTTCAGGGAAGTCTTCAGGAACAGATGGCATTCCTGTGAACATTTGGAAGTTAGTGGATAATAAAGTGATACAGAGCTGGAATATTTTAAAAGGAGGGGAAGCCCCAGCATCTTTGAAGCAAGCTGCAGTGGTTATATTACCTAGAGAGGGTAAAGAGACCCAGGCTCATACACACCCATTTCAATTTTAAACACCAAGTGTTTGTCTATACTACTAAAAAAATGGCAAAGGTGTTGCCAAAGATGATGGGATCTTGATTACTCTGGTTTTGTGGAGGGGAGTCAAACAGTCAACAAAATTAATAGAATAATAATGATCCAGAATGTAAGAAAATACCACTTTTGTTTGTCAGTCTTGATGCAGAGAAAGTATTCAACAGAGTAAGCTGGGATTGTATGAGTAGGGTAATGGAAGCATTCATATTCCCTGATACAACAGTAAGTTTAATTAGGAGGTTACATGAAAGATCAGAGGAAAGAATTAAAGTGTGAGGGTTCCTCTCCAATAAATTGTGTTTGAACAGAACTGGTGTGGTAATCAAGAAAAGTTGGCTTTATTTGTTGATATTGATAAATATACTTGATAAATCCAGAATGTGTTGTGGAACATTTTCAGATACATTCACTTAGGATACAAAATTAATGAAGATAAAACAAAGGCTGTAGCTGTAAATGATGTACCCACTCATGACTTTGTTCATCAGTAGCCATAGATTAAGTATTTAAGAGCATGGATTAAAACGCTTCTATTATGGCAGCTAATGCCATGTAGGAAATGAGTAAGCAAAATCTGAGAAACTGGAAGCTCGTTTATGGATATGGATATTAAAATACAAGCAATGAAAATGTTTTAGTCTCTTTAGTTTTATATACAGATCAGGCGTATTTTTGTCAACCAGTGGAAAAGTTGTAGGCAATAAATAATAGAGTTGTAGGAATTTATCTTGGAGGGAAAGAAGGGTTTAGTTAAAAGGGATAAGTTGATTTTTCCCAACAGAACAAGGTAGTTTAGGATTATATGATTTAATACATATTATAGAGCTAATGAGTTAAGGCTCATATGCATAACACGAACAGAAGATTATAATTCAGCGTGGGAAGGGATGATTATGATTTGGGGGCAAGTTAAAAAATAAGGAAAGAAAGGGATTCTGGATGCAGATCCTTAAGATGAATAATAACCACTACTAATTATTATATTCATAAAGTTGCAGAAAGTATTCCAATAACTAAGCCAACACAGATGTTGAGAAAGAAAATTTTGCAAGTAGGGAAAGACTGCAAGGGGGATACAGAAAACAGGCAAGACGAGGCTTGAATTTATTGGAGAAACTGGCAAAGGAACCAAGTTATTGGGAACAAATAATTAAAGAGGGAAAAATAATAGAATGGGAAGAGGTTTGGAAGAAGTTTGGACTGCAGGTTAAAGACTGACTTTTCTATCAGGGATTGATATCAGAGTATGGGCAAAGACAAAGGGATGGGGAGTCCTAAGTGAAAGACCTTCTCTGATAGAGTTTTTAGTTGAACTAGAGCAGAAGCTGCTGTTAAAAAAGATATAATCAGTAGGGCATACAAAACATTGCATGATAACAATACGGATCAATCAGGAGGTTAGAAAAGATTAGGAAGAGCGACTGGAAAAGCAGTTTGCAAGGGAATAAGGGAAGGCATATGTATGGCTCGCCAAGTATGCAACAAAGTTCAGAAAGTTTAGGATTTTTGTATGTGTTTGCCTAGGTGTTTTTATACCCTAAGCAGACTTCAAAGAATGTTTCCTCAGTTAAATAACAAATGTTGGAAGTCTCATGGAGAAAAAAATTATCATCATGTGTTTTTGGAGTATAATATGTTGGGAAATTTTTAAAAATTCAATATAGGGTACATTGTCAGTAATATTGGCCAAGCAAATGAGTATAACTAAGGAAATTAATTTCCGAGCTGGGTTATGGGATCTGAATCTGAATTGCCGACACATAGTAAGGCCTTGCTATGTTTAATACTGGTGGCTGCTGAAGTAGTGAATATTGTAACAGAGGTAAAAAAGAAGGAAATGGGATGGGTAGAAGTAAATTACATAGAAAAAAATGGAGATTGTGGGAACAATACATGCAGAAAAATATTTTGGAGGAATGAAGTTTAAGAAAAGGTAAGAGTTGAACAATTTATGTAATGTTGGATTGATTGTATACATTAAAAGAATGTATAATACCTGTAAATGTGAACTTGTTAATATGGTTTTATTACTTTTATGTAACTTTACGTTTGTGTCACAAGTGAAAATTCAATAAAGGCGTGTTTTAATTTTTGAATTTGGGTACTATCACGTACAGGTTTAGAAAAGAAATATTGAGAACTGGTCTCTAAGCATTTTCTTTCTTTGGCACTCGGGGTATCCTTGAATAAAACCCTTTCCCCACCTGGGAAGTTGTGGTTCTATTACTCTTTGGGACCAGCATGTGATGAAGAACAGGTAGAATCAAGCGTCTGACCTGCAGGATGAAGAATGACCAACCTTGGGAAGGGGAATTTCCTTCACCTGCCATGTGTAATCTTGATGAATGATTTTCAGACCCATTTATCTGAAACAATGTGTCGCCAAGAAGGAAAAATTGATTTTCAGACATTTGAAAGAGAAAAGGGGTCAGGGTGGGAGGGGGTCACAAGATCTCTTGAATAGTCATTCAAACTTGTTTTGACTGTCCTTGGTTTTGGGAAGTTTGAGTTTTCTTTTTGGAACCTCCTTGCCATTTCTTCTTAAACATCTGTTTACTTGAATTTTTTTGACACTGTCTGTTCAGTATTTTGCCAGAACTGGGTGAGAAGAAAGAAGATCATGTGAACAATTTGGAAAAGGAGGGCTGAAACATATTTGGGATTCCCTGAATCAGCTTGTCCATTTCAACGCACTTTTTGACTACTTTTCTAGCAGAAGGGCCAAAAACTAAATCTCTATCCAAGGGAGAATTTAAACTCCCAATTTCTATGGGAGGTTCTGAGAATGCAGCCAAGCAAACCTCTTTAAAACAGTACCAGTGGCCATAGCACTGGAATAAGTATCAACAGAGTCATACATAAACTGCAACCATTGAATAGTGACCTGTGCAGTAAAAGAAACTAGGATATTTACTTTCCTAGGTTGGTACGAGGCTATTGGCCTCAGGGCCTATACAAGCCTAGCCATAACAATTCCCTGGATATTTCTTCCCACAATATTTACTTCCCTGGACCACTGTCTAGCAGGGCGACTTATGTGATCCCCAGGGTGAATTTCTTCTCTCCCATCCAGTCGTCAAGGTTCCTTTTGAAGAGGGCCAAGAAGACTCTCTGCTTGACATGTATGAGCAGTCTATTCAAGTATGGGGAGTCTCTGGGTCAGGAACCTATTCCTCCAGCATGTTTTGTTCATTGTGATGACGAGGTTTAGATCCCTGGAGCGTGTGGCTCTGAGGGATTGGGATTTCTTTAAATGGAGCATATCCAATAGCTCAGGGTTTGACATGGCCTTGTATGTTAAGTAGAGATCACCTCTGAGTAGACGATATGCGACAGAGTATAGCTGGAAGTTTTTTTAGACGGTCAGCATAGGGCATCTGCTTTATGCCTGTGATTCTTTTAGTGAGGAATTTCTGTGGCCTTTCCAGCTGTTGCAGATGTCTTGTGAGGTACATACCAAACAGGGCGTTGTACTCTATAATGGGTCTAATGAGGGATGAGTACAGTGGGACAATGACCTCCTTTTTTCTGGATGAAAAACCCTTAGTAATGAGTTGTGCCACATAGGTTCATAGGTGGGTACTAGGCTATCTGCCTGAAGGCATTTATAAGCCTAGCCAGAATGTGTTGGCTTTCACCACCCCCTTAGATTAGTTCCCTGTGCCTTTGTCCAGCAGAGCCACTGAAGTGATCCCCGAGGTAAACTTTCTGTTTCCCATCCACTCGTCAAGGTTTCTTTTGAAGAGTGTTAGCGAGGAGCTCTGCCTAATGTAGATTGGGATCTTGTTCCAAAGCATGGGAAGTCTCTGGGACAGGAATCTATCCCTCCAGCACGTCCTATTTATTGTTGTGGTAAGGTTAAGATCCCTAGAGCGTGTGGCACGAGGGGATAAGGTTTTCTTTAGGTGGAGCATGTCCATCAATTCTAGGTTGGACATGGCCTTGTATGTGAGGCAGAGATCACCTCTGAGTAGGCGGTATGCAACTGAGTACAACTGTAGTTTCTTCAGTCGAGCTGCATAGGGCATATGTTTGAGGCCATTGATCCTCTTGGTGATGTACTTCTGTGGTCTTTCCAGCTGTTGCAGGTGTCTTGTAAGATACATCCCAAATTGGGCGTTGTACTTTAAGATGGGTCTGATGAGTGATGAGTAGAGGGGCACAATGACCTCTTTTGATCTGGATGCAAACCCTTTTGTGATTAGGTGGGCCATGTAGAAAACTTTTCTAACCACTTTGGCAATGTGATTATCAAAGATGAGATTACTATCTACTTGGGTCCCCAGATCCCTTATTATGTCTTCGTATTTAGGGGACTACCACCTATGTGGTGGTTTGTGGGTATTTTGTTTTTTCCAAAGGGGATGACTGTACACTTTTTGGCATTTAGCTTGAGGCCATGATTTTGACATCAGGTATGGGTCTCAGTGAGACCCTTTTGGAGGATGTCTGTGTCAGCCAATGAGTCAGTTATAGTCCCTAGTTTGCAGTCATCTGCGAACTTGGTCAGCCATAGTCCTCCTGTGCTTGCCTGTACCTCTGAGAAGTATATGCCAAACAGGAGGGGTCCTAGGACTGAGCCCTGGGGAAAGCGACTTGTAACCGGTTTAGAGTCGGACCTAGCTCAGGCAGCTCTCACCATGTGGGTTCTGTCCGTGAGCCAGTTGGCAACCCATCTTGTGATGTAGGAGTTTATGTTCAGGATGGTGAGCTTGTCTGTAATACCAGAATGGGGAATGGTGTCGAAGGCCTTAGCGAGGTCTAGGTAGGCTGTGTGTTCCACCTTTCCCTCGTCTATAGCCTTGGTAACTGTCTCAAATAAGTCCACCAGATTTAGGAGGCATGATCTGCCCTTAACTAAGCCAAACTGGGTAGGGTCCAGTGTTTGGAAGTTCCCAATGTCTCTGTTAATGAGTTCTATAATGATGCACTCCATAGCCTTGCAGACCAAGCTAGTCAGGCTTATAGGCGATAGTTCCCGGGGTCTGTTGTGGCTCCACCTTTGTGGAGCAGAATAACCATTGCTGTGCGCCACTCTGAGTATGTAGCCTGTGTAGAGGCTGAGTTTGAACAGTGTGTTTAGGTGAGGGGTTAGTTCGTCTTTGAGCTCGTGTAGGACGCAGGCTGGGACACCGTCCGGTCCCATTGATGCTGTGTTTTTGGCTTTGGAGAGGGCTGTTTTAAACTGAGTGTCTGTGATTTCAGCGACTCTACATTCTTCTGATATGGTTATGGGCCCTTTTGGGGTGAGAGGGGGGTGAAGTTTGCGGTTAACCTGTCTGCCAGGATGTTGGCGATATTGGTCGGTTCAGTTTATTCTGTGCCATTCTGCACTAACTCTGAGCAGATATGAGCATTGCCACTTAGATTCTTGACATAGTTAAAGAATGCCTTGTGGTTATCTTTGGAGTCCTTGGCAATTTTTCTTTCAAAGCTCGCCTTGGATAATTTTATGAAGGATCGTAGTTTCTTGCTGATACTAATCAGGGATGTCTTCCCTTCTTGGGATTTTACTCTTTTTCTGCACTAGTTTCCTCCTTGTATTATATAGCTTGTTTATGGCAGGAGTCCACCAGACTGGTTTCCTTTTCTTGGAGGAGTGAGTCTTGGTTTTGCTTGGGATGGCATAATCCATGCATACTTATAGCTGCCCGTAGAATGCATTAGTAAAGGATTTTGCAGCTTAGATAGTGTTATCCTTCAGCATGGGGGATTTGAGACTTTCCACCTTGGTCTTAAGTAATGTGAAGTTTGCTTTTGAAAAGTTTTTCACGGTGGCTTTCTTGTCATAGAAAGATTTCCTGACATTGAAGGATTTCCTGACTGTTGTGGTGATGTGGTTATCGAAGGTGAGACCACTGCCCACCTGTGTCCCTAAGTCTGTCATCGAACTTTTGGTGTTTAGTGTACTGCCACCTATGGCTACATGTTTTTTCCCAAAGGTGATAACTATACATTTCCTGGCATTATGCTTGAGCCCATGGCTCTGGCACCAAGCGTCTGTTTCTGTAAGGCCCTTTTCTAGAATATGCACATCATTTGGGGATTCAGTAATGGCTCCCAGTTTGCAGTCATCTGCGAATTTTGTAAGCCAGAGTCCCTTATTGTTGACCTGTACTTCAGAGAAGTAGATGCCAAATGAGCAGTCCCAGGACTGAACCCTTGTCGCTTGTCTGGAGCTAGATTTGGAGTCTGCTACCTTTACAGACTGGGTTCTGTCAGTAAGCCAGTTGGCAACCCATTGAGTGACATAGGGATTTATGCCCCGTTTAGTAAGTTTATCTATGATTCCAGAGTGGAGGATGGTGTTGAAGACCTCGGCGAGGTCCATATAGGCTGTGTGGACCACCTTACCCTCGTTCACAGCTCTGGAGACTGATTTGAAGAAGTCAGTCAGGTTCAGAAGACAAGATTGACCCTTCACAAACCCAAACTGGGAGGGTCCAGTGTTTGAAGGTTACCAATGTCTTTGTTTACAAGTTCCATTATAATCCGTTCCATGCCCTTGCAGATCAGGCTCATCAGACTGATGGAACGGTAGTACCTGGGATCCAAGGTGGATCCCCCTTGTGGAGTGGGATAACTGTAGCTGTGCACCACTCAGTGGGCACGAAGCCTGAGGTGAGGCTATAATTAAACATGACACTTAGGTGAGGTGCCAGTTCATTTTGTAGTTCATGTAGTACACAGCCTGGGATGTCATCTGGTCCCATGGATGCAGTATTCTTGGCTTTGGAGATTGTGGTTTCTACCTGTGTGGCTGTGATTACCATAATTTGGCAATCCTTTGTTATTGAGATGGGCACTTTAGGGGGTGAGGGGGGGTGAAGTTGGCACTAAATCGATCTCACAGGATATTGGCAATATCCTTGGGATCAGTATATTTAATGCCATTCTGTTGTAGTTCAGAGCAGATCTGAGCATTGCCATATAGATTCTTGACATAACTATAGAAATGCAATGTGGTTGTCTTTGGAATCTTTGGCAATTTTATTTTCGTAACTAGCTTTGGAGGATTTTATGAGGGATCTCGGCTTCTTACTGAGGCTACTGGTAAGGGAGTTTTTTGCATCCTTGGATTTTCCTCTTTTCTGCAACAGTTTCTTCCTTCTGTTGTATAGTTTGTTTATGGCAGGGGACCACCAGATTGACTTCCTTTTTTTGGAGGAGAGCATCATGGTTCTATTTGGGATGGCACGATTCATGCATGAGTGGATATGCTCATACAGTGCCTTAGTGTAGGATTCAGCAGTCGAACTTTTAGCTCCCGTCTGCATGGGTGTTATGAAGTTTGTCACTTCTGACTTGAGTAGCATGAAGTTGGCTTTGGAGAAGTTTTTTACAGAGGTTTCCTTACTTGGAGGTGGGGGTGGGATGTGGATGTCAAGGGTGATTAGCTTATGGTCAGACCTGACCGATGAGGGGGTGACCACTGGTCTGGAACATCTATCTCCCATGTTGGTAATGATTAGGTCTAGGATATTGGAGCCCCTGGTGGGGCCAATGGATTAGTTGATGCAGGATGTTGGAATTTATGATTTCCAAGAGCCATTGGGAAAAGGTGTTGGTACCCGAGTAGTTTTCCCAGTTAATGGCAGGGTAGCTGAAATCACCTAGTATTAGGGTGTTTGATTGTATCTTAATATTTCCAGTATGTTTAGAAAGGTGTAGTTAGAATCTTGGGGCATGGTGGGTGATCTGTAGCAAGCTACAATTTGGATTGCAGTCTTACCTAGTGTTAGTTGCACTTGGAGAATTGAGATGCATTGTGTTGGGCAACTAGCCTGGAGGTGTGAATATCCTTGGTGAATATGGACACTCCTCCACCTTTAGTGTTTCGGTCTAGGTGTAGTGCCCGAAAAGTGTGGTAAGAGTTGTAGCCTGGTATTGCAGGGGTGCTCTCTGGAGCCTTGAACCAGGTCTCAGTTACTGCACAGATATCAGTGTTCTCCATTTTTAGGAGTGCCTCGACTGAGTTCATTTTGAGGTTTAGACTTCTAGCATTGAGTCGCATTACCTTCAGATTTTGCATGCTTGTATGTTTTTCGGTGGTGGTTTTGTCCTTTGAACCTTGCCTAAAATTGGTACTATAGGGGTGGCAAGAGCGTTCGCCAGTAACCTGAATCCCAGGGGCAACAGATGCAGACCATCTCGGGCAAAGCATCGTGGTTTGTCAATCATGTCATCACAGGCAGACAGGTACTGGATCCCCTTTGAATGACACCAGAAGCTTAGCCAATTGTTGAAGTCAATCATTTTGTCCTTATACTGTGGTATCATTCTGGGCGAAGGCAGGATGCTACTCAGGGCTAGGGTCATACCTCCCTGGGCCACATGATCCGAGAGCTCTTCCATGTCTCTTTTCATGTAGTCCAGGGAGGTACGTCTCAAGTCATTCATGCCAACATGGACAATGACAGTCGTATTTGTACCTGTTTTGGAGTTTCTTGAGTGCATGCGTTATGTGGCGGATCCTGGCACCCAACAGGCAGCTGACTGTAATTTTTTCCTTGTTCAGCCTGGTGAGTGGAACATCAGTGTGCCTGACTATTGAGTCACCTATGTCTAAAGTTTTGGGTACATTGTCTTGCCTTACGGGCTGCTGTTGGGTCGCACACTGGTGTTGTGAGCTATGTGTTAGTTTGGTTGTGGCTGGTGTTTGTTTGCATTTCAGCTCCAGAGGTCCTTGCTGCTTGGGCAGGTTAATGTTAAGGGCCTCCACATATGTGGGTTTAGTGTTGCTGTGTGTGGGTGTTGGTGTGGGTTTTGATGGACTTATGTGTTGCTTGAGGTGTAGTGCAGGTGTTAACCTTCTCCTCTTGACTGTCTAGCACAATCTTGGCTGGAGAGAGCTTTGCTTCCAGTTTGACTATGTAAGTGCATTTTTCGCAAGTTGTAGTGTTGAGTGGTAGGAGGAGAGGGTTGTCTGCGTACATGAGGCAGTTGCTGCATTGTCCCAGTATGCCCAGATTCACCAGGTGGACAGGAGAACTCACCGGAAGCTGACCTTTGGACATGCCTGTTTAGGTGCTTTTTTTGTATAGTACAAGATCTGTTTTCCCTTACCTTTGCAAGGTACTTTGCAATTATAGGCTGTTTAGTGCCTACGATTAATTTCTCCTTATTAACAAGGAGAGTTGAGTGATGTATCAGTTAAAGGCTTTCTAGTGCTTTCCAGCAGGTTCTAGAGCAAGTGCTAGTCACAGGGGTTCATATTTTAGTGCTACTACTGAGAAACCAGATATTTCTATGGAAAAATTTGAAGAGCAGACTTTCTGGCACCTGGAATAGTTTAACCGTAGCCCCGCAGTGCTGCACGATGCAAAAAACTTGCAAACTTATGCATTTTTAAGCCAGAAAGTTGAAAGTGATAGAAGTCAGCCCAAAATGGCTAATAAAATTACAATTTCAGAGCTGGAAACCACTCCTATAGTGTTAGATAGTGTTAGATAGGCAGTACAATGGTCACCACTCCCACTGGTAAGCAGTAGGACTTCCCTCTACCACAGCAGGGTCTGGATAGCTCTGAACCCAGAAAATAAAGTCCTGAAACAAGCAAAGCCTGGGATCTGGACTATACTAGCTAGGAAAGGCAGGAAATGAGCAAACATGATAGTCATTTTTTGTTTTTTTTTGGGGGGGGGGGTTGGTTAAAACAGGCTAAACAGTGCAATAATACAGTAAATAAACACAGAAAAGGCTAACACACTTGAGTGTATAGTCCTAAACAGTAAATTCAGTTAAAACTCTACAAAATTAGCAATTTAAAACTTTTTAATTGAAGCAAGGCAAGTGCACAACTGAAAAATGATTTAAGAGGCAGTAATACAGTAGAATAAGTAGCTAGTGTACATATACACAAAAGTCTATATATACAGAAAAGCAGCTAAAACAACACTAAAACAATTCAGATGCAGTGCAACCTAGAGCACTTGAGTTGTAGCAATATTAAGGAAAATATAGTTTTAATAAATGCATTAAAATATACTCAATATTTCCAAAATGTTTGAGAAGCAGAGTCAGAACACCAGGAGATTCAGGCAATTTTTTTTTTTTTTTTAATAAAGGGAGAATTAGTTACTGAAGGAAAGGAACTAAGGGGGTTGGCCTTATCAGATGTTCTCTCTGTATTAGATAGAATGAGCTGATGACACTAGAATGGGGGGGAGTGTTCAAGGTCAAATTTAGAGTAGGGGCGGCAACTGCAAGGCCAGCAGGCATAAAGACAAGATGCCAATAGGGAGGGAGAGTGGGAAGCCAGAAAACACTACATAAATGTTTATCACAGTAGAAAACCAGCAGTGAGCCTATAGCTATGAAATACAGTACAAGTATGCGGTATACAATAACATTGCTATAAATATCTAGAGTAAGCAATAACTACTAAAATAAGCAAATAAAACAGGCTGCTTGTTGCTATATATCACAGATCAGATGCTCCTTCTCAGATAGCTCTGTGTGTAATGGCTGAAACACTCAAGTTAACTTTTTAAGTACCAGAAAGTTGAAATTTGAAACAACTTTAAAAAAAAGGTCAAAAGAACCAGATTTTCTTCACAAGATGAACTGCTAATTCTACCAATTGAACAAGGTGGACTAGAATTAGCCAATTTGAGAGGGTATTTCAGAGCAACACAGTTAAGGCTCTTATACATAGCACAGGCAGAAAACTATAAGTCAAGGTGGAAAGGGATGATGATGACGTAGGGAAGAAGCACAAGAAATAAGAAGAGATTGGGATTTTGGATGCAGACTCTTAAGGAGAATAACCAAAATCATACAGAGTATTATATTCATGAAATAACAAGGAATATTCTAAGAACCAAACCAGTACAAGAATGGAGAAAAGAGATTTTGCCAATAGGGTTGACTATGGTCAGGGATACATATAATAGGCAAGAGGGGGCTGGAATTTATTGGAGAAAATTGGCAAAGGAACCAAGGTATGGGGAACAAATAACTAGAAAGGGAAAGGTAATAGAATGGGAAGAGGCCAAAAATGTATTTGGACTGCAGGTTAGAGATTGCCTTCCCTGTCAAGGATTGATATCAGAGTATATGCAAAGGGGAAGAAATAGGGGCCTCCTAAATGAAAGACCCACACTGGTAGAGTTTTTAATAGAATGTAGAACAGAAAGTGCTGTTAAAAAGGGAATAATTAGTAAAGCATATAAAGTATACTGCATGATAATTACAAGAATCAATCAGAGCAGCTTAGAAAGGATTGGGAAGAGAGATTGGATAAGTAATTCACAGAGTGACAATGGGGGCTTATATGTACAGTATATCTCCCAAATATGCAACAATGTCTAGAAGATTTAGGATCTTTGCCTGGAAATGTTACATAGGTATTTTTATACCCTAAGTAGACTACAAAGAATTTTTCCTCAGGTGATTCTTTGTGGGCTGCTATGTCGGAGATGCTGGGTGGGTGAATTGGACTGACTAGGGAGATGATTCTTTGAGTTATGCTACAGAATCGAATTTGTCTAGACATAGTAAAGCCTTGCTGAGTATAATTATGGTGGCTGCCAAAAAAACATTTACTAGAAAGTGGAAATCAAAGTCTAGACCAACTTTACTAGAAGTAGTGAATATAGTAACTGAAATAAAACAACTGGAATTGGGATCTTTAGAAAAGAGAAAGAGCAAACTACATAGAAAAAAATTGGGAATTGTGGGAAAAGTATATGAGGTTTAAGTGGCAGGATTTGAATGAGCTATATAATGCTTAACTGCCAATGACTAGAATGTTTATAAGTGATTAGTAATGTTTACAACTACTGTTGTTTCAGTTGTGTCTGTGATGTAAACTGTTTACAACTAAAGTGATTTCATCATGTATGTTTTTCATTTATATAAATGTAAGATTGCCTTTGTCACGTGGAAATTTAATAAAGATGTCAGAAAAAAAAGAAGAAACTGCTGATAAAAGATTCATCTTACTTTCACAGTTTGTCAGAATAGACTTCAATATACGAGCCTGACAATTTGCAATTCTGAAAATCAAAGTTGCAGAAAAATATATTTATTTCGCCATGCCTATCAATAATTTCCCCATCCTTATTATAAAGAGTAGGACTGGAATTAACTAAGTGCTTAACAGCAGTGGAATCAACTAAGGCTATAGCTACTGGGTCAGGTATGAGAATAGTGTACAAAAATGTAAAAGACTGAGAAACTTTACACGTCCTCTTAGTCCTTTTATGGACAGTTGGCTAACTATAAAGAAAAATTTCACGCAGAAAGACACACATCAGCAACACCACAGTCCAAATACAAATTGATAAAAACAGCCAGAAAGGCCAGATAATCCCAGATAGCAAATTTTTCACAAAACACCAGAACTTTTGCCTAAAACTTCTTTTAATAAATGAAACAGATCCTCAAGTAGATAAGACAGGAGGAATGGGTGTATGTTTTGGAAAATCCTTCTGTAACAACTCATAGTATTTCCTGAGGGACTGAAAAACCTCAATGTTCTCCTACGGAAAACACAGGGACATTCTAGTTATAGTCTCATAAAAAGAGAACCTCCCACAGGGGGGATTAGAAATCCGAGGAAGAAAACCTAAATCCATCCCTGCATCTTCCTTTTCAGGTTCAGAATCTTGAATCTCTTTAGGAAATGAGGACTCCCTCTTACGTTTGCCTGGAGATATTTTATAAGAAGGATCAATAGCCTGAATTAAACTTTGATCCAGTCCCAATAAACTATTCTTATCAAAAGAAATTTGAAGACAGTTAGATACTTGGTTTTCTGTTTCTTTTTGACAGGCGCAATGGGGCCAATCATTTTACTAATGGCAGCAGCTGCTGCCTCTGGGATGGACACAGCATTCTGACACAACAGGGGATCCTTTCCCATTTCCTCTCCTAGGACTGGCAAGAGTGGCTTTCCCTTGCCCACTGAGATGACTCCAGCAATCACAAAGGACGAGGCTAATCCATGGTCCCTAGTGGCTGTAAGTGCTACACCAGGGGGATCTAGGGTAAAAAATGAGTGGTTTGAGGTACAACAAATGGTCATAGCAGTCACCCACCTGCAGCTGAGGCAAATTCCTAACCTGCAGTGGTGGCAAGGGCTGTTTGCTTAACTTTTTCTTCTTGTGGCTGCAAGAAGGACTGACCTTGGGACTGGTAGCCTGTTCCATGGTCAACCCGAAAATGTTGGCTATTTCCCAGGGAAGATGAGCAGCAAATGCCAGTAAAACTACCAGTCCAAAAAAATTACTTTTTTGATAAAAAACACAGTAAAAAACACTTTAAACACAATCACAGCTCCGCAGTGGAAAAAATAAACACAATTTCTCCACAGACAATATGTTTTCAGTTAGTTTACTCTACTTTTAAACTGACAGAAAGAAGCAAGTGCTTCATTTCAAATTGAAATTACTTTGCAGTCTCGAGACAGTCTGTTAAATAACACTAATTGCTTTAAAAGAATACTTTCCTGAAGAGAAAAGTAATAAAATATTAACAACAGTAAAAGGGTTTGAGGACAGATGGATGGATTTAAGAAAACAGAGTTTTTTTTCCCCTAAAGAGAACTTATCTGCCCAACAAAGAAAAGCAAAACCCAACTGTCAATCTTCAAAAGGCTTAGAAGAGCGTACTGTTCAGCAGTAGTAAAGCTTTGAAAGGGTTCCTAACCAGACTTGTTTTTAGTCAGCTGAGCTCAAGCTACTTGACAGTTTGGGTGTGTGGAAAGTGCCCTGAAGCTTTGGAAGCTCGCCGGACATTATATCCTGTTTTAAGGTAAACATGAAATGCTTGCTAGTTTTGCTTACTTTACACATTAAGCAGGCATTCCTTCTTATTTTGTTTACTGTATATAAAACACCTTTGCTTACAGTATGCTTACAGTATGCAAGAAACACCTGTATCTTAAGTTGACATTAAACAAATACTTGAATATTTTTTGTTTACAGTGCACAATAAAATACCTTAGTGTACTTGTCAGCAGAAATGACTTTGTAGCTGTCATCATGGCCTGGAATTTGAGCAAAATACAAGTAATTGTGATCATTGTACATCTTAGAGAGGAAGGGATTAGAATATATTAATTTAATAATATATAAATACAAATGTATAAGATCACAATTCTCCAAGTTTAAGCACTGTTCTGGCCACATGAGAGCAAACTGTGTTTCTGAGTTGTTAGTTCATCTCCTTTTGTTATCGATTTCAGCAGCACTTAGCTAGGTCTTTGGTTGATTGGGTTTTATTTTGGCAAGTACTTCATTTTTAAGGCAAAAAACTGTAACAGTCTGTTTGATGTCTGCAGAATCTCCCAAAGAAGCTGGAGTGTGTTGAGTACTTAGCTTACAAAGGCATTTTTTTTAATTTATTTACTTTATATTTATTTAAAATGTATTAGTCAGGGTAGGGTATCAATCCACCTAGACCATTATAAGGCTCAGTAGGATGGAAATACAGCAGAAGATGCAATAGATTTTAATTACTACCAATGGTAATATAATGTAAGCATGCAGAAAGATATATGTCAGGATAATATGTTGCATAAATTAATGCCATCATATGTAGATGTGCTACAAAAGTTCAGTCAGTAAAATCAGTAAGAAGAGTACCTATACACTGTCATAACATCATATAGTATATTTATATATATGTATTTTATATATATATATATATATATATATATATATGTGTGTGTGTGTATATATATTTATATATATATATATATATATATATATATATATACACACACACATATATACATATATCTATACATATATATATATATATATATATATATATATATATATATATATATATATATATGTATATATATATATATATATATATAGATATAGATATAGATATATATATATATATATATAATATATATATATATATATATATATATACATAAAACATTATATAGTATAATATATTTTTCGGGAAGGTTAAAAGAACACATCAGGGACATCAAAAAGGGCAAGGTGGAAAGTCCTATAGCCCTTAATTTCCAAAGATTTCAAAATGGTAATCCACTGGGACTACAAGTGACTATTTTGGAACTAATTAAAAATGCACATGTAGTACATAAGTGTAGGTGGTATAAAAATTGAGGAAAAAGGAATCAATTTTTATTTTAAAATTCAATACCCCCCCCCAGAGGTCTTATGTAATTGGAAATGTTTCTTGTAATGCATCTTAAATTGTTTTTAATTGTTTAATGATATAGTTGTATAATTGAATTGTATATTTAAGGGGTATATGGGTAAATGGAACCATATTCTGTAAAGGCTTAACATAGATATTTCAAGTTCTTGTTTGTTGTTTTAGTAAACTGAATTGTAAACTTGGATAACTGGCCATCTAATTTTTGTGGTTTTGGTTGATCATATAATATAATGTTTTTTGGAGGAAATAAAATATAAAGAACAAAGTATTTGCAGTATGCATAACTATTGTGCATTGTATGTGAAGGAGAGTCCAGCATGAGTCAAATGAAGGGAAAATGTAAAGGAGGGAAACAGAAAAGGGAGAAAAAAATTAAAATTGGTGGGCTAGCAACTATTTTCTGTCCAAGCAGTACTACAGGAGATTGAGAACATATTTACTAGTAAGCCAAGGATGAAGCACCATGTAGGCAGAGAGAGAGCATCAGTGGAGATGTTGGGTCTGGGAGTAATACAGAAGTCCAATATTGTACTTCTGTTTCAACATGTCTTCTTTCAAAATATAATGTGATAAATAGATTGTTTTAATGTAATACATCAGCGTGTAGTTCAAAATCTCCCAAAGCTGCCAGCTTATAGACAGACAAATTATGTCCAACACAGTAACCTTTAATTAACAATTAAGCACTTTTGTATATTCAGATTTCAGACTTCAGAATGAAAAACAATGCAGCAAGACATACTTCTTTATATAGTAAACTGTTTCATGATGTGTTATGTAAATGCAGCTACTTAATATTCATTTGCTTGTATTACAACATACAGGCTACAGATATAGTGTCATTAATACCTGGTGGTTGGTCAGCATTCAGTGTCATTTGCCTAAACAACTCCCTCTTCAGTAACAAATTAGTCCAATCCCCACCTATAACTTGGGTGGTATTAATTCATGATCATGGTTACTTCTTTTTTGTCTTCTCGATTTCTGTAATGCAGATGCAGTCAGATCAGTACAGGAAGAATTCTTCTAATGGTCCTAAATAGCACAGTTCTTGACCCATCTTCTGTGCCTTGCTTTGTTGTGCTTTTGACTAAGTTCATAGATTACTACTAGGCTAATTTTCCTTGCAGATCATTTTAAGCCTTGACAGTTATCCCATGTGAGAATCAAACCCCATACCTTATGTTTGTAGGTAAGCACCTTAACCATTTCTCTTTAGAATACAATAATTATTAAACACAGACAAAAGTTGTTCTTTTTTTTTGCATATATTTCTTCTGTAGTTTGAGAATATTTTAATTTATTTAGTTCAAAAGTAAAACTATGTTTTAAGCTTGTTCCCCAAGTTATTTAACTGGATCCCTTTCTTTCCTACTTATGCTTGTGGCAGGACAAGCTTCTTTTATTTCTTCTGTGACACCCCTGCACTGGCCCAGTAATCAAGGAGCCTTGATCCTTACCACTGGCAACAGTGAGGGACATACACAATGGGGAGGGTGACAAGTACACATGCAGTAAAGCACAATTTCCCTTAAGAGCACACAGAGATCACAGACAGTCTGGGGCTGGTGTCCATACCTCTCAACCTGGAAACATCAAAAATCTGGAAAAGGCCCAAGAAAAATAGGTACAAATATGTATGCTGATTAACATTACATTTGCATACATAATTATGTAGCCCCACCCACTCCAATGGAATTGTGAGATACCAACTTTCAAACGCAGACTGAAGAACAGACAACCAAATTATGCCACCAAAGTCCCCTTGCAGCCATTCCAATGTCCCGTTACCTGGCTATTTCACCCCATTTACCATAAACACTAATGTGTGCATACTGCTTTACTTCTACAATGATTATTTGGATTTTAATTTTACATTTTTGCAGCACAACAGTGCACAAACACTAATAGACATTTGGTAAACAAAGCAATACTCTCTCACAATGAAAATAGACTTGGCATTAAAACTTCTTGTTGTGTTGTTGTGTCTTTCGGCTTTTCCTGGTTAGGTGTCGCCACAGCGGAACTCCGGTCAGCTAATGATTAGCAGTAGATTTTTTTACATGCCGAGTTGCCGGCCCTGACGCACAACCTTCAACGAAGGTACGCCCATTCACGCATGTCTCCACACAGAAGACGCTCTAGCTGAGAATCAAACCGGACAATGTCTTACTGTGAGGCGACAACGCTACCGCAGCACCACCACCGCAGTGTCTGGCATTAAAACTTCTCTTCCCTTGAAACTCACATTCATTGAAACAGCATTGAAACTCACACCGCATCCAAAGAAAATGCCTCTGGCCAGTGGTGGATAAAGATTACCTTTGGGCTATTTTCAAATCATTGGCCCCTTGCACACAAAACAAGAAACATACATTTGTTCTTTTCTTTGATACACATTCGTGACTTTATTAAGTTATATTCCTTATATAATACAATACACTTGTTACAGCGCATTTTAAATTTATTGTTTGAACATTTTTCCAGTAGGCTGTACTGTAGGTATTGAAACAAAATGCATGAAACAATGACAAAACTGCCCAATTCAGAACATTACCATCATAAAAGTGTACTTCCACACCCACACTATAAATAGAATGATAGTAGTGTAAGCCATAGGCATCTTACACAGCTTCTTGCACTTATTTTCAATTTTATTTTTTTTCGGGGGGGTCAAAAACCAGGGATACATTTTAAACATTGCTTGTATGATTTTGTGAAGTTGCTAGAATAAAATGTGTTACCACCATGCATTTCACTGGCAAGTCTTGAACCCAGAACCCTATGCACTACAGTCAGAACAACATACCACTATGCCAAATCATCAGCTTCCTGAAAAATAGGAAAACTGAAATTTAATAGCCATCATTTAGTGAATTTGTTTCTCTCTTCTCACCATAGCTCTCAACCTCTTAGCACAAAAATCTTGGACAATGCCAATAATAGGGGAATACAAATTCAGTTCTCACTTCTCACCATAGCTCTCAACTCTTAGCACAAAAGACCTGGACAAAGCTCACAAGTTGTGGTGGCTAGGGACTTACCAGGGACACATTTTAAACATTGCTTGTATAATTTTGTAAAGTTGCTAGAATAAAATGTATTACCACCATGCATTTCACTAGAAAGTCTTGAACCCAGGACCCTATGCACTACAGTCAGAGCAACATACTACTATGCCAAATCAGCAGCTTCCTGAAAAATAGGAAGACTAAAACTTAATGACTATCATTAAGTGAATTCATTTCCAACCGCAGCTCTCAACCTCTTAGCATAAAAAACCTGGGCAAAGTTCACAAGTGGTGGTGGCTAGGGACTTTAGGCTCTTTTTACCCTTTACCCAAGGTACACTGTTTGAGCCTAAGTGCCTCTAGCCACCAGGTGTATTAAAGCGGAGGGCATTTACACACACACACTGAACTGCAGAGTTAGTTTCCTTGCTTAGTCTTCAGCCCGCTGCAGATCCTAGTTTCCTTATTTAGTCTTCAGTCTGCTGCAGATCCTTGCCGTTCCCGCTCCCAGATAGCCTTCAGTCCGCTGCAGAAAGTCAGTTTCTCACATATAGTGCTGTAACAGTGATTTCCGATAAAGATCCATTGCTGTTCCTGCTCGCATTTGAGCGGCCAGGCCAGCCGGAAATGCATGAACTCCTTGAGCTCAATTCCAACAGGCTGATATCATCGCACATGTGATGACATTGGCTCTAACAGGTGAAAAATCAAAAAACAAATGAAAAAAATTGGAAATGAAGGGATGGCACTCAGGAATTGTGGCACCCCTTCATTTGAACCCCAAAGCTTGGTAAAAAACGAGTAATTCAGCATGGTTTGGAGGTATGCTGGGTGTCTCTTCTTTCTCCAGATCCCTAATAACACTCCCCACTGGCACAGCTATAGGGTTAAGATCTCAGCCAAGTGACCAATCTAAGACCTCCAGCAGCCTCTCTGTCAAACCAGTGATTTGTGTCCCTGCCCAAGTAGCTGACACACACACACTTTGAGATTTGATTTATATACAAACATATACACACACACACACACACACACACACACACACACACACACACACACACACACACCCACCTAGCTAGGGAAGGCTGGCACAGGTTTACTAGCTATGCTCCCTTTTGCCCAGACTATAAAGTAGTTATCACTTCCACCATCCAGCTCTTTATAAGCTACTTTAGGGCCCTTATAGTGTTCATCTATTGTCTGATTTTTCAGAGCAGTTTCCAGTTTGAGCCTAAATAAAGACGATATCCCTTTCAGATTCAGCCTATATCCTTTTTGTATATTAGATTTAGCATGATACTTTGTTGGCTCCTTTTTTATTTATATTCATGTTTCCCAACACTATCCTTAGAGGGACATCTTACTATACTTGCCACTTGATGGGCATATATAACTTCATATAAATGCTTAAGAAAAATAGTATTTCAGGTTACACATCAGATTCACTTTTTTTTACAACTGTTGCATATATCTTTAATTTTATCTTGCATTCTACAGTGTAAAAAAGCAGTCTAATAGATTTCATTTACCAGAGATTAAGCCAGTTAAGTTTTAATTCCGTACAGACAGAAATGATAAATGGTTATAAATGTATCCTTTTTGAATACATTCATAGTTTAAAAATGCAGATGTTAATCCTGTAGTTTTTTTTTTTTATTTAATTTTAGCATTTTATGCGTGTAAATTTATGGAGCTTTTCTCGTAGGCCATCCACTAAACTGGATTCTTTCCAGTTGGATAATCAGGACAGCAAGAGTTAAGTAAATTCACAAAGTGCTTGCATGACGTGTTTATGTATAGGGTATGCCTGTTTCCATTTCTGAACACTTCATAAATAGTATTTAAAATATTTGGTGGGAAATTTCACTTTCAATTTCTGTTTGGCATATATTATTTCATTTTTTCTTAGAATTGTATAAAGAAGTTAGGTGCTGCACCAAAGTCCAGCTTACGATATAAAGCCAAAATGAAACAAAGAACGTCGCTGGACACTGCTGCTCCTTATTAAAACGTTTATTCAGTACAAACAAAGTCAATAAAAATGGTAAGCGCTTTCGGGACTACTCCCTTCCTCAGACAAAATTACACATGCAAACAATACTCTATTTAAAAAACAACTCACCCAGTAAAATTCAAGTAAAATTCAATAAAAGACCCGCCTATTCTGAAGTGTGGGTCTTATTGGTACTGCTTCATTCAAGCCAGGTGCTCTTGTAGCCATTAATTCAACAATCCACTTTGATTCTGATAATTCAGTTTTATGCTTCAAATCACCCCCCCTATTGGTAAGCCTAATGTTGACAACAGCCCTAAACAAAAAACTATGTGTGGGAAACTCTTCTATATGCCTACTAAGTGCATTATGTGGATCTTTGTTCCTAATGCTTGACATATGTTGAAAGATCCTAGTTTTAAACATTTGATTCGTCTTTCCCACATAAAAACAGGGGCAATGTTCACATTCTGCCAGGTAAACCAAATCAGTGGTGTTGCACGTTGCCTTATCTTTTAAAATAAACTGCCTACCAGTTACAGGGTGAGTGAATACTGAATCCTTGTTGTTAATATGGCCACAAGCTTTACATCTCCTGCAGGGTACTGTCCCTGCCGAAATTAGGGAGACTGGCCCATTGTTAATGGGTTTTTCTCCACATAGTATATCTTTAAGGTTTTTATTCCGTCTATATCTGAAACAGGGTCCTTGTCCTACTACATTATGCAAATTCACATTACTTGTCAAAATATTCCAGTTTTTTCGGACAATGTGACATATGTCCCCTATATTACTACTATATGTGAAAGACACCTGTGGCGCTTTAAATGTTGTAGTCCTATCCCTTACTTCACTTTTAACTATACCCGTACGTTTCAACCAAGGTCGATATTTATTACCCCTATGACCCTTACTGTCACTAATAACTTTATTGACCTTCTTGCTCTGATACCCCCTGTCTTGCAGGCAACCTTTAAGTGTCACTAACTCTTTCTCAAAATCTTCATCATCTACACAGATCCTAGAGATTCTACTGACCTGTCCTTGCACTATGTTAGAGTACGTATATCGTGGATGCATGCTGTCATATGGGAGTAAACTATTTTTCCAACATTCCTTTTTAAACAACTTGGATTTAAAACCTTCCTCTCCTTGTATTATATTCACATCCAAAAAGTCTATACATTCTGTAGAGGCTTTCATGGTAAATCTAAAAAATGTGGCCGTGGAATGTAGATGGTCTACAAATTGTTGCAATGTGTCTAAACTCCCATCCCATAAGATAAAAACGTCATCCACGAAACGTACATACAATTTCAAATGACTTCGCCAAGTTTCATTATTCAATACAAATACTTTCTCCCATTGTGATAGTACAAGGTTAGCATACGAATTGGCACAGGGGGTGCCCATCGTCACCCCCTGTGCCTGTCTATACATAGAATCACCCCCTATAAAAACATTGTTCTCCAAAACTAAACCTAACAGGGTTTTCACTAAACTAATCTTGTCACCTGTAGCCCCTGAATCCAACATTAAGGTGCCTACATTCTCTATGCCATAACTATTATCTATAACTGTAAATAAATTGTTAACATCTAATGTGACCATCAACAGTTTAGTATTGTTGTATGTGTCTTTCTCAACATTACCTAATTTTCTCAAAAAGTCTCCCGTGTCCTTTAATATGTTGTCCACACTATCTACATAGGGTCTAAGATGATGTTCCACCCATATCGAAATGTTCTCAGTCACCCACCCCCTCCCCGAGACTATCGGTCTAAGGGGTGGGTTCTCCATAGATTTATGTATCTTTGGGAGGGCTTTGAAGATAGGAATTATAGCATTTTCTATCCATAAGAAGTCAAACACCTCATCATTAATTTTCATGTCAAAGTGTAGGGCTTTCAGAGCTGTATGAACTCTGTCAACCACTCTTTTCACTCCCAAGGGATTGATGCATATGTATGTTTTTTCATCTGCTAAAAGTTGCTTCAGCCTACCGTTGTACTAATTTGCATCAAGGACGACCACCGCCCCTCCATTGTCTGCTGGCTTTATTATAATTTCCCTATTTTTGCTTAGATTATCCAAACTTTCCTTCTGCTTCTGTGTCAAATTATAAAATTTACTAAAGCTGCCTTGCTTAAAGTACTCTATAAGATCATTCTCACAACTTCTAAGAAACAAGTTCATAGTGGGTGTGAGTGGGGGGACATAAACACTAGGTTTCTTTAGGGTTAAACTGTAATCATTCTGTAAACCATACATCATCCTTAAGGTTAGATTACGACAAAATAACATGACATCCATCATAACCTCATTAAAAACACTATTGTTACTGGGTATAAACGTTAACCCTCTGTTCAAAATCATCAATTCTTCATTCAAGACATAGCTAGATAAATTATAAACAATACCATGATCCAAACTATAGTCAGTCAGTCCAATAACTTCCTTTTCCTGTCCGCCACTCGATCTTCGCTCAAAGATCTCTTCCATGCCCCCTTCTTTTTCACGGGGGCAGGCAACATTTCCAAAAAATGTTGCTTTCCCCGCTGCTCCTTTGGTCGTGCTCCCATAGCTCCTGAGGTATTGCCCTCTTGCTGTAATCCCGCTGAAGTAGTCGCTATGGCGGGAATTTTATTCAGGGCATCTGAAGACTGCGTGGAAATGGTGTTACCAATAATCATTGTAGATTCCTCGTATTTATCTGGATTATGCGTCGACACATCTAGTTGTGGTTCCATAGTTACAGATGTCAGCTTAACTGAAGGCATAACAACCCTCACACATCCACCTTTCTCTGCATTTGATGGTACTTCGATCAATCGTGTTTGCTATTCTTCAACAGCACTTGCCCGTCGGTTCATTCTAACTTGCTGGTTCACTCTAGCTTGTTGACGTATAGTCTCCCCTCTACGTGAATTGTCATTGGCTGGCGAATCTCGAAACCTGGGCCATATGAAGATATTCCCATTCGAGAAATCTTCGTAATCTCTTTTTATTTTGCCCAATTTCTGTTTCTTAATTCTTTCATCACTGGCCATAAAGGTAACATACAACTGATTGATGCATTCTTTGCTCCTATAATCAGTGTAGTTACCTTCTAGCCTGTGTTGAAGTTCCGTTATCTCTCTCTTAAGGCTCTCAACTTCTGGGGTGAAATGTTCAACTAAAAGTTCCATATACTTGAAACTCGTACTCAGATTCAATGTTTGCCATTTTGCTAAGCGATCTGGATAGTGATCTCCTTGCGATGGCATGCATAGAATTCTCATCCCCCTAGGGACGATACCATACTCTATGCATGCTTCAAAATGGAAATTCTGCCATTGCAGACACTGCAGTTTATTAACTTTATATGACAAGTCTCTCATCAAGTGTTCTGTCTACCGGCATAGGTGTTTGATGTACTGTGGTACCATCTCTCTGATGTTCAAACCCCAAATTCAAAAGCGGATTAGCCTTCTCTGAGTATATATCGTAACTCCATTTAACAGTCTCTCCTCCAGGCATCTGCTGTTCTGTTGAGCATGGTATCTCACCATTAACTTGTCCTTCCATAGCATGTACAGCACCAATCCAATATAACAACAATGCACAAAGAAGTTAGATGCTGCACCAAAGTCCAGCTTACGATATAAAGCCAAAATGAAACAAAGAACGTCGCTGGACACTGCTGCTCCTTATTAAAATGTTTATTCAGTACAAAGTCAATAAAAATGGTAAGCGCTTTCGGGACTACTCCCTTCCTCAGACAAAATTACACATGCAAACAATACTCTATTTAAAAAACAACTCACCCAATAAAATTCAAGTAAAATTCAATAAAAGACCCGCCTATTCTGAAGTGTGGGTCTTATTGGTACTGCTTCATTCAAGCCAGGTGCTCTTGTAGCCATTAATTCAACAATCCACTTTGATTCTGATAATTCAGTTTTATGCTTCAAATCACCCCCCCTATTGGTAAGCCTAATGTTGACAACAGCCCTAAACAAAAAACTATGTGTGGGAAACTCTTCTATATGCCTACTAAGTGCATTATGTGGATCTTTGTTCCTAATGCTTGACATATGTTGAAAGATCCTAGTTTTAAACATTTGATTCGTCTTTCCCACATAAAAACAGGGGCAGTGTTCACATTCTGCCAGGTAAACCAAATCAGTGGTGTTGCATCTTAGGGATAGAAAATGCTATAACTCCTATCTTCAAAGCCCTCCCAAAGATACATAAATCTATGGAGAACCCACCACTTAGACCGATAGTCTCGTGGAGGGGGTGGGTGACTGAGAACATTTCGATATGGGTGGAACATCATCTTAGACCCTATGTAGATAGTGTGGACAACATATTGAAGGACACGGGAGACTTTTTGAGAAAATTAGGTAATGTTGAGAAAGACACATACAACAATACTAAACTGTTGATGGTCACATTAGATGTTAACAATTTATTTACAGTTATAGATAATAGTTATGGCATAGAGAATGTAGGCACCTTAATGTTGGATTCAGGGGCTACAGGTGACAAGATTAGTTTAGTGAAAACCCTGTTAGGTTTAGTTTTGGAGAACAATGTTTTTATAGGGGGTGATTCTATGTGTAGACAGGCACAGGGGGTGGCGATGGGCACCCCCTGTGCCAATTCGTATGCTAACCTTGTACTATCACAATGGGAGAAAGTATTTGTATTGAATAATGAAACTTGGCGAAGTCATTTGAAATTGTATGTACGTTTCGTGGATGACGTTTTTATCTTATGGGATGGGAGTTTAGACACATTGCAACAATTTGTAGACCATCTACATTCCACGACCACATTTTTTAGATTTACCACGAAAGCCTCTACAGAATGTATAGACTTTTTGGATGTGAATATAATACAAGGAGGGGAAGGTTTTAAATCCAAGTTGTTTAAAAAGGAATGTTGGAAAAATAGTTTACTCCCATATGACAGCATGCATCCACGATATACGTACTCTAACATAGTGCAAGGACAGGTCAGTAGGATCTCTAGGATCTGTGTAGATGATGAAGATTTTGAGAAAGAGTTAGTGACACTTAAAGGTTGCCTGCAAGACGGGGTATCAGAGCGAGAAGGTCAATAAAGTTATTAGTGACAGTAAGGGTCATAGGGGTAATAAATATCGACCTTGGTTGAAATGTACGGGTATAGTTGAAAGTGAAGTAAGGGATAGGACTACAACATTTAAAGCACCACAGGTGTCTTTCACATATAGTAGTAATATAGGGGACATATGTCACATTGTCCGAAAAAACTGGAATATTTTGACCAGTGATGTGAATTTGCATAATGTAGTAGGACAAGGACCCTGTTTCACATATAGACGGAATAAAAACCTTAAAGATATACTATGTGGAGAAAAACCCATTAACAATGGACCAGTCTCCCTAATTTCGGCAGGGACAGTACCCTGCAGGAGATGTAAAGCTTGTGGCCATATTAACAACAAGGATTCAGTATTCACTCACCCTGTAACTGGTAGGCAGTTTATTTTAAAAGGTAAGGCAACGTGCAACACCACTGATTTGGTTTACCTGGCAGAATGTGAACACTGCCCCTGTTTTTATGTGGGAAAGACAAATCAAATGTTTAAAACTAGGATCTTTCAACATATGTCAAGCATTAGGAACAAAGATCCACATAATGCACTTAGTAGGCATATAGAAGAGTTTCCCACACATAGTTTTTTGTTTAGGGCTGTTGTCAACATTAGGCTTACCAATAGGGGGGGTGATTTGAAGCATAAAACTGAATTATCAGAATCAAAGTGGATTGTTGAATTAATGGCTACAAGAGCACCTGGCTTGAATGAAGCAGTACCAATAAGACCCACACTTCAGAATAGGCGGGTCTTTTATTGAATTTTACTTGAATTTTATTGGGTGAGTTGTTTTTTAAATAGAGTATTGTTTGCATGTGTAATTTTGTCTGAGGAAGGGAGTAGTCCCGAAAGCGCTTACCATTTTTATTGACTTTGTACTGAATAAACGTTTTAATAAGGAGCAGCAGTGTCCAGCGACGTTCTTTGTTTCATCTTCTTAGAATTGTATAGGATGTGTACAACTGTAGTATATCTTACTCTCGTGGATAATTTTTGCCATGCGGATAGAGTTTATTTCAGCTTTCCAGTCAAGTAGCAATATGACTCTTATACATGTAGAAGTTTGGTTTTGACGGTTTATTAGAAAAGTTAAAAATTACTATACATTTGGATAAAATTGTTTTGCTCTAAATTCAGCTTTATAGAAACATTTTGGGCACAAGTGAGATAGTTCATTGTCACATTTTATATCCTTCCATATCACTGTTGCAGTATTCTTCACCTAACGGATTTTCTGCCGAAGATAACCAAACATCCAGCCAGTAAACAAAAGCCTTCACGTCTTATAGATGCTGTACATCACATGTAAGCTCCCCACACAAGAAGTAGGGCATAAAGGTGATGTATGGGTGCAAACACTCAGAACTACTTTGCCAACAGTCCAAACACCATTCTCGTTTGTCAGTCTGAATCCCTTTCTGCTGTGTTGGGTACCAAGCTGTTTTTCAGATAAGTGCCCTGTTGGGTTTTTTTCTCTTTTATTTTACTGTTGTATGGTATTGTGTTCATGTCATCTATAAAGGGAAAATGTCAGTGTGGGAAGCATATTCCCTTGAAGACCATCACGGCCAGTGCCTTTTTTGCTTGGGAGCTTCCCACGATCATATGCAGTGTTCTGTCTGCCAGGTGTTTGTGCCTAAGACCTTACTTCATCACCTCTCTTCTTTTTCCATATATCTTGAGAACCAGTTACTTAAGCTGTTGGTTCAGTTTGCCATGGCTGAATCCTCCCATCCTGAGGGCCAGACATCTGCCAAGAAGGCCAAAATAGATGTTCTTCGTCTCACATTGCTGCAGTCATAACCTGTGGGTAGTCCGCTGTCCTCGGTCGGCCCGAATACCAAAGAGTTAGGCTGGCGTCGGTCATGGGCGCCCGGAGCTGACGTCAGTACGTAGTAGTACTTAAGCGCATGACCGACGCCATATCCTCAGTCTTTCTTGCCGCATGGTCCGAAGCAGAAGCAGCGTTTGTAAGTGCCGTTCGGCGTTCTGAAATTTTCAATTATCGAGTTTCAGACCGAAGACCAAGTTGGGCTAAGTACCCCGTTGGGGAAAATTTTTGTCTTTTCTTGCCTCAGTTAATCCGGATGTCAGAAAAAGTTAATAATTGTATTTCTTGTGGGAAACAGATACCTCATAGGGACTATCACTCTCTGTATTCCTTGCTTGGGGCCTGAACACGACGTAGTCGGGTGTCGCTGGCGCTAGATTTAATAAGCGCACCATTAAACGAAGATTAGACTGTGCCAGGCTTGTTTTCGTAAGCGGTGTAACTACAACATGCTGTCGGATCCTCCGACGCCCGCTACCGCTAAAAAACGTAAAGATAAATCTTTAAGGTCTAAACTGGAGGAGTCGTCCGTTGCGGACGCCGGTTCTATGGAACCTCCGGTTGAATCTGTGGATCCGGCCGAGGTCTCGGCTGAATCACAGGGGGAACCTTTACTTTTGCAGGAGTTGGCCTCTCAGGAGTTAGGCCAGGCCGAGGGTGCTTCTCAGGTATCTGTAGTTCCATCCTTACAAAAGGTTATTAAGCCTTCTACCTCAGTGGCCAAAGGCCATGCTAAGGCTAAACCTGGTCTTACTGGTACTGGCCATAGCCCTAGTTCTTCAGCTTCTGTTCCTAAAACACATATGTTGAAAATGGCAGAGGATTTGATTACTTTGATCAGGGATCTTTGCCCCCAGAGAAGAGGCCTAGGGTGGAGACAGATTTAGAGGGAATGGAGCATTCTTCAGACTACTCTGAGTCGTCAGCTGAGGATATTCAGGATTACCCTCCTATTCAGATTCGGATGCAGAGGATTCCTGTCCTTCTGCTTCTCCTCCAGAGGATTTTTCCTTTTCTGAAACTTTACATTCCATGAGGGAACATTTCAAGTGGGAAGGTCAGGATTTTTCAGATTCTCGAAAAGGCTTAGGGAATTTTTGTTTTTACCACAACATAGGCCTTTGGCTATTCCCCCTGTCTTAGATATTGTTCAGGATGTTTTTTCTGAAGCTTCACTTAATCCTGATTCTTTACCCCTGCCCTGTCAAGCCAGACAGATATTACAGAGTTCCAGAAGCACATAAATATTTGTATAAGAGTCCTAGAGCTGACCCGGAAACTATTATTCAAGGGCCGAAGGGTGTCAGGGCTTCTGTGGTTAAGAATCCAGTTCCTTTGGATAAAGATTCTAGGGCGTTGGATAGGTGGGGGAAAAAAGTGTACACCTCTTCTACGTTAGCTATGAGGGCTTTAAATTGCCAGTTTCATATGCTGAAGTATCAGAATTTTTTGTTAGGCCAATTGAAATCTAAGGTGGATGCTTTATCTGAGGGTATAGAGTGTAAGGAATTGCAGGAGCTGGTTCATGCTTCAGATCAACTTGGAAAACATTCTTTGCAGTGTGGTTTCGATGCTCTTCAGGCTTCATCCAGGGTGGCTGCTACTGGTTCAGTTATTCGTAGACATGCCTGGCTTAAGGATCAAAATTTGTCAGAGCATGTTAAAGCTCGGATTTTGGATGCTCCTCTTCAATCTGAAGTTCTTTTTGGTTCTCCTGTGGAGTCAGTTTTGAAAAAGATGGAAGATAAAGCTAAGTCTATGCAGACGGTCAAGGATTTTTTGCAGGTGCAGCCCCCCTAAGTTTAGCAGGAATTGGCCTGCTAGAGGATGGTCCTACCCTTCTTCGGATTTTCAGTCTAAGGGCAGGTCTAGACGTGGTAGAGGCAGGGCTCCCGCTCAGGGTTCTTTCAGACCTAGGACTTGGAGTTCTCCTGCACAGTCTTCTGGTGAGGGCAGGGGTCAGCCTTTTCGTAAACAGACCCAATGACCTGTATCTTCAGCTGCCAGATCCTTCTTTTCTGGCAGCTCCTCTAGGAAGAAAGTTGGCACTTTTCAAACAAAACTGGCATTTGGTCACCCAGGACAAATGGGTGTTGGAAATAATAAATCAAGGTTACAAGTTTTACTTTCACACTTTTCCTCCTTTCAAAGGCATGCCAGATGTACCTCCTCAGCAAAGGCTGGAGGCTCAGGAACAAATTTCTTTGCTTTTACAGATGGGAGCTATCCAGGTGGTACCTCCATCAGAAATAGGCCTAAGGTTTTATTCCCGTCTATTCCTAGTGCCAAAGAAAGGAAACACTTGGAGGCCAATTCTGGATTTGTCCATTCTCAATACCTACCTAGACATTCCAAAGTTCAAGATGTTAACATTACAACAACTTCTGCCTATGCTAGGCAAAGATCACTGGATGGTAACCCTGGATCTCAGAGGCCTATCTTCACATTCCTATCAGGCCCAGCTGTAGGAGATTCCTGCGTTTTCGGGCTGGTACTTCTCATTATCAGTTCTCTGCATTGCCCTTTGGTTTATCTACTGCTCCCAGGGTGTTCACAAAGGTCCTGGCTCCTGTGATAGCTTTCTTCAGACAGAGGGGAATACAAATTTATCCTTATCTGGACGATTGCCTGATTCTTGCTCAAGACAAAGACAAGTTACTTCAACATCTGCAGTATGTAATGGCAGTTTTAAGGTGCCTAGGGTATTCTGTGAACGAAATAAAGTCCATTCTAGTACCCTCTCAGGATATGTGCTTTCTGGGTGTGAGACTGAATACAGCTTCTCAGATGGCTTTTCTGACCCCGGACAAACGAAGAACTCTTCACCTATACTTCCAGCAGTTATCAGTACTGTCCAGGCTGACTGCAAGGACAGTCCTTCAAGCCTTGGGGTTCATGGCATCTTGCATTCTAGTACTTCCCAATGCCAAACTGCATATGAGGAAGCTACAATGGTATCTCAAAACTGTATGGACTCAACACTGCCACGATTTGGACACTGTCATTCGGATAATACCTTGCATCCAGAAGGAATTCTTGTGGTGGGCGCAGAAATGTCACCTAAACAAGGGACTCTCTGTGACCCGACCAGAGGCGAGTCAGATCATAACGACGGATGCCTCGGACTTGGCTTGGGGAGCACACTTCAATGGGAAATGGATTCAAGACACGTGGCCTCCCAGACTACAACATTTGCATATCAACATGAAGGAGATGTTAGCAGTCCAATTTGCCCTGATGGCCTTCAAGGACCTACTTCAACCAGGACAGGTGTTGATTCGAACAGACAACATAACAGTCATGTGGTACATCAACAAGCAGGGGGGAACCCATTCCTACCCTCTTTGCAGACAAGCAATGATATTGTGGGAGGCTGCTCTGAGTTTGCACATCACTCTTCAAGCACGGTTTCTGCCAGGAGCACAGAACTCCCTAACAGATGTATTGAGCAGACAAATTGTGGACCCCCACGAGTGGAAACTGGATCCTCAGGTATTCCAACAGTTGACAGTGGCTTGGGGAACTCCAGACATAGATCTGTTCGCTTCTCCACTAAATTTCCAACTACCAAAATTTTGCACAAAGATGTTTCATCCAAAAGCTTGGAAAGTGGATGCTCTATCTTTCAGTTGGAACAACCTTCACGTCTATGCTTTCCCTCCTCTGCCTCTCCTTCCCAAGGTACTCTTGAAAGTCAGGCGGGACAAGCCTTGCATGATTCTAATAGCACTGGATTGGCCACGTCAGCACTGGTATCCTCTGCTGAGGAGTTTAATTCAGGAGCCTCCTTGGCCTTTGCCACAGATTCCTCACTTGTTGTCCCAGTCAAGCAATCATTTGCTCAATGTCAGGGTGCAGTCCCTGCATCTAACAGCCTGGCGTATTCTGTTTTAGAGCCTGTGGGGTCTCAGCTTCCTCAACAGGTTTTAGATGTCATTTTGGAAGCCAGGCGGCCCAGTACTAGAAAAGTTTATGCTGATAAATGGAGGAGATTTTTTCTTTGGAGCACAGCAAAGGGCTTTGATGTCTCAGTACCTAATTTGAGTTTTACGCTACAGTACCTTACTGAATTACTAGACAAGGGTTTGTCATTTTCCTCTGTGAAGGTTCATGCTGCAGCCATTTCTGCTCACTATGATTGTGACCCTCCTTTATTTTCTCATCCTTTGTTTAAGCAATTTCTTAGAGGGGCAAAAAATATAAGACCCCCCACGTAGAGCTCCTACTCCTTCCTGGGATCTCAATTTTGTGTTGGAGAAGCTTACTTTACCTCCTTTTGAACCTGCAGCTACTTCTGAGCTGAAGTTTTTGTCTTGGAAAACTGCTTTTTTGTTGGCCATTACCTCTGCTAGGAGGGTCTCTGAATTGCAGGTACTCATGGCAGTTGAACCTTTTCTGGTATTCCATAAGGATAGGGTGTCTTTGCGTACTAACCCTACTTTTATGCCTAAAGTGATTTCTAATGTGGCCTTGAACCAGTCTATTCATTTGCCTACTTTTTATGCTGATCCCCAAAATAAGGGGGAAAAAGTCTTGCATTCTTTGGACATTCACAGGCAGCTACGTTATTATTTGAGCAGAACTAAAGAGTTCAGGCAGACTCAACAGTTATTTATTTCTTTTGCTCTGGCTTCTCAAGGGAAAGCTGTTTCAAAGCAAACTATTTCTAAGTGGCTTGGTCATTGTATTGCTTTTTGTTATTCTCATCATGGGAAGAATGTTCCTGCTGGGATCAGACCTCATTCCACTAGGGCTACTGCCACATCTACTGCCTTTTTGAGGGGGGTAGCTACTAAGGATATTTTGGAAGCAGCTACTTGGAGTTCAGTACACACTTTTACTAAGCATTACCATCTCCCTCTTTATTCTAAGTTTAGGGCTGGGTTT
The DNA here is from genome assembly GCF_019279795.1 of Protopterus annectens. NCBI lineage: Eukaryota > Metazoa > Chordata > Ceratodontiformes > Protopteridae > Protopterus > Protopterus annectens. The sequence goes on along the minus strand of NC_056726.1, from coordinate 848,262,094 downwards.
GCCATTGCAGTTTTACAGGGCATGTTAGCAGCTCCTAATGCTTTTTAGTTTGCCAGCCTCCCTTTTCCTTTGCTTTGGGATTCTACCCACAGGTTATGACTGCAGCAATGTGAGACGAAGAACATAGTACAGTTTTGTACCTACCATAAATGTAGATGTTCGAGGATCCACATTGCTGCAGTCCTATTTTCCCTCCCTCCTTCCCCTCTATTGTTTGGGGTTGCTGTTTTTCCCTTTGGGATAATTGTTATTTTCTCACTTGTGGTTGTTGGGTATTTACTATTTCGGCTCTGGCCTTTCCTTTTTAAGGCCTTCTGACATCTGGGGCAAGAAAGACTGAGAATATGGCGTCGGTCATGCGCTTAAGTACTACTACTGCTGCGCCAGCTCCGGGCCATGACTGACGCCAGCCTAACTCTTTGGTATTCGGGCCGACCGAGGACAGCGGACTACCCACAGGTTATGACTGCAGCAATGTGGATCCTCGAACATCTACATTTATGGTAGGTACAAAACTGTACTTTTTGCCCCATCTGGTTGCTTTCCTGTCTCCCCGGATGGCTCTCTAAAGCCCAGTGAAAGCCCTGAAGACCGTCTACTGCGTGCTTCATATTCTTCTGTAGTGACTCTGTTGGAGCCCAGCATGGATCTGAATTCTTGCATGTCCTTGGATGCTTTTCCAATGTCTGCACTTGACATTGGGGGAGGATCATGGCTGATAATATCCAAGGGATCAATTACCATTACTATTCTTCCTCTTGCCAGGCTACATGTAATAACATTTTAGTGGTACCTCAAATCGGTGTAGCTTCAACATTGCCACCTCCTGGCGTTCCCTGCTTCTTTTCTTCCTTGCCTCAAGCTTGAGCTTTAGTAGTGGATTCATCAACTCTCTTGCAATCTGGGGCTTCCTTTTCAGGCTCCAGTTCCCACCCAGAAGCTTTTCACAGATGCCTCAGGCAGAGGGTGAGGTGCCTCTTGTGACCCCCCCCCCAAAAGTCCAAGATCTTTTGCCTCCGCATCAGAAGTCAGTTCATATCTGTATAAAATAGAGCTCTGCTTTTGGCTCTATAAGTTTTTCATTCCCTCTGTCAGTTATCCAGGCACCCTCATAGTCTTCACCAACAACACCACAATGATGTGGTATGTCAGCAAACAGAGGGGTGCAAGGTCCTACCTCCTTTGCTGACTGACTCTTCAAATCTGGGATCAGAGAACAATTTAATGGCAGACTATTTGAGCAGGACCAGAGCACAAGCTTACGAATGACTGCTTCATTGAGATGTGTTCCTGGACATTGTTCATCAGTGGGTATTCATCAGGAGAATCTGGCTTCCTTCCGTCTGAACAGACAGGTTTCTCTATTCTGTACCAGAGTCCCAAGTTCTCTGACCTGGAAAGTGGATGCCCTGTCTTTTCCTTGGGTGGGGATTTTCTTTATGCTTTCACACCCCTTCCTCTTTTTTATCATGGGTTCTGCACAAGATCAGGCACTACTCTTGCTGGTGACTCCCTTTTGACCCAGACAGCATTGGTTTCCCCTTCTCTTTCACTTGGCCAGGGGCAGTTACCACAATTTACCTTTCTAAGGGGATCTTTTCACACAAGATAAGGGATCTCTTGAGTATCCTCACCTGCCACTCTTAACTGACTGTGAAGGTGTTAAGGTTTTAATCCTTTTAGGCATCTATTTTCAGAGGATGTGCTCCAGCATCTTCAGGAGGCCAGGAAACCCACTACCATAAAATCCCGCATGTCCAAATGGAAAATATTTTCTGTCCGGATCCTCTCTCATCATCTGGAACCCCTATTTGTAGAGGTTCCTCTGCTTCTCTCTCTTATTGGTGTGATCTGCTCCATGCCGGGTTAACATACTGATGTTCTTCATCTCACATTGCTGCAGTCATAACCTGTGGGTAGTCCGCTGTCCTCGGTCGGCCCAAATACCAAAGTATTAGGCTGGCGTCGGTCATGGCGCTCAGATCTGACGTCAGTGCGTCCCGGTATTAAAGCGCATGACCGACGTCATATCCTCAGTCTTTTTTGCCGCATGGTCCGAAGCAGAAGCAGCGTTTGCAAGTGCCGTTCGGCGTTCTGAAATTTTTGTATTTCGAGTTTCAGACCGAAACCAAGTTGGGCTAAGTACCCCGTTGGGGAATATTTTTGTTTTTCTTGCCTCAGTTAATTCCGGATGTCAGAAAAAGTGAATAATTGTATTTCTTGTGGGAAACAAATACCGCATAGGGATTACCACTCTCTTTGTATTCCTTGTTTGGGGCCTGAGCACGACGTAGTCGGGTGTCGCTTTTGTGCTAGGTTTAATAAGCGCACCATTAAACGTAGGTTAGATTGCGCTAGGCTTGTCTTTGGGAAGCGGTGTAATTACAATATGCCGTCGGATCCTCCGACGGCCGCTTCTGCTAAGAAGCGCAAGGATAAGTCGTTAAGGTCCAAGCAGGATGAGTCGTCCGTTCCGGACGCCGGTTCTTTAGAAACTACGCTGGAAGCTGTAGATCCAGTCGAGGTTTCAGCTGAGTCTCAGGGGGAGACCTTAATTTTGCAAGATGTGGCTTCACAGGAGTCAGGTCAGGCTGAAGGGGCCTCTCAGGTTGCTGTACTCCCTTCTTTGCCTAAGGTGGTTAGGCCTTCTCCTTCAGTCTCTAAGGTACCTTCTAAGGGCAGGTCTGGTTTGCCCTCCTCAGGTGTCAGTTCTAGTTCTGCAGGCTCTGTGCCTAAAAAACACATGCTTAAAATGGCAGAAGATTTAATTTCCTTAATCAGGGGTTCTATGCCCCCTCCAGATAAGAGGCCTAGGGTGGAGCCAGAAGTGGAAAGTTTGGAACAGGTTTCAGATTACTCAGAGTCTTCGGCTGAAGACACTCAGGATTTTCCTCCTTATTCAGATTCGGATGCAGAGGATTCCAGTCCTTCTGCTTCTCCTCCAGAGGTTTTTTCCTTCTCAGAAACCTTGCATTCTATGAGGGAGCATTTTAAATGGGAAGGTCAGGATTTCTCGGATTCGAAAGAGGCTTAGGGAATTTTGTTTTGCCTCAACATCGGCCCTTAGCTATACCTCCTGTTTTGGATGTTGTTCAGGATGTTTTCTCTGAGGCTTCCCTTAATCCAGACTCTTTGCCTCCTGCCAGTTAAACCTGATAGGTATTACAGGGTGCCTGAGGCTCATAAATATCTGTATAAGAGCCCAAGGGCTGACCCAGAAACTATTAGTCAGGGACCTAAGGGTGTCAGGGCTTCTGTTGTAAAGAATCCAGTTCCTATGGATAAAGAATCTAGAGCTTTGGATAGGTGGGGTAAAAAAGTGTACACCTCCTCCACTCTAGCAATGAGGGCTTTGAATTGCCAGTTTCATATGTTAAAGTACCAGAATTTTCTTCTTACTCAATTAAAATCTAAGGTAGATGCTTTAGCAGAGGGCATAGAATGTAAGGAATTACAGGAGTTGGTTCATGCCTCTGATCAGGTGGGTAAACATTCCTTGCAGTGTGGTTTGGATGCTTTACAGGCTTCTTCCAGGGTGGCTGCCACTGGATCAGTTATTCGCAGGCACGCCTGGCTTAAGGATCAGAGTTTGTCAGAGCATGTTAAAGCTAGAATTTTGGATGCTCCTTTACAGTCTGAAGTTTTGTTTGGTCCTCCTGTGGAGTCTGTTTTAAAGAAAATGGAAGACAAGGCTAAGTCTATGCAGACTGTTAAAGATTTTTTGCAGGTGCAGCCCCCTAAGTTTAGCAGAAATTGGCCTACTAAGGCATGGGCTTACTCTTCTTCTGATTTACAGTCTAGGGGCAGATCTAGACGTGGTAGGGGCAGAGCTCAGGGTTCTTTCAGGCCTAGAACGTGGAGTTCCCCTGCACCATCTACTAGTGAGGGCAGGGTCCAGTCCTTTCGTAAACAGGCCCAATGACCTGCATCTTCAGCTGCCAGATCCCTCCTGTCTGGCAGCCCCTTTGGGAGGAAAGTTAGCACTTTTCAAGCAAAACTGGCTTTTAGTCACCCAGGACAAATGGGTACTGGACATTATAAACCGAGGCTACAAGTTTTATTTCCACACATTGCCTCCTTTCACAGGCATGCCAGACGTTCCTCCTCAGCAAAGAGTAGAGGCTCACAAACAGATTTCTTTACTTCTTCAAATGGGGGCTATACAGCAGGTCCCTTTGTCAGAAGTGGGCCTAGGATTTTATTCTCGCCTGTTTCTTGTACCAAAGAAAGGAAACACTTGGAGACCAATTTCGGATTTATCTATCCTCAACACATACCTGGACATTCCAAAATTCAAAATGTTGACGTTGCAACAACTTCTGCCTCTGTTGGGGAAAGACCACTGGATGGTAACTCTGGATCTCAAAGAGGCTTATCTTCATGTTCCTATCAGACCCAGTTGCAGGAGATTCCTGCGTTTTCGGGCTGGGGCTTTACATTATCAGTTCTCTGCATTGCCCTTTGGCTTATCTACTGCCCAGGGTGTTCACAAAGGTTCTGGCCCGGTGATAGCCTTCTTAAGGTTAAGAGGAATACAAATTTATCCTTATTTGGACGATTGCCTGATTCTTGCTCAAGACGAAAACAAGCTTCTTCACCATCTACAGTATGTTATGGCAGTGTTAAGGTGCCTAGGGTATTCTGTGAACGAAACAAAGTCCAGTCTAGTACCCTCTCAGGAAATGTGCTTTCTGGGTGTGAGACTAAATACAGCTTCCCAGATGGCTTTTTTGACCCCGGACAAGCAAAGAAACCTTACACTTTACTTCCTGCAATTGTCTCTACGGTCCAGGCTGACTGCAAGGACAGTCCTTCAAGCCTTGGGGTTCATGGCATCTTGTATTCTGGTGCTTCCCAATGCCAAACTGCATATGAGGAAGCTACAATGGTATCTCAAAAATGTATGGACACAACACTGCCACGATCTGGACACTGTCATTCAAATAATACCTTGCATTCAAAAGGAATTTTTGTGGTGGGCTCAGGAATGTCACCTAAACAAGGGACTCTCTGTGACCCGACCAGAGGCGAGTCAGATCTTAACGACAGATGCCTCGGACAAGGCTTGGGGAGCACACCTCAATGGGAAGTGGGTTCAAGACACCTGGCCTGCCAGACTTCAACATTTACATATCAACTTGAAGGAGATGTTAGCAGTCCAATTTGCATTGATGGCTTTCAAGGATTTACTTCACCCAGGACAAGTGTTGATTCAAACAGACAACACAACTGTCATGTGGTACATCAACAAGCAAGGGGGAACCCATTTGTACCCTCTTTGCAGACAAGCTATGATTCTGTGGGAGACTGCTCTCAGTATGCACCTCACTCTACAGGCAAGGTTTCTGCCAGGAGCACAGAACTCCTTAGCAGATGTTTTGAGCAGACAGATGGTGGATCCCCACGAGTGGAAGTTGGATCCTCTGGTTTTTCGACAGTTGACAGTGATATGGGGGACTCCAGACATAGATCTGTTCGCTTCTCCACTGAATTTCCAGTTGCCAAAGTTTTGCACAAAGATGTTTCATCCCACAGCTTGGAAAGTGGATGCTCTATCATTCAGTTGGAGCAATCTTCACGTCTATGCCTTTCCTCCTCTGCCTCTCCTTCCCAAGGTACTCTTGAAGGTCAGACAAGACAAGCCCTCCATGATTCTGATAGCTCCAGATTGGCCTCGACAGCACTGGTATCCTGTGCTGAGGAGTTTAGTACGGGAGCCTCCTTGGCCTTTGCCTTCAATTCCGCACCTTTTGTCCCAGGCGGGCAATCATTTCCTCAATGTCAGGATTCAGTCCCTGCATCTAACAGCCTGGCATATTCTGTTCTAGAACCTGAAGGGTCGAAGCTTCCTCAACAAGTTTTGAATGTTATTTTGGAGGCCAGAAGGCCTAGTACAAGGAAAGTTTATGCTGATAAATGGAGGAGATTTTTTATTTGGAGCACAGCAAGGAATTTTGATGTTTCCAGGCCTAATTTGAGTGTTTCTCTTCAATATCTTACAGAATTATTAGACAAAGGTTTGTCTTTCTCCTCTGTAAAAGTTCATGCTGCAGCCTTTTCTGCTCACTATGACTGTGACCCACCATTATTCTCTCATCCTTTGTTTAAACAATTCCTTAGAGGGGCAAAGAACATAAGACCCCCACGTAGAGCTCCTACTCCTTCCTGGGATCTCAATTTTGTGTTGGAAAAACTTACTTTACCTCCTTTTGAACCTGCAGCTACGTCTGAGTTAAAGTTTTTGTCTTGGAAGACTGCTTTTTTGTTGGCCATTATGTCTGCTAGAAGGGTTTCTGAATTGCAGGCTGTCATGGCAGTTGAGCCCTTCCTGATTTTTCATAAGGATAGGGTATCTCTGCGTACTAACCCTACTTTTATGCCTAAAGTGGTTTCAAATGTGGCCCTGAACCAATCTATTCATTTGCCTACTTTTTATGCTGATCCCCAAAATAAAGGGGAGAAAATTTTGCACACTTTGAATATTCACAGGCAGTTGCGTTATTATTTGAGCAGGACTAAAAGTTTCAGACAGTCTCAACAGTTATTTGTTTCTTTTGCTTTGAGCTCTCAGGGAAACCTATTTCTAAACAAACTATTTCTAAGTGGATTGGTCATTGTATTGCTTTTGTTATTCTCATCATGGTAAGGAGATTCCGCTGGAATCAGACCTCATTCCACTAGGGCTACTGCCACTTCTACTGCTTTTGAGGGAGTAGCTACCAAAGATATTTTGGAAGCAGCTACTTGGAGTTCAGTGCACACTTTTTCTAAACATTACCATCTCCCTCTTTATTCCAAGTCTAGGGCTGGGTTTGCCACTGCAGTCTTGCAGGGCTTATTAGCAGCCCCCAATGCCTTATGATTGGGCCAACCTCCCTTTACTTTTGCTTTGGGATTCTACCCACAGGTTATGACTGCAGCAATGTGAGATGAAGAACATAGTACAGTTTTGTACCTACCATAAATGTAGATGTTCGAAGATCCACATTGCTGCAGTCCAATTTACCCTCCCTCCTTCCCCACTGTAGTTTGGAGTGTTTGTTTGTTTAGGGTGTAGATATTGTTTGTACATGGGTTTTGGAGGTTTTTTCTATTTTAGGCTGTGGCCTTTCTTTTTGGGCCTTCTGACATCTGGGGCAAGAAAAGACTGAGGATATGACATCGGTCATGCGCTTTAATACCGGGACGCACTGACGTCAGATCTGAGCGCCATGACCGACGCCAGCCTAATACTTGGTATTCGGGCCGACCGAGGACAGCGGACTACCCACAGGTTATGACTGCAGCAATGTGGATCTTCGAACATCTACATTTATGATAGGTACAAAACTGTACTTTCCTTTAAAGGTCACCTGTCAGCAATTTCTGCATGGCTGCTCTTGAGTCCTCCTCTGGCCTCTAGGTTTGAGTTAAAGCAATTTCTTAAAGGCATCCTTCATACCAGGCCTCCCAGGAAGCCTACTCCACCTTCTTAACTTTTTATCTGAAAAATTGACACGGGCTCCTTTTAAGCCCATTTCTTTAGCTTCCTTTACAGCATTGTACTTGGAAGACTGTTCTTCTTTTGACTCTTGTTTCGGCCAAGAGAGTGTCTGAACTTCAGGCTGTCATAGTTATTCTTCCTTTTTTAGTTATCACAGAGACAGGGGGTTTGTTTATTCGTACTAATCCTCCTTTTATGCCCAAGCTTGTCAATGAGTGTCCCTTAACCAGTCTATTCCTCTTCTTTCCTTTTTCCCTTCTTTGCAGTCTGCCAGTGAGAAGGTCCTTCACACCTTGGATTTGCATAAACAGCTCGGTTATTATTTAGATAAAACTACAGTTATTCACAAATCTGAGCAGCTTTGTGTTTCTTTTCATCCCAGGACTTTGAGTTTGGCTGTTTCTAAGCATACTATCTCTTTCTGTATTTCTAAGGCCATTTCCTTCTTTTATTCTTTTCATGGCAAATGTTTTTTCTGGTATGTAAAGGCACATTCTACTAGGGTAATTGCCTCCTCTGTACATTTTCAAAAGTCTGGATTCCAGTTCTGTCCTTGAGGCTTCTTCTTGATTCTCTGTTCATACTTTACTAAACATTAAAAGTTGGATGTTATTTCCAGGGTCAGAGCAAGTTTTGCCAGAGCTGTTATGCATGAGTTTTTAGAGGGTTTTTCTGTGCCTTCCTCCTCCCAGGATTCCTCTTAAATTGTTATACTCTCCCTTAGATGAAGAATACTGAACAGTGATATGGTATGACAGCAGTACAGCTGTGTAAAATCTTAACATAAGAGTAGATGTCATTATCTTCACTGTTGCAGTATTTCACTCTCTTCTTCCTTCCATCTCTGTCCTGACAATTGCCCTGTGCTCTGTTTCCCTTATGGCCAAGGAGCCCTTCTCTCTTTATTTTTCCTTCTGGATGCACATGTTCCTCTTTGTCCCTGAGGGTATTCTGTTCCTCCTGGGGCTTTTTCATTTCTGAGTGTTTCTGCCCATACATCAGTTTCATGCCCTACATCTTGCAAAGGGAACATGACTGTGACATATGGTGACTACGAGAGCTGAAGGCTTTGGTATACTGGCCAGATGTTGGGCTATCCTTGACAAGAGATTCCTTAGGTGAAGAATGTTACAACAGTTAAGAGAAGGACATCTACTATTATGGTAAGATTTTACACAGCTGTACTTCCCATCAAACCACTCTGCAGCCTGTTTTTTTTCATTCAAAATATACCGATGAATCATGGGTTCATGCCATGTATCTCTATTGTGATAAGAAAGGGCAAGCTTCACGTGCGTAAAATTCATTACACCTCAAGAGACTTTGGGATCAGAAACAAACTCATAGATATTGACCTGATTTGTTGTTTTCTTTTGGTCAACTGTTAAAACTTGCAGTTTCTTCTTAATCCTGATTAGTTATTTTCATAAGCATTCTCAACATAGTATTAACTAAAAATGTATTACCTCTGGTTTAGGAGCACTTATAGTGTTTAGAAATGCAGGGGACCTGGTTCTCCTTTTTTTCTGTAATATACATGTCTGTCAGTATAAAAGAAATTGTGATCATTTATATAACCCTGAAGCAGTTTCATTCTGTACTGAAACTTGGTCTTTTACAGGTTACAAAAGATAACACCACAATTACACAGTATCAGTCAGATATGGAAAGATTTGCTCCATTCATATTGTAGTATTTTAGGAATAAACCCCATCCTTGGGAGCAGCACTTCAATTTTTTACATTCCTTTTCATATGTGTACTGTGACAGATCCTTTCATCAGTAAACATTTACTGTCTGCCAAATGGAAAGTCCCTAACATAGTGTTTTGCCAGAGCTTAGAAAATGTGAGTATCATAACAGTAATACCCACTTGTGGAACAGATGATCTACATTTTCACTGTTGCAATAGGGCATCATACTGTTCTAACAACGACATAGCACACGGCCAGCTTGCCAAAGCTCTAACCCCATCCCTCTGGCTGCTGATGCACCCTTTTTGGAAGTATATCAACAAACAGAGTGGGGTAAAGCTTCAAAAGTTTCCTGCCTCCTCAAGGAGAAGCTTCTCTCTGGCTCCAGAGGAACAGTAGTCAAAAGCTTTTTGTCTAACAGATAAGACCACATTTGGGAACCACTTCCTTTCATAAATATTTTTTATTGAATATTTGTGACATTTTTTTGATCTTCCTTAATATTTAAAAAATAAAAAGCAATGCAGTTTGTTGTATTCCACTTTATGAATATCCGCTTTTGTTAGGGTAATTTTGTATGTGCTTCTGTACTGTTTACTTGACTTATTTTACAATTTTTTTGTGGAAAACTGTGATTTTTATGAAAATGTGGATGAGGGGAAGACCTGGCTGGCAGTGCTTTTACAACTGGAATTTTGTTCCTGTTACTGCTTTTAATGGAAGTAGGACCTTTTCTCATTTTTGAAGTAATAAATATTCCGTTATATTTCTGAGTAAAAGTTAGTGTGGTGACATTGATTTTCAGTGTATTGCTTGTGTTTCCTAGTGTGAAGACTTTATATGTGGCCTTTGAGAAAGGGAACTATGCTTTTTGCTTACTAATGAATACTTAACTTCTCCCAGTGTCACTGACCTTACTGACCTTCAATCAGGTTTCTTCTGTGGCTACAGCATGAGATACTATTTCGAGTCCTGCTTCTTCCACTCCACTTTACATAAAAAGAAAAAAAAACAAGTAAAATGATTGCCCCAGCCTACAGTTAGTGACTCTGGTGTGGCAAAGGATGGTTTCACAGACCACTTACCTATTGCCTAAACTCCTTCTGGTGTAGCTGTTATGGTCACTATGGATCAAGGAGGGAGGGTTTAGACACCTCTAGGGATTTTTCCAGTACTTGCTACTGGTATGGACAAACCAAACACTAGGTGCAGGAGTTGTCTGGGGAAAGGACTTTTATCAGGGATAGTAGCCTGTCCATTGACAACTCTCCCAGTAGGAATATTCCTAGAAAAAAGAAGCAAAAACCTAATAAGAAGACAGATGATTAGGCTGCTTCTCTGTACAAATCAGATATTTTATAGATTTATTGGTGTTTACTAAGGACCTTTTTAAGTCTAGCCATGCATCCCAAATCTCTGACAATTTCTTGGTACCCTTGATAAGTGTAAGCAGTGTCTTGGAAGATGAAACTTTTACAAGCTAAGCCTGAGAGATGAACCATTTACAGGTTGCCTGTGTCCGTTAGAGACATAGGTACCAAACCAGGGATGAATTTCCTGTTTACCAGTCCATTTGTCCAGGCTACTCTTGAATTGGGTTAGGAAGGAATTCTGCTTCACATGGATGGGAAGCATGTTCCAGAGAAGGGATAATCTCTGGTATACATACCTGTCTCTCCAGCAGATCCTATTTAAATCACAGGCAAGGTGTAAGTCTTTAGAATGGGGAATTCTGTTGCTGCTTGATTTGCAAATATCCAGCAGGTCCATCAGGGTGGGGTCTGACAATGCCTTGTATGCCAGACATAAATGTCCCCTCAGCAGCCTGTAGGAAACAAAATACAGAGATAGGGCCTTGAGGAGGTCTGCAGAGGACAGTTTACTTAAATCTTGTATTCTTTTAGTGAGGAACCTCTGTGGATGTTCCAATTGTTGGATATTCTCAGTTAGGTGTTAGGCCTGATGAATGCCGAATACAGTGGAACACTGACTTCCTTGGACTTCGATGCCGTACCTTTATTTAGATGTTGCACAACCTAGAATGACTTCCTCACCACTGTAGACATGTGATGGTCAAAGGCTAGATTTTGGTCTGTTTGTTCCCAAGGACCTGACTACTGGGTCAACTCTTAGGGATGGGTTGTCAGTATGATAGTTACCAGGGGTGGATGACTTTTTGAAGAATACTATTATGCATTGATTGGTATTTAGTTTTAGTCCTTGGCTCTGAAATCCATTATTTGCCTGTTTCACCCCTTCCTGGAGAACATTTGTGTCGGTGGGGGATTGCATGACTATTCCTAATTTGTAATCATTTGCAAATTTATTCAACCAGAGGCCACTGACATTGGCCTTGACTTCAGAGACGTAAATGGCAAAAAGGAGTAGTCCCAGGACTGATCCCTGAGGGACTCTGCTTGTGACTGGCATTTTTGTAGAGGTGGACTCCAAAACCTTAACTTCTTGGGTCCTGTCTGTATGCCAGCTGGCTGTCCACCAGGTGACATAAGGGTTTATACCTAACCTCCTGAGTTTGTCATCAATGCCCAGATTGGGTATTGTATCATATGCCTTGGCCAGGTCAAAGTAGGCAGTATGATCCATGTTGCCCTAATCCATTGCTTTGGTGACTTTCACAAAGAAGTCCACCAAGTTGATTAGGCATGATCTGCCCTTGACAAAACCAATATTGGCTTGGGTCCAGTGTCTGGAGGTTTCCTGTGTCATTACTGATCACCTCTTTCCATGGCTTTGCATATGAAACTAGTGAGACTTATGGGTCTGTAGTTTCCAGGGTCTGTAGATGGCCTTACTTGGTGCAGAAGGATGACTGTTGCTGTGCTCGATTCATGAGGCATGAAGCCTGTTTGGAGGCTACAGTTAAATAGCAATTCCAGATGGCCTGATAGGTCATGTTGCATGTTATTTAGAAGGCATCCTGGAATATTGTCTGTGCCCATTGATGCAGTGTTTTTGGCCTTGGAGAATTAAGGAACTGTTTGCCAGTGATAGCTGGGGAGTTCTATTTGATGGTATTTCCTGAGGGAAGGTTGAGGGGGAGAGATGGGTAAAGTTGGAGTTGAATTTATCTGCTAGTAGGTTTGCTATATCTTCTGGTTCCATTTGCAGTTAAGTTCTGCACACAATGCAGGTGAGGTTGCGGTGGCAGTGATTGGACTGTCTGCCCCTTTTAGGGGAATCCTCCTACATCCACCCTTCCAGACAGACAAGTTTCCATCAGTGTTACTACATATGTCAGAAGCAGGGGTCATAGAACTAGTACGTTCAAATCACATAGGCAAAGGTTTCTATGCCAGGATATTTCTGGTACCAATGAAGGAGCATGCTTGGAGACATTTGTTAGATCTGTCTTTCTCAACCTTTATGTGAAACTTCCAAAATACAAAATGCTTATCCTACAATCAGTGCTTGCAGTGTTTCTGGACTATTGTCTTATAGTGACAGTAGATCTGAAAAGATGCTTACTATCACATACCCATTTCCCACAGATTAAAGAAATGTCTACAGTTTGCTCTATCTGGGTCACATTGTCAGTTATCTGCATTACCATTTGGGCTGTTCACAGCAACTTGAGTTCATAGGTTCATACTAGGCTAATGACCACCAGGGTCTTTATAAAGCCCAGCCACACACCCCAACCCAGTTTTGTACCAGAGTACCTTGGATGCCTATATGGTGGGGCATATTAGTAAGGAGGTAGCTATAGGTTTTGTGTGTGTGTGTGTGTGTGTGTGTGTGTGTGTGTATTAGATTGGGATTAGTTTACTTACTATCAACTTCTGTCCATCAGTGACATGGGTCCCAGAATGGAGGGGGGGGTGATTTCCCACCTCAGTAAAAGTGTTTTAAAAATTTTTTTTTCATTTGAATAGGGTCAGTGATGAGCTCTGCTTCACATGGAAGGGGAGCTTATTCCATAGTCTGGGGATCCCTTCAGACACACATTGGTTTCTCAAGTAAATTATGTTGCTGTTGCAGGCAAAGTTCAGGTCCTTGTATCTAATGCATCTGGTTTGTTTGTTTACAGATCTGCAAGAGATCCATCAGAACTGGATCTAAGGATGCCTTATAAACCAGTCAAAGATCGCTTCTCAGTAACCTATAGGAGATGGGGCCTTAACATGATCCCTGTAGGACAGGGTATTCAAACATTGGATTCTCCTGGTGAGGGTATGGTGCATGCTCAAGGGGGCATTGTACTCAAGGATGGGTATGATAATGGCTGAATAGAGGGGTACTATAAATTCCTTGGACCTGGATGCCATATTGCCGATTATGAGTTGGTCAACATAGAATGATTTTCTAATTATCTTTGCAGCATGTTGGTTGAATGCCAGATTGCTGTCTATATATGTTCCCAGATCCTTAACTACTGGGTCAACTCTTAGGGCTATTTTATTGATGGAGTAATTAGCTCAGGTACCAATCATTTGTTTGTGGAAGACGCTGTTGTATGATGTTGGTGTCATGGGGAGAATCTGTGATAGCTCCCAGTTTGCAGTCATCTGTGAACTTAGTGAACCAGAAGCCCTCGACAGTAGCCTTGACATAAGAGAAGTAGATGCCAAATAGCCAGGGAATTGTTATGGCTAGGCTTGTATAGGTCCTAGGACCGATAGCCTAGTACCAGTCTATGAACCTATAAGGAGTGGGCCCAGCAGAGAGCCCTGTGGTGCTTTGCTGGTGACTGGTCTTCTGGTGAAATTTGTTTCACCAAGCCTGATTTCTAGGGTTCTGTCTGTGAGCCAGCCAGTAGTGCAGCGAGTTATGGAGGAATGTATGCCTAGTTTTGAGAGTTTGTCAACTATGTCTGAGTGGGATATTGTAGCAAACACCTTGGCCAGCCAGGTCTTCCCCTCATCCACAGCCTAGGTGACCCTCTAGAAGAAGTTTACCGGGTTGAGTTGGCAATACCATCTTTGAACAAAGCTAAACTGGGGATGGGTCCAGTGTCTGTAGGTTGCCAAAGTCCTTGTTGATCATTTCCATGATAATTCATTCCAAGGAAGTAAATATTGTGGGAAGAAATAGCCAGGGAATTGTTATGGCTAGGCTTGTATAGGCCCTAGGGCCAATAGCCTAGTACCAACCTGTGAACCATGGCTTTTCCATGTTAGACATGTTAATCTAATAGGTCTGTAGTTCCCGGGGCAGTTGATGTTCCACCCTTGTGGATAGGGATATCTATTGAGGCCCTCCATTCGCTTAGTACATAATTGGTTTTGAGACTGTACTTGTTGTAGAGTGCCTTTAGGGGTTCTGCTAGGTCTTATTTCAGGCTATTAAGGAGAGAATCAGGGATATTTTTGGGGGCCTATTGAAGCAGTGTTTTTGGGCTTAGTGACCACCACCAGGACCTGCTTAATAAGTGGGTTATGCTGAAAGGGATTTCACAGGGAGTAGTGGGGTGGGAGTTGGGGGGGTTGAACTAAATTTATCAGCAAGAAGATTTGTTACGTCACCCTGGTCAATGAAGACTGTCATGAAACACTGAAGGGGGAACGGTCAGCAGTGTGCAGAACTGGAAGTTTTGAACACTGCTGATTATTACCTTTAATGTTTCTGACACAGCTGAAGAAGGCCTTGTGATTATTCTTAGCCTTGGAGGCTATCTTGACCTCATAATTGGTTTTGTTGGACTTTGATTCAACTAAATAATAAATTAAGTGGTTGAATTGAGACCTTTTGTCCCTGTGAGCATTGCTGTTTTTGATTTTGACAATGACTTTTTTCTTTTGATATAAACCCTGTTAAGATTATGATCCCACCAGTGGGGTTTGTTTTTGGTTTTAGATTTGGGCTTACTTCTGCTGAGTATGGCAGCCTCAGTGCAGCCATTTACATGTTTGTAGAAGGTTTCTGTGAACAGCTTCTCATAGGCAGCTGTCTTCTCGGGTTTGAGGGAGCCTTGAATTTTGAAAAACTGTCACTTAATATGATATAGTGTGCTTTAGAATAGTTTCTACCTGTTACTGGTTTAGTTAGGTTTTCCGAGTTGATTTTTATTTTGAGGGGACAGCTTTCTGGTCCAGTGAGGATATGACATGGGTGGGAGAGTGGGGCGGGATGCGTTACTCTCCCTTGCTGGTGAGTACTAAGTCCAGTATGTTTGATCTCTGAATGGAGTGTGCACTCTGTGGTCCATGATGTTCGTGTTGATAAAATCCAGGAAACATTGCACCTGTGAGTTAGAGGCAGTGTGTGTTTCTCAGTCTATAGGTGGCTAGCTATAATCTCCTGTGATTAGGGTATTTGGTTAGATATTGAGCAACTGTAGTAGGTCTAGGTACAAATTATGAGCTTTGTTGGTCATAGAAGGTGACCTGCAGCTGGCCATGACATGGTAAGGAATCTCATCTATGGAGATTTGGACATGGATAAACTCTAGAACATCATCCTGTTTAATCAACCTGAGGTTGTATGTGTTGCCAATGTAAATCAAGACCACCTCCACCTTTAGTCCCCTGTCTGTGTTGCTGTTGGTCTGTGTGTGTATAAGACACTGTATACTTGCACTGCTGGAGTATATTCTGTGACTTTAAGCCATGTCTCGATAACAACACAGATGTCTACGTTTTCCAGAATGAGGAGAGATTGTAGGGTGTTGAGTTTCTTCTTTAGACTCCTAGCATTGAGCAGTAACTCTTTAAGGTTTCTTTGAGTTCTTTTTGCTATGTAGGTAGTTTTGCCATTTTGGAATTGCCTGAAAGTGTCTCTAAAGAGGTGGTTAAATTTTTAGGCTATATCTGAAAACCAAGGCAGGAGAGGCAGGTGCAGATCATCTTTGGCAATGGCAACCTAGTCTGTTAACCATGTCCTTCCATTTTGATAGATATTGGAGCCCCCAGTAGTGACACCAGGAACTAAGACCATTATTAAAATAATCGTTTTTTGTTCATACTGTGATATTATCTAAGGTGAAGTTAGAATGCTGCTCAGCGCAAGGCTCGTACCTGTCTGACACATATTCAGACAGATCCATAATGTCTCTCTTCATATAGTCTAGTGAGGTACATCTCAGATCATTTACACCCATGTGGACTATGATAAATCGTATTGGTATGTGTGGTGCAGTGGGCTGTGCGTGTGTGTGATATTGCAGATACTAGCTGCAGGTAGGCAATTCACATTTATCTTCTCATTGTCCAGCCTGGAGAGAGGGGCATCTTTGTGTTGTACAATAAAATCCCCTATGACAAGAGTATTAGATAGTGTTTGCTTGCCTTATGGGCTGTGTTCTTTGGGGATCATTGGGTGTAGGCGTATGTGTGGTGTTTGGTGTTGCTTTTGGTATGTGCTTTAGTGGTTGCTGATAATAGGTATTGCTGTTTGATGGCATCTGAAGTTGTAAAAGGTCAAAAACTAGTTACTTCTGCTGTGCACGTGTTCCTGTGTGAAAGTGTATAAGTATGTTTGTGCATGTGTGTAGATGTGTATGAGTTTCTTCATATGTGTGAGAAACTTTCTGTACCTCTGCATGTTACTAAGTCTATATATATTTTTTGTGTGTGTTTGTGTCTGGTTCATGCCTTCTTGGACAGCATCTGTTGCACTACATTTTTCAGAAATGTATTTGTGATTTTGTTGTCTGGGTATCATTGTACATGTTGACCATGCAGTACTTGTATTGTCAGTACACAGCAAGGGCTGCATTATTTTTGTTTAGTTTGCATTGCATGTGTTCTTCGTACCAGTGCTAATAAAAGAAAAGATATGACATGTCTCCCAGTTACAGCAGTTTGTCACTTTTATTAATTCCATAATGCCTGTTAATAGTATGCAACTGACAAATTTATAAAAGTGCAAATGTAGAAAGAGAGTTATCAGCTGTGATACTGGGGGTCAAAGTTTGATTAGCAAGCTTTGTAATAAATGGCTAAGAGTAGGGGTTAGATGGAGGATTTCTTGCCATTTTTCCTTGTCTCTGAAGGAAGGTGCGAGTTTGTTCCTGTCTGGCTGATAGTCCTGCTGCGGTCAGGGGCTCTGGCAAAGGCAGATGGCATTATTGGGAAGCATTGTCTGATAATTCACAGTGGATGCTGCACTTTTGGAAGGAGATGCACATACAGCTGCTTGGACACCACTGCACAATTTATATGTAGGTAGGATTTAAGAATAGATCTAGTGAAAAATTATGTCTACCATTCAGGCTGATGCCATACTGGGTTGTCCTTATCTTTCATGCTTTCAGAGATTGAAGATGGACATCAGGACACATTTTGTTTCAGACAGTAAAGGTCACTGAATGAATAAAGTTATGAGTGAAAGTAGTAAGAGTAATAGCGGAAAACAGTGGTTAGTATCAACCATGGCAGCGCATTTTGGACAAACAGTCTTGATGATGTTTTGTTTCTTACAATTTACCCTTTCAAATGTTGTTTATCATTGATTAGTAAGTCACCTGCTTAAAAAAGTAAGCTTCAAATGCTACAAAGACATTCTGTAAGCTGACAGAATGACACCAAAACAGTACTACAGGAGCTGTAGAGATACAGCACCTTTCATTAATGCTGAACCCAATGCATCCTGTCACTGAGGCAGAAATTCCTCTTGTAACTTACCACTATCTACACAAGCATAACAGATATAGTTTGCATTGTGTTTGCATCATTAAAACATGTACATGTACTTATTGTAGAGGGCTTTTTCTCTAGTAAAATGGTTCTGGTGTTATGTATTTTTTAGATACATTGATGACGTGGCTAACTGAAGAAACACTCTGTGAATGTAGGGATATCAAAACTTGGGAACACACATTATCAGATGAGACTGCAGTTTTGATAAATGTGGCATTAGGCTGTTCAAGTGAACCAGCACATCGTCTTTGTAGAGAGATGAGGGACTACTTGGCAAGTCAAGGTAAGACTCAATTGCATTGCTCTGAAAAATGAATTTTGTAGTTGTTATAGCTGCACAGTGCTATGCGACTCATATTTTGTTCTAATTTACTTAAAAATCTAAAGTAGTATTCCATACTGGTATAGACTATTTTCACGATGCACTGTAATGTATTTGTACATCTGACTCTTCTTTTACTTAGTTTGTTTTTCAAGAAAGTAATTTTATTTTTATATATATATATATATATATATATATTTTTTTATATATATATATATATATATATATCCCTACACTAGCCTACCTATTTGCTTGGATGACAAAGAATAATAGTCCTGAATACTACCCTAGCATATCTGCTCTCTGAGAGTCAATTTCCCTGAAAGAAAAACTGTGGAAGTATGTCCTGTAATGGTCCTTTTCCTTATTATTACTATATATATATTAGAATACCACTGTTAGAATAAGCAACCTTCCCTACCAGGTTAGGCAGCAGCCACATCCCCTCCTTTCTAGCATTAACTTAACCTTTAGCTCCACTAGTTTCAACTTAACCCTAGCTCCTTGTCCCCCCCACAAATTCCTTACCAGGATTTCTCCCTCCATTACCTTATCCTGATCGGGGATAATTTTTGTATCTCTCCTGCTGCCATTAAGTGTCCGGCTACCAGGTGGCGCTATACTCTTAGCTTTCTGCCCTATTTATCCTTTTCCTCTCATTACTTGCATCTATCTATTTGTGTGCCCAGTACTAACCTCTGTCTTTGTGTCCCTCTAGATTTTATTTCACTCTGCACTCCTCTGACATCCCAAATCCATCCTTGAAAGCCTTTATACTTTGCTCCACATCTCTGCAAACTTACCTTCCAAATTCTCACTCTTACTGATTGTTTTCCTTGACATTTCTTCTACTACCTGGCTCAGGCAGTGGTTTTCTTATTTTTCCATTCATTTGTAGTACATGTATTTAAATATGTGCCCAGTGTATTCCAAGCATAGCATATCTAATCTGGCAAGAGAAAATTGTGATAAACTTGTAAATCCATCCATCCATTCTCAACCCCTTTTTCCCATTTTTCACATGTGGTTGAGTTGTCACTTCAGTAGTGACAATCATCTCGAGTTAGATAATATTTACACGTTAATATTTTAGATTTTTAATGAATGAATAGTTAGAAATATGTGGTATTTATTAATGTTAAGTTGTCTATCTCGCCTTCATTCTTGCTGGATGGGTTCGGAGCTGATCCTCGGCTCCGACTTGGCCTTCTACTAAAGCTCGAGAGCTATTTACCGGCTCGAGGCCTCCCCATATCCCACAATGCTAGGCATCAGATACCCAGATCTCGTTTGCCGCTTCAGCTACGAGGTTGCGATTTTACCGTCTCCAAGTCGTATAAAGCTTTTCTTGTGTTATTACCTTTAATTTTTTCATATACTGTCTTGTATTTAGAAATTCTTCCCTCCTAGTTTTAATTAGATTGTGTCCCCTTTTGATATCCCACTCAGAAACTCGTTTTTTGTTGTTAGAGAGTTTCTCCCTCCCCCTCCCCACCCTTTAGGGTAGTGTTAGGCCTTGTTAGACAATTAGTGTTTTTCTTGTATTGTTATATATATATATATTTGTTAGTAGTAAGGTAGTTGTGTGGCTATAGTCTTATAGTTAATTATCTAGTGCGTGTATGTGTGTGTTGTGTTTAAGTACTAGTTACTTTTTTCCCTTTGGTATCCCATTTTTTTTAATATGTCTAAAGATACCAAAGTTTCAGGTTTCAAGAAGTGTGACTCGTGCTGTCAGAAGATGTCTCTGACAGACGGTCACACTTCTTGTGTTTATTACTTGGGTCCCCTATACCTGCAGGACTCTTGCTTGGTCTGCCACTCCTTCAGCTCGAGAGTCCTGCAGGAGCATAGGAACAAGCTCATTTTGAGAGGCTTACTTAAGCCAGAAGGATCCCCGGCTAAGCTTCCGTCGGGAAAATCCTTAAAGCCTGCCAAACCGTCGGCTCCCTGTTTGGAGCTGTCGCCGAGCGGAGCTCCTGCCTAGTCGTCTGTTCCGGCTGGAACCGACGTCTCGAGACCTCAGTCGGCTCCGACCTTAGTGTCAGAACCTTCTCTGAGCTGAAAACGCTCAAGGTCCCCATCTATAGAGTCTGTCCGTTCGGCTCCAAGGTCTCCATTGTTTCAGTCGGAGCGAAGCCATAGGTCCCACTCCTCTCGGTCTTCCAGGCTATCCGATCATGACTTGGAGAGGGTGGTCAGTAGGCTCCTAAAGTCGCAGGCCCTGGCCAAAATTTTGACCAACCCTTCTCAACAGACTGTGGCTACCCTTGTGTCTTCTGCAGTTCCTCCTCCGACTCTTCCACTGTGTCCGGAGCCGGAGCTCGTTGGGGCTCGAATCGTAGGTACGTCTGAGCCGATACCACACCTTTCGGCTCCCTCGTTGGCTCCGATCTCTTCGTTGGTTCCGTCTTTGGAGGGATCCGGGCGCCGAGACTCCCTCGTCGGCTCCGAGGGGGCGAGTGGCATCGGACTCTTGTCTGACCCCGTTCTCCCTCTCAGGGCCTCGGCGCAGGTGAGCTCGGCCCCGACATCGGCCTCAGAGCCATCCCTCTCGGTGCCGGGAGGGGTTCACATCTCTTCGGAGCGGGGACCCTCTTCTCTGCCTGATAGGGGCACCTTCGAGGTCATGAGGAGTGTGCTGACTCCTGTGTCGGCTCCACGATCGGCCCCTTTGGCTCCTCCCCCCATGGTGCCTGCATCGGTCTCTGTCCATCCTCCTGACCCCAAACGTGGAGAACAGGCGCTCCAGGTCGCCCCATTGGGCGTATCTTCCTCTTCCGAGGCCTCCCCTGATCATTCAGAGGAGCCCCCTCGGAAGAGAAAATGTAAGAGGAAACATGTTGACTCCCCCGAGTCAGTCACGTCTGATACCGACTTGGAGGATTCGGAAGGGTCCCCAAGGTCGCCCTCTGAGGATGTCTCCTTTTCAGCCATCCTTGAGATCCTTAGGCAGAGGGGGAACTGGACTGCCCTTAACCCTTCCGAGGACGAGTCTGTGTACCTGGACGCATTTGGTTCTCGCCCTTCCACCTCCTGGGTGTCTCCACCTTTCGACCCACTCATGGAAGTGGTGGCTCGGAAGGCTTGGACAGCCCCGGACACAGTGGAACCAACCCCCCGCAGGCCCACTAAGTTCATCACGGCCCCATCTGACAAACAATTTCTGACAAAAGGGGTCCCTGTTGATGCCATGGTGGTGGCAGCAGCCACTAAGAAGGAGTTGGCTGACCCTTTGGTACCTGTCCACCCACCTAATAAAGAATCTAGGACAATGGACAGGTACGGGAAGCGGATGTTTTCTTCAGCGACCTTTTCCATGCGGTCGCTGAATTATCTGTGCCATTTCACCCGCCTTCAAGGAACTGGGTGATACCCTTCAGGATCCATCAGCTGCGGGGTCTCAGGATAAGATTAACTCCCAGCTGGCAACCCTTAACTCTATAGTCAACTCCTCTATGCAGCTCATTTCTTATGCAGCCGATGGGGCGAGTAGGGCCACAGGTACAGGCGTGGCTTTGAGGAGACATGCCTGGATGCGGTTATGTAACTTTGCTGACCCCTTTAAGGCGTCCTTCACCAATACCCCTTTGGATGGTTCGGCTTTGATTGGACCACAGGTGAAGGATACCCTTACCAGGTGTGAGCAGGAAGGCAAGACTCTCTCTGCCGTGGGAGTCCGTATTTCTACTCCCTCTAGAACATAGCCTAAAGGTCAGAAGAGTGGAAAAATGTGGTTTTGGAAACCCCAGGGAGTCGTGCCTGACACACGTGGTGAGTTTCCCTCCAGGGGCAGAGGAGGAAACAGTAATAGACGCCGCCCAAGGGGCAGAAGGGGTCCGCAAAATCAGGGTAGCAGAGAATCCTTCTCTGACAAACCCTTAAAGCACCCCTGAGGGGCTGCACGACTGTCCACCTTCGGAGGCAGTCGAGGGAAGATTGTCACTGTACCCAGAAACCTGGCGAATCCTCACACAAGACAAATGGGTACGGTCTATCATATCCGAGGGTTACAAAATCCCCTTTGTCCACACCCCTACACAAACAAACAGGTCCCTTCCAGATGTTCCACCCGGTCTAAGGGAACAAGCAGTACTAGAAATTTCAAAACTGCTAAAAGAAAGGGCCATCCAGCCAGTCCCAGCAGACCAGCAAGGATCCGGGATTTACTCCAAGTTCTTTTTGGTACCGAAAAAGACAGGGGACTGGAGATCCATTTTGGATCTCAGCAGGTTAAACAAATCTGTTCAAAGAACGAAGTTCCGGATGGTCACACTTCAGTCCATTCTACCCTTTTTGGGAGAGGACATTTGGATGTGCTCCATAGACCTTCAGGATGCGTACTACCATATCAAAATGGACAGGCACTCCAGAAGGTTTCTCCGCTTCCGGCTGGGAGCCAGTCACTATCAATTCAGAGCCCTGCCCTTTGGTCTCACCACAGCCCCCAGGGTGTTCAAATGCATGGCAGTGGTTACGGCTCACCTGAGACGGCGAGGATTCCAGGTGTTTCCATATCTAGACGACTGGCTCCTAACTGCTTCCACCAGGCATCAGCTACTGCGAGCCAGGGATTATACCATCCAAACTTGCTCCAAGCTAGGTATCTCTATAAACTTTGAAAAGTCTGCATTGTCGCCTTGTCAATCTATAACCTTTATAGGCCCAAGATTAAATACAAAAGAGCTGTCGGCAAAACTTCCCTTAGAAAGAGTATCAGACATTCGCCGACATGTCCAGACCTTACTACAGTGCAAGAGAATTCAGGCCAGATTTGTACTGAAAACCTTGGGTCTCATGGCAGCAGCAATCACATTACTTCCCCTGGCTCGTTTTCACATGCGGATCCTTCAATGGATGCTTTTTACCCAATGGTCATTTCAGCAGCTTCCGATGTTTCACAACATATTAATCACCCAATCGTGCAAAGACAACCTTTCTTGGTGGATGGTCTCCTCTCAAGTACTTCGTCAGACCATTTGTTCTTCCTCCTCCTGTTGCCACGGTGACAACAGATGCCTCCCTGATCGGGGGGGGGGGGGGCATTTTCAGGGCAGGACTGTCCAGGGCACTTGGCAACCTCTAGAGTACCACCTGCACATAAACGTCTTGGAGATGAGAGCGGTACTTTTAGCGTTGCAAGCTCTTCAGGACTCTCTACCCACCGGGACTATTGCAGTTCAGACTGACAATATGTCTGTAGTGTGGTACATCAACAAGCAGGGCGGTACCAGGTCCTATCCCTTATGTCGAGAAGCACTCAGACTCTGGCAGTGGGCGATCTCCTCTCAACGGTTTCTGATAGCAACGCACATCCCCGGGAAGTCCAACGTCATAGCGGACAGGCTAAACAGAGCTATTCTCATGCCTCACGAGTGGTCTCTCAGTCAGTCAGTAGCAGACAAAATTTTCCGCAGATGGGGTCAACCTTGCTGCGACCTTTTCGCAACCCCTCTCAACAGCAAGTGCGACGACTTCTTCACTCTCTTCCCCCTCCCTGGCCACTCCCCCAGAGATGCTCTAGTTCATGATTGGCCCCGGGGTCTTCTGTATGCATTCACACCTTTTCCCTTAATTCTGAAACTAATTCAGAAAGCGACCGCATTGGGATCCAGGATGATCCCCATTGCCCCTTACTGGCCTCGGCAAATTTGGTTCCCATTCCTGCATCGTCATCTGCTGGAGCAGCCTTGGAATCTGGACCCAGTGCCAGACCTCTTGGTCCATCAGTCAGACGGGCTGCACCAATCCCTTCAGTCTCTCAACCTCACAGCTTGGTTGCTCCACTTCCAGCCTTAGCCAGGCTTCCACATATTTCTCAGCCAGTGTGTGAAATCATCCTTTCTTCACACAAATCTACTACCAGGAAGACTTATGCTAGTAAGTGGAAACGTTTCTCTTTCTGGGCGGAGGCTAGAAATATAGATCCCTTTACAGCCCCTGTCCATCACGTTCTAGATTTTTTGGCAGAACTTTTTCGAGCAGGTTCCTCATCTGCCACCATTGGGGTCCAGTTGGCTGCTATCACTAATTTCCACGCTGGCCTGTTAGAAACCAGCATCATGTCCCACAAACTTTGTAAAGCCTTTCTTAAAGGGACTATTTTACTTAGGCCCCCGGTTAAAGATCCCCCGCCTCCGTGGGATTTAAACCTGATATTAACTTCCTTGATTATACCTCCTTTTGAACTTGTGGCCTCCTGTTCCTTAAAATTACTCTCCTGGAAGACTCTCTTCTTAGTAGCCATCACCTCAGCTAGAAGAGTGTCGGAGCTTCAAGCCCTCTGTATTCATCCTCCTTATCTTGTTTTCCACAAGGATAAAGTTTCACTCATGACTAATCCTTCCTTTCTACCTAAAATACCTTCTGAGACAAACCTGAATCAGGCTATTGATCTTCCTGTCTTTTTTCCTAACTATTCAAACAGAGCTGAACAAAAGTTGCACCAATTGGACATTCACAGGCAATTACGTTTTTATTTGGATAGGACTAAACAAACAAGAAAATCGGACCAACTCTTCCTATCCTATGCTGAGGGCAAGCAGGGCCTGCCAGTTTCTAAAGTAACCTTATCCAGGTGGTTGGCCTCTATTATTACTTTGATTTATCAACTCAGACATAAGGAACTCCCCACAAAACCAAAAGCTCATTCCACCAGAGCATTAGCTACGTCGGTAGCTTTTCAAGCAAGACTACCAATGGAATCTATTTGTGCTGCAGCCACATGGGCCACTCTTCATACCTTCATTTCACATTATAAATTGGATATGGCCTCTAGGAGTCGAGCTGATTTTGGTTCCACTGTGCTCAAGAGTCTGTTCCGATGAGCCACCCAGGACTAAGGTGCTAGGGACGCTGTCCCATCCAGCAAGAATGAAGGCGAGATAGACAACTTAACATTAAGAAGTTATGTACCTACCATAACGTTCCATGTTAGTTGTCTTCTTCTCGCCTTCTTTCTTGCGTCCCACCCTCCATCCCCCTAGCCTGGGCAGACCGAGAAGAATCCCTTTTGAGGCCTTCTTCCTCTAGTTGACCTTTTTCTAGGTTACATCCTCTTCTGCCTTTAGCACTGTAGGTAATCCTTGTAGTTTGGACAGGTGTCTCCAAAAAAAATAGTTTTTTAATGGTTAGCTCTGCCAAACGAGATCTGGGTATCTGACGCCTAGCATTGTGGGATATGGGGAGGCCTCGAGCCGGTAAATAGCTCTCGAGCTTTAGTATAAGGCCGAGTCGGAGCCGAGGATCGGCTCTGAACCCATCCAGCAAGAAAGAAGGCGAGAAGAAGACAACTAACATGGAACGTTATGGTAGGTACATAACTTCTTATTATTGATGATGGTAGGAGAAGGAAGACTGTGACAGTGTCCAGGAAAAAATAATTTTTGTGTTTAGCATGTCAGAAGTTATAGCAGATTAGTAAATAATAGTATGGGGTGCTAGATTTGCTAGTTAATGTCAGTAGTAGTATGTGAGACTTTTTAATGTTTGAAAGGATCTAGTATGGTATTCTATAGTCTAATATCTGGTGGAATTGAATTCCACAGCTTGGTTACTGTCATAGAGTATTTACATATATAGCCGGGGAAGTAAAAATTAGATTAGGTACCTTGCAGAAATATTGAAGATAGTAACTTGAAGAAAAGAAATTGCTACAACAAAGAGGACTTGATGGCAGCACCCCCAAGAAACATCAGTGAAATAGAATTAAATTTTTGTTAATGAATCTTAATAACCTTGTAATGCCCAGCAGAACTTAAGAAAGATACAAGTAGTCAAGGATAAAAAAAATGGACAGGTAAAAAGGGAATGGTACATAGAAAAAAATAGTACAGGCTATTCAGCTGTCTTCTTCTGACAATGGAGAACTACATTTGTCTATGTCTGAAGTGGAAGCAGATGATGCTCTACCACAAATCTGCCACAAGGAGCCTGATTGCCTGATTCCAAGGGAAGAGATTCATCCTTTGCTCAGTCTTTTTTTCTAGGGTGGGAGATCTCCCAAAAGAATTAAGCAGAAAGACATTTTCTTATCCTGTTTCACATAGGATGGGAAGAGGAAATTGGCTGGGTTTTTGTAAGGGATTATTTCAAGCCTTTCAGTCTTTAAATTCTGCTCTTCCCAGACTTTAAAAGCAAAAGAGCTTCCTGTCTCTCAGATTCTGATTCTCAGTCTGAGGGACAGGAATTTGGATTGTGTTTCTCAAGTGCCTACACAACAGGAGGGGGAATCAGATTCTGAAGAAAGCTTTTCGTCAGAGCCCCCCCCCCCAAATCCCCGAAAGGTTATCTTTTTCTGATACTATAACCAGAATGAAAGATCTGTTTCAGTGGGAGCAAAAAGAAATCCCAGCAAAAATATTACTTAGTACAGGTAAATTTTCTACAGCCTGCAGGTATTCCTCTTGACTTGCCAGCAATAGAAGATTCTCTCCTCACAGCCAGTTGTTTGCTTGATGCTCAACCTCTTGCCCCAAAAAGTCTATTAAATTGTATAAGACACACAAATGTCTTTTTTCAAGCCCCATATCAGGTCCTCTGGTCACTTCTTTGTCAAAACCATCTACTGCAAAGCATCTTTTGGCAGCCAAATCTGTTCCCTCTGACAAGGATGGGAAAGCATTTGACAGATATGGGAATAATGTTTATTCTTCTTCCACCTTAGTCTTCAGCATATTGAATTTTCATGCTCACATGTCCAAGTTTCAGCTGGCTTGTTGTGGTAATATGAGAAAGTTAATTGACAATCTCTATTCTTCAGAGACTAAGACATCTGTGAAATCTTCAATTTTCCCGTGTCTCATATAAGCAAGCATCCTGTAAAATGTTATGACACTGTTGATGCTGTATTGGGCAGCTCCTACTGTGTCAGGGATGAGAAGATTTGTCTGGCTGTGTTCCCAGAATTTATCAGAGAATGTTGTAGATGAGATCCTGAATGGGTTCCTGTGGATAAAGAGCTATTCTATGTTCCTTCGTCTGAAAAGGTTTTTAAAAGATTTGATGGAGGATACTTAATTCTGGGGATCACTCATATTTTTAACCCTCCATCCCACAGGAACTTCATTTATCCATCATTATTTACTTTATTTATATTTACTTTATGTGTGTGTGTGTGTGTTTGTGTGTGTGTGTGTATATATATATATATATATATATATATATATATATATATATATATAATATGTATATACATACACACACACACACACACACACACACACACACACACACACACACACACACACACACGGGGTCTGTATTATAATTTCGAAGATTTAATGCTTCGAATCACTAAAGATCGAACTTTAGTGATTGAAACAAACCATCAAAATTGTAATACACCCTGTAAAAAAAAAAAAAAAAAAAAAAAGTAAAAGGTGTTTAGGGCAAGCCCCTGCACCCCATCCTCGGGTACTTAAATATACCAACTCCGAGATCGCACTTTAACGAAGTATGGTGTGAAAAAGGAAGATTTCCCTTTCCTACATGGTAGCTTGATCTCAGAGTTGGTATATTTAAGTAGCGGGGGGGTGAAACCCCCCACATGGGGGGGGGTGCATGGGAGCTTGCCCCCTTGCTTAAACCCGTTAGGGTAAGTATTTGATGCTTACATTTTTTTTTATTTTCAAAGTTACGGAACTTCGATAATATGGTGTCGACCATATTGTATTCGATGTTCCGTAACTTCGAGATTATAATATAGACCCACACACACGTGTGTGTGTGTTTGTGTGTGTGTGTGTGTGTGTGTGTGTGTGTGTGTGTGTGTGTGTGTGTGTATTACATTTTGTGATTCCTCCTGTGGATCATGTCATGTATCCATTATGTTTACCCTGGGCTGAGAGTGAAATAGGTTCAGTGGGATCAGTGCTCTGCTGTTGCTAACAAACTGAATATAAAATAAACAACTTTCCTTCCAGTTCAGGATCTTTTTATTGGTAGCAGAATAGTTTCAGCAGGGCAGAGGTAAACACATTTCAGAAAACAATGGCAGGGAGGCTCAAAAAAGAAAAAAGATCTTCCCATAACCAAGGGCAATCTAAAAACTGACTATGTATGCCCTTCATGTTTTTATTGTTTTTGTTCTGTCCGCAGTAAATTTGACAGGCATTTGAATTTCAGACTTCAGGTTTCTGAATGTTTAATTCCTTGCAGATTTGATGGTGCAGTGGTAGTATTGTTGCCTCACAGCTATAGGTTTTCTGGTTTGATTCTTGGTTGGGGTGGCTTCTGTGTGGAGTCTGCATCTCCTGCCTGTGTTTGTGTGGATTTGCTCTGGTGCCCTGCCATTTTACAAAGATGTGTCTGCAGTTTTAATCCCTCATGTCTCTGCTGAAAATTGTTTTTGTTCTGTCCTGTTCTGTCCGCAGTAAATTTGACAGGCATTTGAATTTCAGACTTCAGGTTTCTGAATGTTTAATTCCTTGCAGATTTGATGGTGCAGTGGTAGTATTGTTGCCTCACAGCTATAGGTTTTCTGGTTTGATTCTTGGTTGGGGTGGCTTCTGTGTGGAGTCTGCATCTCCTCCATGTGTTTGTGTGGATTTGCTCTGGTGCCCTGCCATTTTACAAAGACGTGTCTGCAGTTTTAATCCCTGCTGAAAATTGGTTTTGTTCTGTCCGCAGTAAAATTGACAGGCATTTGAATTTCAGACTTCAGGTTTCTGAATGTTTAATTCCTTGCATAATTGATGGTGCGGTGGTAGTATTGTTGCCTCACAGCTATAGGTTTTCTGGTTTGATTCTTGGTTGGGGTGGCTTCTGTTTGGAGTCTGCATCTCCTGCCTGTGTTTGTGTGGATTTGCTCTGGTGCCCTGCCATTTTACAAAGATGTGTCTGCAGTTTTAATCCCTGTCTCTGCTGAAAATTGTTTTGTTCTGTCCGCAGTAAAATTGACAGGCATTTGAATTTCAGACTTCAGGTTTCTGAATGTTTAATTCCTTGTATAATTGATGGTGCAGTGATAGTATTGTTACCTCACAACTATAGGTTTTCTGGTTTGATTCTTGGTTGGGGTGGCTTCTGTCTGCATCTCCTCCCTGTATTTGTGTGGATTTGCTCTGGTGCCTGCCATTTTGCAAAGACGTGTCTGCAGTATTAATCCCTGCATCTCTGCTGAAAATTGTTTTTGTTCTGTCCGCAGTAAAATTGACAGGCATTTGAATTTCAGACTTCAGGTTTCTGAATGTTTGATTCCTTGCAGATTTGATGGTGCAGTGGTAGTATTGTTGCCTCACAGCTATAGGTTTTCTGGTTTGATTCTTGGTTGGGGTGGCTTCTGTGTGAGTCTGCATCTCCTCCATGTGTTTGTGTGGATTTGCTCTGGTGCCCTGCCATTTTACAAAGACGTGTCTGCAGTTTTAATCCCTGCTGAAAATTGGTTTTGTTCTGTCCGCAGTAAAATTGACAGGCATTTGAATTTCAGACTTCAGGTTTCTGAATGTTTAATTCCTTGCATAATTGATGGTGCGGTGGTAGTATTGTTGCCTCACAGCTATAGGTTTTCTGGTTTGATTCTTGGTTGGGGTGGCTTCTGTTTGGAGTCTGCATCTCCTGCCTGTGTTTGTGTGGATTTGCTCTGATGCCCTGCCATTTTACAAAGACGTGTCTGCAGTATTAATCCCTCGCGTCTGCTGAAAATTGTTTTGTTCTGACCGCAGTAGAATTGACCTGCATTTGAATTTCAAACTTCATGTTCTTCAGAATACATAGTAGCACAACCTATTTTTCTAGCAATTTTCTAAGTTTATAAGATGAATATTTTAAATTTGTCCCTATTTTTGGGACTGTATTCCCCATTATTGGCTTCCCAGGTTTTTGTGCTAAGGTTGACAGCTATGGCAAGAACTGAATTCACTGAATATGGACTGTAGAATTGTGCATATTTACTGATAAAGGTGCACTGTAGAATTGTGCATATTTACTGATAATGGTGGACTGTAGAATTGTGCATATTTACTAATAATGGTGGACTGTGGAATTGTGCATATTTACTAATAATGGTGGACTGTAGAATTGTGTATATTTACTAATAATGGTGGACTGTGGAAGTCTGAGTAGACTTTTTATGATAAATGTTCTCAACTGGGCAGTTTTGCCATTATGGGTGCATATGTTTTGTTTCATTGCTTACTGGAAAAATGTTCAAAACAAATTTAAAACACCCTCTAACAAGTGTACTGTATTGTACAAGGAATATAATTTTAGTACAATGAGGAAGGTGTATCAAAGAGCACATGTATGTTTCATATGCAAGGGGCCTATGATTCGAAAACAGCCCAAAATTAATCTTTATCTGCCACTGGCAAAATGTATTTTCTTTGAATGTGGGTTTCAATGAATGTGAGTTTCAAGGGCAGAGAAGTTTTAATGCTAAGTTTTCATTGTGAGACTGCATTGCTTTGTTTAACAGATTACTTAATGTTTGTGCTGTAAAATACAAAATAAAACTTTCAAATGAAGTCCAATCATTGAAGTAAAGCAGTATGCACATTAGTGTTTATGGTAAATGGAGTGAAATAGCCAAGTAATGGTTAATTGGAATGGCTGCAGAGGCTCCAGTTCAACCATTATTTTGTCAGGGGAAGGGCAGCAAACTCAGACAGGCCCAGCTGAACTATACCTCCCAACTGTCCAGATTTTCAAAGAATGAATAGATTTTTGCTTCTTATTTTTGGTTTGTTGTTCATAAAATTTGTAGTTTTAATTCCTAAATGATTTGCCAGAAGTCACTAAATAATAAGTTTCAGACTTCATAACCTTCATAAAAATGCATGTTAAAGTAAGAGCCGTTCTGTCAACTGTCTCAATTTATACAAGAGCAATTTTTAGTACTGTTTATATGTGCCCCCAATATATTTGGCCTTGTTCAGATTTACTGCATTAACAGGTTGAGAGGTACATGCAAATAAATTGCTTTATAGAATTAGGCATAGCCAACCTCTCAACTGTCCCCAATTTTGGCTCAAAATGTTGCTCTTCCCCTAATAATCCCTCCATAAAATAGCAATTTTGGAAGAAAACATGGAGGGTTTACAATTAAGAAATAACTGTAATAATCAAAGTTATAGATTACTTGAAATGCATGTAGATTCTTTTATTTTGTCAGCTGCTCAAGGTAGCAGTACTAATATTAAAGTGTCCCTTCTTTGACAGGTAGAAGCTGTATTGTGTGTCTATTTTATATTTTTGCATCACATTTTTGGTCCATTTTTCATAAAATTGTGTTTTTGGCAAATTAGTGACAAATCACTAAAGACTGAAGTTAGAAAATGACAGACATTTGAGTTTCAGATTTTATACCCTTCAGAAAATTCATACTAATGCAAGACCTATTCTATTATCTTTCTAAGTTTATTAGAGCAATATTTAAAATTGTCCTTCTTGTTGTGCCTTTGTCCCACTTCTGTGTATGGCTTTGTCCAGATTTCTTGCTCTTGAAGTTGAGAGGTATGACAAATGTGTCAGGGCCATCACAGTCAGCCAGAGAGATTTCAAATTGTGACATGCTTGTTGCACCCCACTCCCCATGTAGTGACTCTGGATGTGTCCAAGCAAGGCAAGGAGTAGTTGTATCTACCTTGGATGGGGAGGACACACTGCATAAGTACTACAGTGGCTTTTCATCTGTCCTTGATTTTGCAGAATGGTCTGGTTTCTGTCATATTTTTGTACTGTTGATTTATGCTTATTACTCAAAGTGCCTGTTGCTCTGTGTTTAAGTAGCAATGCTTTAATGACCATAAGGTAAGCTTGTCTGACATCGTAAGATGCAAGTAAGCTTTAATAAGCATACTGTTAAAGAATTGCCAACATTGAAAGCCTTTCTGTTGTTGCCATGCAGAGAATACTTGACTAGATAATGTATAAGCCTTGGGTATTAAAGGACAGGATTCCATTATTTTAAAAGCTCATTACACTTGTTGGAGACTTCCAGTCATCTCTACAGGCTTTACCCGTAAACTAAACAGAATGCCAATCATGTGTGGTCCATAACCTGTACAGTAATCCTTTAAGCAATGTATCTTGAGCTTGTTTCTTGTTTGCTTTTCATTTTACTTTATCATGTTTTCCCATGAAACGTTGTCAGGCAGCAGGTCTTTTTGGATAAGAAACATTTTTACAAGTGGGGCATCACATAGATTTCTACTTTCAGCATGTTGCTTGGTACTTTAATAAAGCTGAATATATTATAATTAGAACTGCAGTGCAAGGAGAAGTAGTTTGAGTTGAGTGCTTCTGGTTTTCTTATACTTGATTTTGACTGGCATTCCAGTAATGTATTTAAAAAGTAATTTATTTTTTCATGCCTCACAACCTTTTGTTTCCATCTAGATATTAAGTAAGCTGTCATGCAGCCAATGCATTGAAATATTTTTATTCTTCTACACTTATTTTTGTCTTGATTGGACTTTCATAATGATGGTTTGCCACCCAGGGCAGCGTATTTAATTAAAGTTAGTTTTTTTGTGGTTTTGTGCATAGCTCCTCCCCTTTATGGTTGACCACACCCCTTCCCTTTGACCCCGCCCATTCAGCGTCTCCTGCAGCCCCCCTGTGATTTGAAGTCACCAGCCGCCACTGATGGTAGGAGAAGGAAGACTGTGACAGTGTCCAGGAAAAAATAATTTTTGTGTTTAGCATGTCAGAAGTTATAGCAGATTAGTAAATAATAGTATAGGTGCTAGATTTGCTAGTTAATGTCAGTAGTAGTATGTGAGACTTTTTAATGTTTGAAAGGATCTAGTATTGTATTCTATAGTCTAATATCTGGTGGAATTGAATTCCACAGCTTGGTTACTGTCATAGAGAATTTACATATATAGCCGGGGAAGTAAAAATTAGATTAGGTACCTTGCAGAAATATTGAAGATAGAAACTTGAAGAAAAGAAATTGCTACAACAAAGAGGACTTGATGGCAGCACCCCCAAGAAACATCAGTGAAATAGAATTAAATTTTTGTTAATGAATCTTAATAACCTTGTAATGCCCAGCAGAACTTAAGAAAGATACAAGTAGTCAAGGATAAAAAAAAATGGACAGGTAAAAAGGGAATGGTACATAGAAAAAAATAGTACAGGCTATTCAGCTGTCTTCTGACAATGGAGAACTACATTTGTCTATGTCTGAAGTGGAAGCAGATGATGCTCTACCACAAATCTGCCACAAGGAGCCTGATTGCCTGATTCCAAGGGAAGAGATTCATCCTTTGCTCAGTCTTTTTTTCTAGGATGGGAGATCTCCCAAAAGAATTAAGCAGAAAGACATTTTCTTATCCTGTTTCACATAGGATGGGAAGAGGAAATTGGCTGGGTTTTTGTAAGGGATTATTTCAAGCCTTTCAGTCTTTAAATTCTGCTCTTCCCAGACTTTAAAAGCAAAAGAGCTTCCTGTCTCTCAGATTCTGATTCTCAGTCTGAGGGACAGGAATTTGGATTGTGTTTCTCAAGTGCCTACACAACAGGAGGGGGAATCAGATTCTAAAGAAAGCTTTTCGTCAGAGCCCCCCCCCCCCCAATCCCCGAAAGGTTATCTTTTTCTGATACTATAACCAGAATGAAAGATCTGTTTCAGTGGGAACAAAAAGAAATCCCAGCAAAAATATTACTTAGTACAGGTAAATTTTCTACAGCCTGCAGGTATTCCTCTTGACTTGCCAGCAATAGAAGATTCTCTCCTCACAGCCAGTTGTTTGCTTGATGCTCAACCTCTTGCCCCAAAAAGTCTATTAAATTGTATAAGACACACAAATGTCTTTTTTCAATCCCCATATCAGGTCCTCTGGTCACTTCTTTGTCAAAACCATCTACTGCAAAGCATCGTTTGGCAGCCAAATCTGTTCCCTTTGACAAGGATGGGAAAGCATTTGACAGATATGGGAATAATGTTTATTCTTCTTCCACCTTAGTCTTCAGCATATTGAATTTTCATGCTCACATGTCCAAGTTTCAGCTGGCTTGTTGTGGGAATATGAGAAAGTTAATTGACAATCTCTATTCTTCAGAGACTAAGACATCTGTGAAATCTTCAATTTTCCCGTGTCTCATATAAGCAAGCATCCTGTAAAATGTTATGACACTGTTGATGCTGTATTGGGCAGCTCCTACTGTGTCAGGGATGAGAAGATTTGTCTGGCTGTGTTCCCAGAATTTATCAGAGAATGTTGTAGATGAGATCCTGAATGGGTTCCTGTGGATAAAGAGATATTCTATGTTCCTTCGTCTGAAAAGGTTTTTAAAAGATTTGATGGAGGATACTTAATTCTGGGGATCACTCATATTTTTAACCCTCCATCCCACAGGAACTTCATTTATCCATCATTATTTACTTTATTTATATTTACTTTATGTGTGTGTGTGTTTGTGTGTGTGTGTGTATATATATATATATATATATATATATATATATATATATAACATGTATATACATACACACACACACACACACACACACACACACACACACACACACACACACGGGGTCTATATTATAATTTCGAAGATTTAATGCTTCGAATCACTAAAGATCAAACTTTAGTGATTGAAACAAACCATCAAAATTGTAATACACCCTGTAAAAAAAAAAAAAAAAAAGTAAAGGGTGTTTAGGGGAAGCCCCTGCACCCCACTTAAATATACCAACTCCGAGATCGCACTTTAACGAAGTATGGTGTGAAAAAGGAAGATTTCCCTTTCCTACATGGTAGCTTGATCTCAGAGTTGGTATATTTAAGTAGCGGGGGGGTGAAACCCCCCACATGGGGGGGGGTGCATGGGAGCTTGCCCCCTTGCTTAAACCCGTTAGGGTAAGTATTTGATGCTTACATTTTTTTTATTTTCAAAGTTACGGAACTTCGATAATATGGTGTCGACCATATTGTATTCGATGTTCCGTAACTTCGAGATTATAATATAGACCCACACACACGTGTGTGTGTGTGTGTGTGTGTGTGTGTGTGTGTGTGTGTGTGTGTGTGTGTGTATTACATTTTGTGATTCCTCCTGTGGATCATGTCATGTATCCATTATGTTTACCCTGGGCTGAGAGTGAAATAGGTTCAGTGGGATCAGTGCTCTGCTGTTGCTAACAAACTGAATATAAAATAAACAACTTTCCTTCCAGTTCAGGATCTTTTTATTGGTAGCAGAATAGTTTCAGCAGGGCAGAGGTAAACACAATTTCAGAAAACAATGGCAGGGAGGCTCAAAAAAGAAAAAAAGATCTTCCCATAACCAAGGGCAATCTAAAAAACTGACTATGTATGCCCCTTCATGTTTTTACCCCTTCCCATCCTGACATTCCAGTAAAACTGTCCCAAAGTATAGCTGTTCATTTCCCTGTATGGTGGCAGACGTCTTCAGACCCTTGGATTCTGCAGATCATTCAGAAAGGCTGCCACTGGCAATACGAGTCCCTTCCTCTTTTTTAGGGGATTCCTCCACATCTGTCCAACCAAACCTTCTTGTTTCCTCCTAAACTGTAGCAAATGTCTCAAGGGTCATTGATCCTGTTCTCCCAGATGAAAAAGGGAAAGCATTTTATTTAAGAAACTTTTGGTGTCAATAAAAGAAGGAACACTGAGTCTTGCCTTAGGCTTTTTTTTCTAAACCTTTATATCAAAGTCCCAAAGTTCAAAGTGCTGTCTCTACAGTATGTGTTACCTGTCATTCCACCTCTCAAGTTTTACTAACTCTGGATTTAAAATATGTTTATCATCATATTCAATTCTTAAAGATTTCAGATTTTTTTAATGTCTGTTACATTTTCAATTCCCTGCTTTACTCTTTGGTTTGCCTACAGCTCCAAATAGGTTTACAAAGTAACTGAGACTAGTGATAGTCCACTGCAGGTTTCAGGACATTCACATTTTGTCATTTTTAGACAATTGTCTTATTTTTGCTGATTCTTTTACAACTTTTTCAAGAATCTTTGGCTTGAGCAAGAAGCATTTATTCGCAGTCTGGGATTTAAGGGAACATAGAGAAATCATCTCTGTTCATTTCACAGGATAGTGTTTCTGGGATGTCTCCTGGATACATCTTGCATGGTGGCTTTTCTTCCTCGGGACAAAGCAGAATATTCTCTGTGACATTGAACAGGGAATATCTCAGGACTGTGGGTTTCATGGCCTCTGCAGTTCTTAAGATTTTTGGCCAGACTTCACATGAGGAAAACTCAATGGTTCCTTAAATCTCTTTGGACCCAGCACCAGCATCCCGTATTATTTCATATTCTAGTACTGGAATTTGTAAAAAGGGAGTTATTGTGATGGGAGGACCAGTTATCTGTGAACCTAGGTTTCCCTTTCTCTCTTCCAGCCCCTACTCAGTCTGTAACAACAGATGCCTGAGACTTTGCTTGGGGGCTGTTTCCAAAGTGATGAAAGTTCAGGGTCTGTGGAGCAACTAGGATAATCTGAAGAACATAAATACCAAAGAAATAATGGCTGTAATAAATACTCCCAAATATCAAAATCATCACTGGGTTCAGGCCCTCTACTAGTATTCAAAGGCAACACTACAGTGATGTCGTACATAAACAGACAGGAGGTAACCAGATCCTATCCCCTTTGCAGACTAGTTATGGCAGCTTGTGATTTAGCAACTCAGCACAATTAAAATGCTACTGATTACTTGCATTCTGTTAGCATGATTTTGTTGCAGACAAGCTGGGTAGGACCAGGGCAGACTGTTATGAATGGATATTGCACCTGGGGGTCTTCCAGGAATTTATCCATCTGTGGGGAATACCTGGAGTAAACCTGTTTGCCTCCAGCCACAACAGTTACATAAATTCTCCTTGCACACAAATCTAATAAAGTAAGTAGAATGCTTTTTCATTCTGATGGACGGGAATGTTCCTGTAGGGTTTTCCTCCCTTCTCTCTGATAACCAGGGTTCTTCTAAAAATTAAGAATGATTCTCCAATGAAAATTGTGGTGACATTCTTTTGGCCCAAGCAACAGTGGATCTCCCTTATTTTGAAAATAGTCAAGGGAATTGCCACAGCCTTCTCAAAGAATGGACTTGCTCACATAAAACTGAGATTGTTTGATGCACCCAACATTCAGTTTCTACAACTCACTGCTTGGATGATAGAATTTTAGTACCTTTAGGCTCCTTTTTTTCTGAGGACATGCAGCAGGTATTAAAGGAGGTAAAGTAACCTGCTTCTAGAAAACCATATATGGCAGGTGAAAAAGATGGTTTTGTTGGTGCCAAAGTAAGAACCAGGACCCTTTTCAGGCCCAGATACCTCTGGCCCGACAATATTTGTTTTGGTTGTTACCCTCTGGACTTTCTTATTCTAGTATAAAAATTCACCTTTTGGACATCTGCTTGTCTGCATCTAGATTCCCCCGATTTCTACCAGCCACAAGTCAAACAGTTTTAGAAAGGGTTTTTACATGCACATCTACCTAGATGAGAGGTGGCTCCTTCTTGGGTTCTATATTTTATTTTGGATAAACTTGCACATTTTCCATTTGAACTGACTTGTGAGAAAGATTTGAAGTTTTTAACTTGGAAAACAAATTTACACTTGCTCTCTTGTCTGCAAGAAAAGTAGCCGAGTTCTTGTGATGAGTCAACCTTATTTCACCTTTCACAAGTACAAGGTAACTTTGAGAACAAATCCTTCATTTATGCCTAAAGTAGTTTCATAGTTTACTTTGAGCCAGTCTTGTCATTTTCTGTTTTTCTTTCCAACACCAAAAAATAAGGGAAAGGTAATTTTACATACTCTGGATGTCCACAGTCAACCCAGATACTATTTTGACTGGACTAAAACATTCATCAGCTGTTTATTTCTAATGAAGTTAAGAAGGGACAATCCATTATCAAAACAGACAGTTTCTAAATGGTTGTCTTATGCTATTGTTTTTTGTTACTCTTACCATAAGTTACTTCCAGCCAAGGTCAGGGCTCACTTTAACAGAGCATTGATGGCTTCTGTGGCTTTTTTTTGGAAAAGGGATGATTCTAGAAGTATAATAGAGGCAGCAGGTTGGTTATCTCTAGACACATTTTAGAAATCTCTCCAAGTTAAATCCTTTCCCTAGATCCAGAGCAAATTTTGCTAAGACTATTTGCCATGAGCTCCTGGGAATTGACCCTTCTTCTTCGTCCCCCACTCTTTTTAAGCTCTGGTAATCTACCCATATAGCTTAGGCCACTGAAATAGTGATCTAATGATGAACACGGTACAATTGTGTAAGTAAGTGTAACAATAGACGTTCATAAAGATAACTCTTGCAACAGGTGTAGCCTCCCTCCATCTCCTTTCTTTTTATTGGGTTTCATGCCAGATGTGATTTTTTTTTTTGTTTTATTTATTTGTCTATCCTTTGTTAACCAGTTTAATCCCATTAGGCTAATGGCTTCTTTTCAGGGGAGACATTGGATATTATTTATACTGCTAGGGGAAATTTGAACAGGGCATTGGAGAACTTCCCCCTTCTCTTTCTGATGCCATGGGATCTTTTACAAGCCCCCCACTTGCATATACTGACTCTGACATCACCATACCTGGAGATAAGGGAACATTCTGAGAAATGTCCATCTCAGACTAAGTATATATATATATATATATATATATATATGTGTAAATCTGTTTTTCAGCAGTTCAGTCTCAGTGTTTCAGGACTCACTCTAGTGGGTCCTGACATTTCAACCGGTTTACCTGTACATCCCCTTGAGCTACCACCAACTCAAGCAGATGAGATATTGGTTCAGTGTCTCATTCAAAGGATGACATTTTTCCCCTTTTTCCTAGAATATATATATATATATATATATATATATATATATATAAAACTAGCAGGGGTCTAGCCTCCCTTTTTCTGAGCAAGGAAGTGATGTAGGTTTGACCCCCTAACCCCCTAACTGCTGACGTTATACTGTCCTTGAGCTGTACAGTGACTAGGATGTGTAGAAGGAGCCCTAAAGCTTTGGAAGCTGAAAGATTGTCATATCTTAGGGATATAATGCTTATAGGTTAAGCTACTGCAACAGTGATTTCTTTGAACATCTACTATTATGGTAAGTTTATTTACACAACTATACTTTTCAGATGATGAATGAGAGGTGGGAAAGAGAGGAAAGCATGCAGGTTTAAAATCTGTCAGAATGCGTAATTAAGCTGTTACACAGAGTGTGCACTGATGTTAAGTAGCATTGTCAGAAGTGTCAGATTCATATTAGAGAAATTCTTATTCCAGAGTTTCATAAGACAATGACAGGCTGCATAAAAAAATAAAAGTAGAAATGAATAACACATTAGCATGTGGCAGAAGGTCAGACAGTGTCAGCTGGCCAAGGAAGGTGGAAAGGAAGAACAAAATTGTTAGAAGCAGAAGAACAGATGTTAAATTTTATAATGGCAGAAGTGACCAGACTGACAACGTACTACTGTATACGTTATTATAGGTTCATAGGTAGGTACTAGGCTATTGGCCGTAGGGCCTATATAAGCCTAGCCAAAAAGGTACCCTGGCTTTCGCCACCCAAGAAAATTATTTTCCTGTGCCCCTGTCAAGCAAAGCCACAGAAGTGATCCCCGGGGTGAATTTCATATTTCCCATCCAATCAAGATTTTTCTTGAAGAGTGCTAATGAGGAGCTCTGTTAGACATAAATAGGTAGTCTCTGGGACAGGAATCTATCCATCCAGCATGTTCTGTTTATTGTGGTGACAAGGTTTAGGTCCCTAGAGCGTGTATCTCGGAGGGATTGGGATTTCTTTAAGTGGAACATGTCCAGCAGCTCTGGGTTTGACATAGCTTTGTATGTTAGGCAGAGATTGCCTTTGAGTAGGCGATATGCGACGGAGTAAAGCTGGAGTTTTTTGAGACGGTCTGCATAGGGCATCTGTTTGAGGCCAGTAATCCTCTTTGTGAGGTATTTCTTTGTTGTAGATGTCATGTGAGGTACATACCAAAAGGGGCATTGTACTGTATAATGGGTCTAATGAGTGATGAGTAGAGGGGGGAGAATGACCTCTTTCTTTCTGGATGAGAAACCTTTTGTGATGAGGTGTGTCACGTAGAAGGATTTATCAGTACAAAATCTTGCAAGCAGTTAAGTCTGAGTTATTTCAATTCTGTTATAACATAACTAGAATAAAATCTTTTGCTTCTAATGAACAGGATCAGTGCACACTTGATCACTACATCTCTGAAGATGAGAAAACAATGTCCAGTTTATACACACTTTTCAAAGCAACAGATGTTGTTTTTCATTGTCCTTGCAGTTTGCATGACTGATTTCTGTTACATGTCCTTCTTTGGTTATTTTCTTCATTGCTGCATCTGAAGATTTTACAAAAAGCCCCTGTTATTTCATTTATGAACAACTTCCTTCTTTGTATGTTCCAAATATTATTATAACAGGATACCATTTACAGTTATGTTTAGCCCACAAACCTATGTACAGTTAAGCTAGCTAAGCATGTTTCATCAGAAATTATTTTTGCAGGTGTCTGACACTTAGTTGTTTGCTTCAGTACATTATCTATTCTTAACTCTGCATTTCATGCTTGCTTAAGGCAATCAGTGTCATGATTACAGTACCCCACCCACCTGAAAACAGTCCACTTAACCAGTCGGACCACTCTGTACTCCATGTTTTCCTGGATTTTAAGGAAACCTCATAAATTCTCTCTAAATGTCGATATATGGATTCTAATTTATTGGGAATATACGTATAACATTCCATTTTGATTAAAGCACATACCCCCTCTTGGCTAGCAAGCAAATAATCAAAAGCCATTCTGTTTTGGAGGACCATTGTCCTCATTGCTACCATCTCTTCTATTATGTCTGAGATAGCTCCATTAAGTTGCATTTGCTAAAACTTCCATCAGCTTTGCAACTTTCCATAATTCCCATATTGCCTTAGCAGCACCATATCAGGGGAAAGATCCCAGCTCCTGAAATCATACCATCTTCTATGTCCAGCTGTTTTAAATCATCCCTTATTTTGGAAAAACTGTCAGGAACCTCACTTTTTTTCCCAGTGATTTCTTACCATGTCCTCTGGTAATGTGTGAGTAATTCTCATCATTGGAACTGCATATCCTATGTAACATGATCCTTGCTATCCTATCAGTACCCATTTATAAGCGTTCTTCCCACATATGCAAAAGAACCCTTCTGCCAGAATTGTAACATTCTCTTGGTCCATTAAATTAGTTGTGGCCTCACTCTTAAATAAGTCTTTCATTCCTTCCTTAAAAGAAATGTGTGTTAACTCCCGTACTGTTTTTATTTTATCAACTCCTCCACGGTACTCAAGCTTGTCACGTGACCAAAGTTGGTGAAAGTAATGGGATAGTTACAATTACTAATACCAACCCTAACTGTCTCTTTTTTTTTTTTTGAAAATAGAGTATCCCTTTATCTGCTTCCATCAACTGTAAATGTTCTTTTATGGCTGATTGTTTTACAATTCAATTTTTATAAGATCCTTTAAACATAAAACCTGTATCTGTAACATCTACAGGGACTGCATGTAATAGCATTTTCCCTATGTAAGGAATGTTTACAAACCCAACAATTTGATTTATTATGTACCCTTGCAAACAATTTTTGCATGGCCAAAAATGTATTGAAATTGGGTGCATAGTCATGATGTCCCTGTTCTCATTATCTGTTATATTGAATCTCTCCCCATTTTCTCTTTACAACCTTTTTATTTACATTTTGTTTTGTATCTACATTTCTTTTTTGAATTACCTTTACCTGGTTTACAACTTCTGTGTTTTTATTTCCTTCTCTATTTGCATCTCTCATTTGTATCACCTTGATTTGCTTACATATCGTCCGGTTCCCTATTAGAAGACTGAAGAAACATTCTTTCGAATGCATCTTGGTCGAACTCAAAAGCCTGAAACAGCAAAATATCGAAGCAGCTTTTAAGTGAATTCTTTCCCTGGGAAAGAATTCACTTGTCCGCTTTGTTACTTTGCTGTTTTCGGCACTGTAGTGTGGTCTCGGAGTTGGTATATTTAAGTAGGGGGGTTGTGGGGGATGAAGCCCCTACTTAATGTAATGTTTAAAATGTTTTATTTATTTATTTACTGCCTTCCAACTGTGTTTTCCCTAGAAAAAATCGCTGTTCTAGACTGTTACTTTCCTAAAAATTCGAAATTGTAAGTTTTCACTTACATAGAGTCGATTAATCACCGTTTGCTTTTTTACGCATTCAGTGATCTAATATAGACCCTATCATTATTATTAACAAAATATGGATTACTATTACTGAAATGCATAGGGCGTTACCATGCAACCCAATAGCTTGCATATCCATGTGTAAGGTCTAGCTTCCTCCATTTCCTCTCACTGCCTTCCAACTGTGTTTGTCGGCATTTAGAAACAAATTTAAATAGACTGTTACTTTCCTAACACGGTTAACAGAGTATTACTTTTCTAATTCTGCTGATGCTTTTATTAGCTTACACTGATCTCTGTGAACCAGCATGGTGTGCTTCTTTTGTTTGGATGACCCCTTTTTCCTAGGATTAATCTTTTCCTTGTTTTTCATTTGTACCCTGTATACCAATGGTCCTGTTTGTTCTGTCACCTCATAGGGACCCTGCCAGTTAATGTCCCATGGTCCTTCTTTCAGGAATTTTTAAGTACCTCATCTCATCACTGTAATTTCATCTCCATGGGTGCTGGCATGCCGTTCCACAGATGGTAAGATTGTTCTCTGGCTATAGTGTCACATACCCCATATGTCTTTCAACGATTTTTGGTGTTCTACTGCTGTCAGTAATTGTCAGTTATCCGTTTCTGGGTCACAAGGAAGTGTGAGAGGCATTCTTCTTCCTGTCATCACCTCAAAAGGTGAAATTCTTGTTTTACTGTTGGGTGTAGCCCTAGTGCCTAAAAGAATACCTGCAAATATCTCACCAAATCCTTGCCTTTTTCCAAACATTCCTTTTATAATCTTTCTTTGATTGTCCAGTTCATCCTTTTAGCAATTCCATTGGATTGTGGATGATATGGAACATGAAACCTGTCCTGAATCCCCAACAATTTGCACAAATGCCACATTATTTGACTTGTAAACCGGGGTCTGTTGTCTGATTCTATGACCCAAGGCCATCCCCAATGAGCAAGAATGCTTTTCCATAATGCCTTTGCCGTGGTTTTAGCTGTAATATTCTTGGTTGGAATTATTTCTACCCATTTTGAAAACACATCAACCACCACTAACAGGTATCTGTATCCCCCTTTTGCAGCTGGGAGAAGCCCTGCATAATCATCTGCCACTGGCACTCTATGCAACTGCAGTTTCTTTATACTGGAATTAGGTTGTATACAAACCAAACATCCCTCTAATACTGTCTTACACAGCTTTTTTAGACATGGATTCCACATCTTCTGTTTTACTATAGTCCATAAATTCTCTGTACCTATGTGGCTCAAAAATCTTGTGATTATATTCGACCAACTGTCTGGCTAGATCTCCTGGGAGAAATGGTAATTTTTTTCCATCTGGCATTGGATAGACAAAAATAACCTGATTGGCATCCCCTTCCCATATACACCTGTCTCGTTCTTTGGGAATCCCTTTCTCTTTTTGAAGGGTTGCCAAATCTGGTAATTCTACAGGTGTAGCTGTTAAAACTGACATTACCCTGTCTGCATGTTCAAAACACTTGTGGATCTAACCACTCACTTGTTTCAGCTGCATGCTTTGCCTTGGCATCTGCCAAAGCATTTCCTCTAGCTTCTTCTCTGTTACACCTTTGATGTGCTTTTGACAATACTAAACTTTCCCTGTAAATCATTCTGGGCAATCAATGCTCACAACTCCCGTAGTACTGGAGCATGTTTGAGGGATTTGCCAACACTGTTGACGAATACCCTTCTGGCCCAAAATGCCATGTGTAAATTTAATTTAACACATAGGCACTGTCACTGTAAATATTGACAGGTTCAAAATGTTGTAAAACATATTTTACTACTTCTAATTCTGCCCTTTGGGCTAACATGTAACCTGGCAGTTTCTTCAAAATAAGCTTTTGGCTGTCTCCTGGGATTACCGCATATCCTGTCAAATATTTCCCATCTTTCCAAAACCTCACCCCATCTATGTAAACTGTGGGTAAACTACTTTGGAAATGTGTGTTTAATGGTGAAACCGTCTGAACACAATTATGGGATTTGTCCGTCATAATTTACAAGATCTGAGAGGTAATACTTGTCTCCTGTCTGTATTTGTACATTCTTGGTACTGAATAGAGTCATCCATTTCGCAAAAATGGTCTAAC
Source organism: Protopterus annectens (assembly GCF_019279795.1). NCBI lineage: Eukaryota > Metazoa > Chordata > Ceratodontiformes > Protopteridae > Protopterus > Protopterus annectens. The sequence goes on along the minus strand of NC_056726.1, from coordinate 848,217,718 downwards.
TCACCCCTTCTGTGATTTTATTCATTTCAGTAGAATTTAGAAGAGTCTTAATAGACTGATGTGGTGTCTGCACAATTATTTTTGAAAAGACGGTCGAGTATTCCATTTGTTTGATTACCCAATAAATGGCCAATAATTGTTGAATGCATGGGTGATACCCCTTCTCAACTGGGGTTAACTTCTGGCTGCAGAAAGTCACTGGTTGGAGTGTTCTTTCTACCTTACCCTCATTTTCCTGCGGCCAGTATTGCAGGAGAACTACTGAAATGGTCTCATTTCCTGGAGCTGCCTGTAAGATGGAACTTTGCCTATCATCAGGTGCTATTAATTCAGTGGCCTGTGTCAATTTCTTCTTTAAGAGTTCAAAAGCCTCTTCTTCCCTCCATCCCCATTTCAAACGGAGTTCCTCCTTCTGATCCACTAACATTTTATATAGGGGCGCAGCAGCCGCTGCATATTCTTCTATGAACTCTCTTATAGTTCATAATCCCTAGAAATTTATGCAGTTCTGAAATGGTCAATGGCTGAGGCAATTCCAGAATTGCTTTTACTCTCTCCTCAGAAGGAGATCTGCCAGTGGGGTGGACTACAAAAACTTCACCTCTTGTGAGAAAACCTGAACCTTTTCACTGTTAACTTTGAATCCTGCATCCTGTAGAGTATGTAGAACTTTTTAAACAAGTTTTTCATTCTGTTCTTGTCGTTTCTGAATGAATAAAGATGTCATCACTGTAATGAATGACACTGTCATCTGTCTCTAAGGGTTTTAAAATTCCCCCCACAACTTGGTGAAAAATCACAGGGCTATTTTGAAATCTCTGTGGCAAGTGTGTCATCAAATACTGTTGATTGCCAAAGGTAAAAGCAAGCCGTTGCCAATCTTTCTTTTGTAAAAGAACTGCAAAAAACCCATTAGCTAAATCAGTGACACTGAACCACTTATTTAAGGTTTTATTCTCGCTGCCAGTTCCGGAACACCAGAACCAAATGTGCATGAGGGGTGGTAAATTGATTAACTTTACGTAAATCAATAATTAATCTGTAACTACCATCCTCCATTTTCACTGGCCACATTGGTGAATTTGTGGCGCTATAACCTTTTTGTATTGTGCCTGCCCGTTCCCATTCTTCTATACATGTCTTCATATCCTCTCCCATGTCTTTGGCAATTGGATATTGCTTCTGAAATATAAGAATGTAATCACTAGGACTACCTACACTAACCAGCACTTCTAACTTGCCACAATCTGTTTTTGATGTAGCCCACAAGAGCTGAAATTGCTGTTTAATTTGCTCCCATTTGTCCTTTATTTCTGAATGTCTTTTGTAAGTGTCTCTTTTTTTTATACATATCTACATGTATCACAAAACAGGAAAACTGTTTGACAGTATTAGGTCTGTCATATGCACTGGCGGAACATAAAACCCTGTTAGTAAAGTCGATTACTATTCCCTCTTTACCTAGGATATCTACCCCGGGAATTGTTGTTCCACATTTGGGATTCATAAGAAATGTGCCCTCCACTGGAGTTCCATTTTTTGTGAAACATATTTCAACTGGTTTGGTACCTATAGCCATGCAAGTACTGCCATCAAACCCTTGAATATAGGATTGCTTTAATGGATTAACAGGTAATTGTCTGTTAGTCACCAAGACTGCTGCCCCAGTATCAAGTAAAACTTCTTTCCATAATGTCCCCTCCACCCATACATCTTCTAATTGATGTCCATCCTTTCCGCATTTGAAAGTGGTCAGAAATGTTACTTGGGTGGGGGGAACACCCCTAATCTGAATCAAATTCATTTTGAAGTAGTATCCTGGGTACATCTCTGTTTACAGAGACAACTTGTTCTGTTCCTCGCTGACTATTTGTGTCATCACTGTCTAAAGTGTACTTTGTGCTTTCTATCTCACATTTTATTTCTTGACCATTTCATAATATAAACTGCATGATGTTAAGTTGTCAATCTCGCCTTCATTCTTGCTGGATGGGTTCGGAGCCAATCCTCGGCTCCGACTCGGCACTTGCTTTAGCTTGAGAACTCCTTTTACCAGCTCGAGGCAACCCTATATCCCATGATGCAAGGCGGAACTACCTCAGATCTGGTTTGCCGCTTAGCGAAAGAGGTCTCCTTTGCCAGCTGAGGTAAGTAATTTTCTTGTCAAAAGAGAAAAGCTTAGTTAGGGTTTTATTTCCCCCTTGTATCCATTTTTATAGTCTGTAGTGTGTTACAGCCCACCCTATTCCCTTATATTTCAAAACTTTTTATTTCCTTTAGTGAAAAAGTTTAGTTAGGCCTAAACCCCATTGGTTAATCCCTTCCTGTGTGTTGTGTGTTAGGGGATTAATTTTGTGTGTTTGTTGGGTTTGTGTGTGACTTCCTCCTAGGATTATGTCTAAGGAAGGCAAGGTCTCAGGCTTCAAGAAGTGTGACTCGTGCTGTCAGAAAATGTCTCTGACAGACGGTCACACTTCTTGTGTTACCTGGGGCCTTTGCACCTGCAGGACTCCTGTGCTTTGTGACACTCTTTTAGCCAGAGAGTCCTGCAGGAACGGAGGAATAAGCTTATCCTCCGTGGCTTACTTAAGCCAGAAGGTTCTCCCTCTAAAGCAGGGTCTGGGAAACCTTCTAAGCCACCAAGGCTCAGGCTTCAGTATCCAAGCCTCCTCCGGTGGCTCCGGCTCCGTCGGGCCGAGATCGGCTCCGGCTGGAACCGATCTATCTACTTCAAAAGTAGTGGGTTCGGCACCGACTGGTTCCAACACCTTGTCTACTGTGGCCTTGTCGGCTCCGGCTGGAGCCGACACCTTATCCAGCATCGGAGCTGAGAAACCTTCGGCTCCATCTGGAATTCAGGGGACTTCGGCTCCGATGACTTCGTCCCGAAAGAGATCTCGGTCCCCTTCGTTGCAGAGTATCCACTCGGCTCCGGGGTCTCCTCTTTTGTCGGAGCGGAGCCATCGGAGCCGATCTTCGAGATCTTCCAGGCTGTCTGACCACAACTTAGAGAGGGTGGTAAGCAGGCTGTTGAAGTCGCAGGCACTGGCCCAAATGCTCCATAGCCCGTCTCAACAGACTTGCTATTGCCTCACCCTTGAACTTCCTCCTCCGACTCCACACCAGAGTTCGGGCCGGAGCTTCGGGACAGCGACTGTTTCGGCGCCGGAGCCGATACATCCTTCGGCTCCGTCGTCCTCGGCTCCGATCTCCTCCTTGAGGCCTTCCTTGGAGGGATCCGGTCGTCGGGTTTCCCTTGTCGGCTCCGAGGGGGCTAGTGGCATCGGACCCTTGTCCGACCCCACTCTCCCTCTCGGGGCTTCTGCTTTGGTAAGCTCGGCGCCGACATCTGCCTCGGAGCCTTCCCTCTCAGTGGAGCCGGGAATTCCTGTATCCTCGGAGCGGGGATATTCCGGCCTCCCGGGGAGGGGAGCCTTTGAGGTGATGAGGAGTGTCCTGGCCTCTGAGCCAGGTCAACGGTCCATCCCTCTAGCTCCTCCCTCTTCAGTGCCTGTAGACGCCTCTTGCCAGCCTCTTGCTCTCAGGCCCAGGGATCCATCGCCCCAGGTTTCCCCATTGGGAATTTCCTCCTCTTCCGAAGTTTCTCCTGATCCAGCAGGTGAACCCCCTCGGAAGAGGACTAAGAGGAAACACACAGACTCCCCTGAGTCTACTACATCGGATACCGACTTAGATGAGTCTGAGGGTTCCCCACGATCCCCCTCTGAGGATGTCTCCTTTTCAGACATCCTTGAGCTCCTCAAACAGAGGGGGAATTGGCCATCCATTGATCCCTCCGAGGATGAGTTGGTGTACCTGGAGGCTTTTGGATCCCGACCCTTCACCTCCTGGGTGTCTCCGCCTTTCGACCCACTTATGCAGGTAGTGGCTCGGAAGGCGTGGACAGCTGCAGATTCTGTGGAACCTGTCCCCAGGAGACCATCCAAATTTATCACGGCCCCTACGGACAAACGGTTCCTTTCCAAGGGCGTCTCTGTGGATGCTATGGTGGTGGCGGCAGCCACTAAGAAGGAACTGGCGGATCCTTCAGTACCTGTCCATCCTCCTAACAAGGATTCTAGGACCATGGACAGGTATGGAAAGCGGATGTTTTCTTCAGCGACCTTTGCTTTGCGTTCGCTGAACTACCTTTGTCACTTCACCAGGCTTCAAAGAGATATTCTCAAGGAACTGGGTGAAGTGGTCCAGGATCCTTCTGCTGCTGGGGCTCAAGAAAAGATTGCCTCACAGCTAGCAATCCTGAATTCCCTATCCAACTCCTCCATGCGGCTCATATCCTATGCGGCCGATGGAGCGAGCAGGGCCGCAGGCACAGGAGTTGCTCTTAGACGCCAAGCCTGGATGCGGCTTTGTAATTTTGCAGACCCCTTTAAGGTGTCCTTCACTAATACCCCCTTTGATGGTTCAGCTTTGTTCGGACCTCAGGTGAAGGATACCTTGACCAGGTGTGAGCAGGACGGTAAAACTCTTTCTGCCGTTGGAGTCCAATTTTCCACTCCTTCTAGACCATATCCCAAGGGTCAGAAAGGGGGGAAGATGTGGTTCCATAAAGCCCAAGGAGCTACACCGGACACACGTGGTCAGTTTACCCCCAGAGGCAGAGGGGGTAACAATAGACGCCGCCCTAGAGGCAGGGGGGGTCCTCAGAACCAGGGCAACAGGGAGTCTCTTCCTGAGAAGCCTTTTCAGCATCCCTGAGGTGTTGCCCGACTGTCCACCCTTGGAGGCAGTCAGGGAAGGATTTCGCTGTACCCAGTAGCCTGGCAATCCCTATCACAAGAGATGTGGGTACAGTCGATCATATCCGAGGGTTACAAAATCCCCTTCGAAAGGTATCCCGTACCTCAGCAATCCCTTCCAGACATCTCACCCGGTCAAAGGGATTTGGCAGAACAGGAGGTTTCAAAGCTCCTAGAAAAAAGAGCCGTCCAGACTGTGCCGGCAGACCAGGTAGGATCCGCGTCTACTCGAGATTCTTTTGGTCCCCAAAGGACGGGAGATTGGAGACCAATATTAGACCTGAGCAATCTAAACAGATTTGTCAAGAAGGCAAGATTCGGATGGTCACGCTTCAGTCCATTCTGCCCTTTCTGGGCAAGGACAACTGGATGTGCTCTATAGACCTTCAGGATGCGTACTATCACATAAAGATTCACAGACGCTCCAGAAGGTTTCTCCGCTTTCGGTTAGGGACCAGTCATTACCAATTCAGAGCCCTGCCCTTTGGCCTCACTTCAGCCCCCAGAGTGTTTACCAAATGCATGGCAGTGGTCACAGCTCATCTGAGATGTCAAGGATTCCAGGTGTTTCCTTATTTGGACGACTGGCTCCTCTCCACCACCACCAGGTGTCAGCTTCTTCAGACCAGAGACTACACTCTTCAGCTTTGCAGGAGTTTGGGAATTTCAGTAAATTTCGAAAAATCTTCTCTGCTGCCTTGCCAATCTATCACCTTTATAGGCGCAGAATTAAACACCGTCAAAATGTTAGCCAGACTAACAGATCAAAGAATTCTGGACATCCAAAAATTCGTTCGGATTTTATTGCAGAGCAACAAGGTCAAAGCCAGATTTATACTGAAGGTTCTAGGTCTTATGGCTGTGGCCATTGTTCTACTACCACTGGCTCGCTTCCACATGCGTCTTCTGCAGTGGATGCTATTCACGCAGTGGTCATACCACAGTCTCCCAATGAGGCACGAAATCTTAGTCACACAGTCGTGCAGAACTCATCTGAATTGGTGGATATCTTCCCCTCTTCTTCATCAGGGCTGACCCTTTGTTCCCCCTCCTCCAGTTGCCACAGTCACTACGGATGCCTCTCTGATCGGGTGGGGGGGGCATTATCAGGGCAGGATGGTCCACGGGACGTGGCAACCCATAGAATACCATCTGCACATAAATGTCCTGGAGATGAGAGTGGTGCTTTTAACGTTGCAGGCCCTCAACGACTTTCTTCCCACGGGGACTATTGCAGTACAAACGGACAACATGTCCGTGGTCTGGTACATCAACAAGCAGGGCGGGACCAGGTCCTATCCGTTGTGTCGAGAAGCTCTCAGACTTTGGCAATGGGCAATCTCCTCTCATCGGTTTCTGATAGCAACGCACATCCCCGGCAGGTCCAACCTCTTGGCGGACAGGCTGAGCAGATCCATTCTGATGCCTCACGAGTGGTCTCTCAATCAATCTGTAGTGGATCAGATTTTTCTGCAGTGGGGCACTCCTTGTTGCGATCTTTTTGCTACTCCTCAAAACAACAAGTGCCCAGATTATTTCACCCTCTTTCCCCTTCCAGGCCAACCCCTGAGAGACTCTCTAACCCAGGATTGGCCCCAGGGACTTCTGTACGCTTTTCCTCCTTTTCCCTTGATTCCACAAGTCATTCAGAAAGCCACCGTTTTGAGAGCCAAGTTGATTCTCATTGCCCCTTATTGGCCTCGACAAATTTGGTTTCCGTCTCTGCATCGTCACCTTCTGGTGCAGCCCTGGCATCTGGACCCAGTTCCGGATCTCTTGATCCACCAGTCGGGTCAGCAGCACCGGGCCATTCATTCTCTCAACCTCACTGCTTGGTTGCTCCACTTCCTTCCCTAGCCAGGCTTCCGATGATCTCTGACTCCGTCAGAGACATCTTAGTGTCTTCCTTAAAGTCGTCCACTAGGACTGTTTATGCTAGCAAGTGGCGACGTTTTCTATTTGGGCAAATTCCAGGAATATTGATCCCTTTACTGCTCCTGTACATTCTGTTTTAGATTTCCTGGCGGAGGTTTTTCATTCAGGATCCTCGTCATCTACAGTTAAAGTACAACTGGCTGCTATTTCCAAGTATCATGTTGGCTTGCATGACAATAACATTATGTCTCATAGATTATGCAAGGCCTTTCTGAGAGGAGTTTTTCTCCTAAAGCCGCCTATAAAGCATCCTCCTCCGCAATGGGATCTAAACTTAATGTTGGCATCCTTGATACTACCTCCCTTCGAACTGTCTGCTTCATGTTCTTTGAAGTTATTGACCTGGAAAACTATATTCTTGCTGGCTGTCACTTCAGCAAGAAGGGTTTCCGAGATTCAAGCTCTCTGCATTCGTTCCCCTTACTTGGTTTTTCATAAGGACAAGGTATCATTAAGAACGAACCCTTCCTTTCTCCCGAAAGTTGTGACTCAAACCAATATTAACCAATCTATAGATCTACCAGTCTTCTTCCCAAACTATTCCGACAGAGCTGAACAGAAGCTTCATTTTTTGGATGTCCATCGTCAGCTCAGGTACTATTTGCATAGAACCAAACAATTCAGAAAATCGGACCAATTATTTGTCTCCTATGCAGAAAACAGGATAGGTCTTCCAGTTTCTAAAGTGACCTTATCCAGATGGTTGACTTCCACCATTTCCTTTGTGTACTCTCTCAGAGGCAAGCATCTATCTTCTAAACCAAAAGCACACTCAACCAGGAGTATATCCACTTCTGCAGCTTTTCAGGATAGACTACCCATTGATACTATTTGTGCAGCAGCTACTTGGGCCACACCTCATACATTTGTCTCTCATTACAAGTTGGACTTGGCCTCCAGAGATAGGGCCAGTTTTGGTTCCACAGTTCTCAAGAGTCTGTTCCATTGAGCCACCCGGGATACAGGTGCTAGGGACGCGGTCCCATCCAGCAAGAATGAAGGCGAGATTGACAACTTAACATTTAGAAGTTATGTACCTACCATAACGTTCCATTTTAGTTGTCTTCTCTCGCCTTCTTTCTTGCGTCCCTCCCTCCTACCCCCTGGCCTGGACAGATCTTGAAGAGTTTCCTCTTCTCAGGTTGTTCCCTCCTGAGTTTTTAATAGAAGAGTCCTTTGTTAGGAATTTCTATGTTCCTAGTTCTACTAGGTTAGTCCTTAGCAGGGTATGTTAGCTACCAAACGAGATCTGAGGTAGTTCCGCCTTGCATCATGGGATATAGGGTTGCCTCGAGCTGGTAAAAGGAGTTCTCAAGCTAAAGCAAGTGCCGAGTCGGAGCCGAGGATCGGCTCCGAACCCATCCAGCAAGAAAGAAGGCGAGAGAAGACAACTAACATGGAACGTTATGGTAGGTACATAACTTCTAATTTTATAGAATTTGGTTTTATATAGTATATATCAGAGGTATTTTAAATGTGGAGAGGAGTCTTTTCAGTGACTGTTGTATGCGTTAGATATTAAAGTAAACAATTATTTCTTTTATTATTTTATTTGTAAGAAATATAGGCTTTACAGTATAACAAGAAATGAAAAGCTGGACAGAAGCTGAACTAAGTTAATACTCTGCGATCTTGGGCTGCTTGGGTTATGGTGGGGATGTAAAACTGGCTTGATTATATTATAGGTAGAATTAAGATTGCTTCTGTTGTTCTTCCAGTGGTGGATATCCAGATTAATGTAAGCAAGTATTCTGGAAAAATAAGACAAAATGATGAAGGCTGTGAAAAATGCAAGTTCTTTACATCTCCAAAGATATTCGCTTGTTTTTTTCTTCCATTATGAAGTACTCTAAGTGGGAGTCAAAAACTCTTCAGCTGAAACAGTTGCATTATTTTTGTAAGTGAAATTGACAAAGATTTTTTCTTGTATCAGCAGAGATGTTAACTTTTGTTTTATTTCTTCTCGTTCTCATTGCTGACTACCATTACTTGAGACAAGCTGTCTGTGGGTGCAAGCAAATAATCTTTAGAGTTCTGTATATTCATTGCTGAGGAAAATGCAAAATGTCAAAATACAATGGCAAGCAGTTCAGTGGAAAATAGTTAAAAATGATGGGAAGTAAGAGATAGCAGCCTTCCTAGCAGCCTGAATAATGTATTTAATAGAATGTAGTACAGTTTAGCTTTATTTAGAGATAGCAGAGTTAATGTTTTCAGAAAGTGTACAAGCTGTGTCTCACATCTGGAAGGGGAGTAGAGATAAGAAAAAGTTAGACAACTATCAGTTTAAGTGGGAACACTGGCTGTAACATGCACCTTTAGCATGGGCAACCTTAATTTTAATTAAGGTAATACTTTTGGGTGCAGCTGTCAATTTGGGTCAGTAGTTCTTATCTGGAGGGTTAAACTTCATTTTTTGAAGATTTATATTGCCCTGTGTGTTTGTTCTATGTTAACATGGGATATGGATGTTTGGAAAATATATTTAGTTTTTTTGTTTGAAGGCTTTCAGATCTTAAATTTAATTTTGCATATCCACAACAGCATCAAAAACAAAAAGCTATTCATCCTACATAGAGTAAAGACATTTCTTACAGACTCTGCCAAGGTAGCTGTAGCTATTACTTACCTGTTACCTTCTCTCCTATGTAGAACTCTCTATCATGGCCAACCTACAAGCCTCACTTACTTCTAAACTTGAACAGTGCTGTAACAAAGCTGACAGATTCACATACAGCAAACCTTACTGGACCACCTCTGTTTAGCACTAAAAACACTTAACTGGATTAAGCTTCCTCAACAGCTGTCTTATACTCAGCTTATTTTAACCCATAAAATCATCCATACCCCATCAACCTGCCCAGCATTTAGACCCACTACTCCAGTACCATCATCCAAATCATCCCCTTTGGTAAAATAACAAACAACTGCTTACCATCTAAAAACCACAAAGGGCTGCTGGGGTCAGTCTCTATTCCAATAGTGTAGCTAGGACTTGGAATAAAATTCTTATATTAATCAGGTCAGTCTCATACCTTAATCTTTTCAAACTATTAATTTTCCTGTCTGCCTCCTGGCATTGCCTCCTTGTCTGGGACATAGCTCTCTAACACCCTTCATCACCTTTCTAATACCTTCCTTTTAAGCACTAAATCACTTAACTTGTTTATCCCCTTCTAATACCTTACTTTATTGTGCATTTTCAACTACTATACCTACTTTTAATTAGCAGAATCTAATTAGTATTCGATCGCTATTTTTCTCTTAATACTCAGACTTGCTTATCTTCTCTTCTCTAATACCTCAATCTTTTGTATTTCTTAAATTACTTCTCCATGTCTTACACACTGCTCTTCTATCTGTGAAGTCTCAGTATAGGGCTTGTAAATTTAATATTTGTGCATATCAGTAGAAATTTTAGTATACTATTTTGCTATGTATCCATTGAAACTACATTATAAAACTTGTTATTGTAAATACTGATTGCATTAAATATGATACCATAGAGCTTTTCTCCCCAGGCCTCTGCTGAAAAAGGGTACCTGTGCCCAATCGAACTTTCTGGATAAACAAATGTCAATAAACAAAAAATAAATAAATTTTCATTAAAACAAAAAGTCTTAAAAATGTGACATAGGTTCAGATGGAGATAAGAAATAACTGTATAAAAGATCAGCCTGACAAAACGTTAGTGTGTGTATGTAAAACAAAAGTTGGAAATATAAATTAAAAAAACTGTCATGTATATTAAGTGGAGGCTGTATCTTTTTTATTATAATGGCTAAGCTATCCATATTATCTCGGCAAGTAAATGGCCTTAAAGGTATAGACAAAAAGGAAAGAGTACTGAATTGTATTAGGAAATGGAGAGTGAATTTAACAAAGAAAGGAAAGAAAGGAGCAAATAAAGAATTTCAGGATTTATACTCAGCATAATATCAGGGGCAAAGGAAAAAGATACTAATAATACTAATTGCTAGAGAGGCTCCAGTAATGAAAGAAGAGGGAAAAAGGCAATAATGGTAGATTTGTAGCTGTAAGGGGCTATTTGCAAGGAAGGAGGATTGCACTGGTGTGCACTTCTATTCCACTAAAATGTTCATTTATGGAGTTTAAGAAAATTTAGGCAGAAATAATCAGCTTTCAGCAGGGAATATTACTTATAGGTGGGGACTGGAAATTGATTTGCCATAGTGAGCATCTATCACCGGGATCTAGAAGGGAAAATATAACAAGAGTGTAGAGTTCTGAAGAAAATTATGAAAATGTTTGGTATGAAAGATGAGAATTCAGTAGTAGGAATTATAGCAAAATTTAGAAATTATATTTCACAGAAACGTGCATTTAATTGAAAACTTCAAGACCTGTCCAGTAACCATTTCAGATCATGCACCAATAAAAACCAAGATAAAAATGCAGGTAATGAAATCTAAAAATAGATGCTGCTTTCCACCTACATGTTAAAAAGAATGGAATTTAATAAATGGGCAGTGAATCAAGTTATTAGAGAAGATATAAAAATGTATTCTTTAATATGCACACACACACTAATTTGTATTGAAGTCTAAAAGCGAGTTTCATTATTTTTAAAAAGGTTAAGAACTGTTTGTGGGAATTTATATACAAAAGATGTTTATATTAATTTGTTTCTATTGTGAAAAATTGATTATGGTATTGAGGGGGTCATGCAGCTTTAAGGTATTTGTATTTAAATGGAAACTCATGTGAATGACATTTAGTTCTGATAAAGTCCTCATCAGAGATGGGATGAAAGTGCTTTATGTTTGTGGAATAAGCTTTATTGTTTTTACTCCTCTTTGCCAGTTTTATCTGGCTTCTTGGATTTTTTTTACTAGAAATACTCATAGCACTTCTCATTATCTGGCAGATATTTTTCCCAGGTTGTGGGCAGTGGAATATGTTAGATTTTTTTTTTGTTTGTTTGTTTTTTTATTATTGTGATTTCATGTTTTTTAGTTACTTGAACACATTTATTAGTTACAAATATTTTAGCTAAACTTAATTATGCCAAGGTTAGAGGTAGATCTAACCCAACCGTTAATAGTTAAGATAGAATTTGAGATAAAAAAAATATTGGGGCAAATAACTAGAGAGAGAAAGGTGATAGAGTGGGGTGAGGCCAGGGTTGCCAGATTTCCAACCAGCCAGGTAGGGACAAAAAAAAAAAAAGGTCTTTCACAGCAAGTGAAGACCAAAAAAAAAAAAAGATCTTTCATGGCAAGTGAAGACCAAAAAAAATGGTCTTTAATGCGGAACAGAGTTCCACATTAAAGAACAGTAGCTCTGCACTAAGCACGGAGCTTCTCATGTTTAATGCATTGCAGTTCCGCATTCAACACAAGTAGCTCCTTGTTTAGCGATTTTTGATTGGCCCGTATACCGGCATACAGGCCAATCAAAAATCGCTAAACATGGAGCTTCTCGTGTTTAATGCGGAACATTGCAGTTCCGCATTCAACAGAAGTAGCTCCGTGTTTAGCGATTTTTGATTAGCCCGTATACCGGCATACGGGCCAATTAAAAATCGTTAAACACAGAGCTACTTCTGTTTAATGCGGAACACAAGAAGCTCTGTGTTTAGCGATTTTTGATTGGCCCGTATGCCAGGTATACGGGCCAATCAAAAAAAAAAAACAAAGCGGAGGCTGGCCGGGATTTAAACCAGCAGGGCGGGACTCTGGATCAGGCTGCTGATCTCGGGACAGTCCCGCCCAAATAGGGACATCTGGCAACCCTGGCCTTAGTTGCCACACCAGAATCTTGTTTAATCCATACTTCTAAATACTTAATTTTACCATGTTCCCAAAAATATGGATATTGCTGAACCAGTTCATATGTGGGTACATAATTTACCGCTATTGCCTTTGTTTTAGCTTCATTAATTTTGTATCCCAAAAAGATTTGAAACGTCTCAAGCTGTTCCACTATACTGTAATGTCTCTTTCTGGTTTTGTCAGGTATAAAATATAATCTGCAAATAGAGCCAGCTTTTCTTGACTACCATACCAATTATGAGTCCCTTATTTTCTTTGCCAATGGTTCTAAATACAATGCATATAACAAAGAGGAGAGAGGATACCCCTGCTTGATTCCCCTGCTTAAGCAGAAATTATCAGAGAGGACCCCACTCACTTCAGTTTTTGCCTCCAATCCCTCATATATCCTCCTAGTCAACCTTATATATTTTTTAGGAAATGCAAATGCTTCCATTGCCCTGCTCATGAAGTCCCAGCTTACTCTGTCAAATGTTTTCTGTACATCAAGACCCACCAACAACAATGGTATTTTCTTACATTCTGATTCCCTCTGGACCATCAGTGTTCTGTTAATCTTGTCAAATTTTAGCCTTCTGTCCAAAAAAAAAAAAAAACACTTTCATCCATATCTATCAATTTTGGCAGTACCTTTGCCATTCTTTTAGCTATTATGAACATGAGCACTTTATATTCATGCTTTAGTATTGAATTGACCTGTATGAAGCTGGATCTGATGAATCTTTATCCTCTCTAGGTATTACAGCTACCACTGCTTTCGTCCAGGATGTTGGTACTTCTCCTCTTAAAACACTGTTAAACAAAACCTTCTAGTTCTTTATCAGTTTTTTCCCTCCCAGCTTCCAAACTTCCACATGAATACCATCTATTCCTGGGCACTTTCCCATAGATTTTTATCTCATCTCCTCCTATCCTAACCGTTAGTAATTGAGCCTCATCTACCTCTAACCTTGGCATGTTTAATTTTTCCATAAACATTTCCATTTGTATATGTTCTCCATCTTCATTAACAACCTTTATACTGTCATCCCAAAAGTCAGCTGTATCCAATATGCTGATGACTCTACTCTGATTTGCTCAGCCACATCTCCAGTAGAGTTATGGTCAGCTACCCAGACCACCTTTAATACAATAGAAAACTGGCTTTCTGAACATCGTCTGATCCTAAATCCCCAAAAAAACTAAAATGCTGTTATTTTCACCAACACGTAGGTCTACCGCTTTCACCTTTACCATAAAATCAAATGATGGCACAATAATCTTCCCTGACCCATCTACAAAACTATTAGGTGTCATCATAGACAATAATCTAAAATGTGATCTACATGTTAACCAAACTATCAAAACCATCAATAAAAAACTTGGGTCACTTTACAGAATAAAAGCCTTCCTAACCACTCCAGCTAAAATTGCCATAGCTCGCTCTCACCTTCTTTCAACCTTTCTGTATGCATCCCCTCTACTCTCGAATTTAAACAAGACTGTCCTTAACAAACTCTCAATTTGCTACAACCACATTGCCAGGTTTGCCACTGGGCTGCCTTTTAGGACACATCATTGCATCAATCTAAATCAGCTTGGGTGGCTTGAACTACCCAGCCTAATCCAGTATAACCAACTGATTATGGCCTATAAAATCCTCTATAATCCAGACAATACTTCTGCACTTAAAAATGTTATCACCCCCTATAACAATCCTAGACCAGTTCGATCCTCTAACAAACTACTAATTCAGACTAGCAAAATTAATAACACAGCCGGTGATTCTCTCTTTGCAAACTCTGTAAGTAGATCCTGGAACTCTCTTCCAGCTGATATTACCTTACTTTCCACCTTAGGTCAATTTAAAACTAGACTCAAACAACATTTGTCACTTAACTGGCTATGTCAATGTATCAAGCCTGGCTAACTCTCTCTAGAATGTGTAAAAATCTGTTAACCAGTTTACTGTGTAATTTAATTTAATCCTGACTTGTGCTGAGGATTAACTGTAACCTGTGGAACTTGTTTAACTTGCTTACTTATGTAATCTCTGTAAATAGTCTGTCTGTAATATGTAATGCTGGTATTATGTAATGCTGTATCTGCTTACCCTTGGAGCTTTTCTCCCCGGGCCTCCACTGAAAATAGACATGCATCCAGTCGGACTATCCCGGTCAACAAATGTAAAATAAATAAATTATCTCGATTTCCATATTTCTCTGCTTTATACAGACTTTCATAGAATTTCCAAAATATTTCTCATACCTCTACAGGATCTCTTGTTACCTTCCTTGTTATAGACTCCCTAAGCTTGGCAACAGCCCTTTCTACTTTCTCTTGCCTGAGTCATTGTGCTAAAAGGTTTTGTGCTCTAGTGTTTCTTGTTCAAAAAAAAAAAAAAAAGAAAAATCTTTATTAAATTATCAAGTATGACTTAATCCATGTTACATTTATGTAAATGACAATAAACCATAGTGACATAATCTCAGTTGCAAACACTATACATTCCAAACCGTGCCGACACAACTGCAGCTGCAAACCTTATACATCACTTTTAACGTATCCAGTCATTGTTAGTCAGCCTTTGCATAGCTCATTCAAATCCTACCTTCTTTTAAACCTCGTTGCTCCTCTGTATGTATAGATCCCGCAGTTCCCATTTTTCTTATGTAATTTGCTCCTACCCTTTCCTAAAGATCCCAGTTCCAGTTGTTTTAACTCTGTTACAATCTTCTTGACTTCTGGTAAAGTTGGTTTAGAGTTTGATTTCCATTTTCTAATTACTTTTTGGCAGCCGTCATAATTAGACTCAGCAAGGCCTTACTGTGACTAGACAATTCCGAGTCTGCATCACAGCTCAAAAAAATCATTTCTGCAGTCACTCCAACTTGCTCACCCAGCATCTCTGACAGAGCAGTCCAGAAAATATGTTCCCAGTTATCACTTTCTGCCCATCACATCTCCAACATCTGCTGTCTACCTGAGAAAAAATTATTTGAAGTCTGCGTGTGGTATAAAAAAATACCTATGTAAGCACTTCCAGGCAAAGATACAAAATCTTCTAGATTTTGTTGCTTATTTGGGAGACATACGTATATCCCCATTGTTTCTTTGTGAATTGCTTATCTAATCTCTCTTCCCAGGCCTTCCTAACCTCTTCTGATTGATTGTTATAGTTATCATGCAGTGTTTCACACGTTCTACTAATTCTTCCATTTTTAATGGCAACTTCTGTTCTAGATTCTACTAAAAACTCTACCAGTTCTGGTCATTCGTTTAGGACCCCCCCTCTTTCTTTCTCTTTGCCTATACTCTGATATCAGTCCTTGATATGAAAGCCAGTCTTTAGCCTGCAGTTCAGATAAGTACTTGGCATCTTCCCATCCTATTACCTTTCCCTCTCAAGTTATTTGCTCCCAGTACCTTGGTTCTTTTGCCAGTTTCCTCTAATATTTTCTTGCTCCATCTTGCCTATTGTCTGTATCCCTAATTGCAGTCATCCCCATCAGCAGACTCCCCTTTCTCCATTCCCGTCTTGGTTTAGTTCTTAGAAGACCTTCTGCTACTTTATGAATAAAATATTCTGTGTGATTATTTTTATTTCCCTTAAAGGTCTGAATCCAAAATCCCAGTCTCTCCCTGTTACTTGAGCTTCCCCCGTTTCATCATCATCTCTTTCCACTTTGAATTATAGTTTTCTGCTTGTGCTCTGTACAGGAGCCTTAACTATGTTGATCTGAAATACCCCTTCAACTCCAGTAATCTCAATCTGTACTGTTCTTTTGGAAGAATTTTATCCCACTTGACTCTGCTGTCTTCCCCTTCTAGATAAATCCTTCAGTTTTTTATTAATTGCTATTGACAACTTCTCCTCTGGTTGATTAAAATATGCCTAACCAGTATATAAGACTAAATATGTAGGGACTAAAAACATTTTAGCTGCTTGTATCTTACCATCAATATCCATATAACAGTGCTTCCAGTTCTTAGTTTTTTGCACATATCCTTAGCTGCCACACCAGTATAATTTTTAATCCGTACTCCTAAGTACTTCATTTTTATCACGTCCCCATAAATATGGATATTGCTGAACCAATTCATATGTGAGCACATAATTTACTGCTATTGCTTTTGTTTTTGCTTCATTAATTTTGTATGCCATAAAGTTTGAAACTGTCTCTGTATAGTCCACAGCACTGTAATGTCCCTTTCTAGTTTTGTCAGATATAAAATAATGTCATCTGCATATAGAGCTAGCTTTTCTTGACTACCATACTAATTATATCCTGTAATTTCTGAGTCTCTTATTTTCTTTGCCAAGGGTTCTAAATATAATGCAAATAACAAAGAGGAGAGTTGACACCCCTGTCTGGTTCCTCTGATCAAGCAGAGATTATCAGAGAAGACTCCGCCCACTTTAATTTTCGCCTCTGATCCTTCATATATCATATAGCTTCCTGGTGCAGCAGTTAGAATTGCCGCCTCACAGCAAGAGGTTCTCCGGTTCGATCCTCTGCTGGAGTGCCTTCTGTGCAGAGTCTGCATGTCCTACCTGTGGTCGCGTGGGTTTCCTCCGGGTGCTCCGGTTTCCTCCCACATCCCAAAGACAATGCTGTAGGTGGATTGGACACTCTAAATTGGCCCTAGGCATGAGTGCGTGTGTGCGTGCCTTCTGTGGAAGGTTGGGTGCCAGGCTGGCAACTCGACATCGTAAAACTCCACTGCCAATCATGAGCGGACAGGTGATCCGCTGTGGCGACCCCTAACCGGGAAAAGCCATAAGAAGAAGAAGATCCTTCATATATCTTCCTAATCAACCATATAATTTTATCAGGGAGTGCAAATGCTTCCATTGCTCTTCTCATAATATCCCAGCTTACTCTGTCAGATACTTTCTCTGCATCAAGGCCCACCAGCAGCAGCAGTGGTATTTTAAATTCTGCTTCCCTCTGGATCATCACTGTTCTGTTTATGTTGTCAAATGTTTGCCTCCACTCCACAATACTACATTTATCCATATCTATCAATTTTGGCATCACTTTTCCCATTCTTTTAACTATTATAGACATAAACACTTTATAATCATGATTTAGTATTGAAATGGGCCTGTATGAAGCTGGATCTGATGGATCTTTACCCACATTCGGTATTACAACTACTACCACTTTCTTCCAGGATGTTGGTACTTTTTCTGCTCTTAAAATACTGTTAAACAAAACCTTCCAGATCTTCATCAGTTCTTAATCTTCATCAGTTTTTTCCCCTTCTAACTTCCAAGGTTCCACAGGAATACCATCTAATTCTGGGGACTTTTCTGAAGATTGGTTACATGTCACGATTTTTGTCTCATCTCCTCCTGTCCTAACTGTCAGTAACTGAGCCTCCTGTCCCTCTAGTCTTGACATATTTAATTCTTCCATAAATATTTCCATTTGTACCTTTTCTTGATTTCCATATCTCTCTGCTTTATATAGTCTTTCATAGAATTTCTGAAATATTTCTTGTACTTCTGCAGGATCCCTAGTTAACTTCCTTATAGTAGGCTCCATAAGCTTGGTGACAGCCCTTTCTACTTTCTTTTGCCCAAGTCGTTGTTCTAAATGTTTTTGTGCCCTAGTGTTATTATCAAAATAAAAGTTACTTAACAGCAATCTTTCTGAACTTGTGTATATTATTGAGGTAATCCCTTATTTTCTGCTTAACATTCTGTAGTTGATCCTCTTCTTGTTCTGTGAGATCCCTCGTATTCTGCAGTACATTTAACATTGATCAGTCCCTCTAAACAATTCTTGTTACTTCTCAACTGTAACTCCCTTCCTTTTATTTCCACCCTACTTTTAAACTCCACCTTAATTTTATCCCATGCCCTAGCTATATTTTCAGAAATAATTTATATCCTCTTGAATACTCCTGAATAATCAATACTACACATTCCTTAAATTCCTCTCTTTTGAACAGATAGGTGGAAAAGTGCCAGTGTCTTATTTTTATTTCATTACCCTGTGTTTTTATTTTAACTAATATAGACGCATGATCTGAAATAGTTATTGGGTGCATATCAAGACCTTCATTTAAATGCACATGTTCCTGTGAAATATAAATTCTGTCTGGCCTAGCCCAGTTTTTATATCTTGGGGAATAATATGTAAATTCCCTCCTAACTCCTGTTACTGAATTCACAACTTCTGTGCCAAGTATTTTCATAATTTTCTTCAAAAATCTACCTTCCTTTGTTATATGTGCCCCCAGATTCATCTTCACTGCTGTAAATCAAGTTCCAGTCCCCACCTATAAATAATATTCCTTAATGAAAACTGATCATTTCTCTCAGACTTTTCTTAAGCTCCATTGTAATAGTTTTAGGTGGAATATAAATACATGCCAGTGTAATCCTCTTCCCTTACCAGCAGCCCCTTAGCATTTGAAATCTGCCAGTATTATCTTTTTTATCCTTCTGTCACTATTGGAGCTCCTCCTTTCCATTCTCCTGGATATTCCACTAAATAACCATCCTGAAAACATTTGGTTACCAAATTCACATGTTCATTTGTTTCAAAGTGTGTCTCCTGTAACATAGCTATTTGCACTCTGCATTACATTTTTAGTACAGTTCACTGTTCTTTCTTATATTTATCTGCGAGACCATTGACATTTAAAGACATTACAGAAAGCATCATTGTATTAAAAGTTATTATTCCCACCTTTTATGTTTAACACTTTTTTTGTTAAATGTCTAGTTCCAGCTTTTGTGCTAAATGCATACACTGTTTGGCAGGTTGAACTTTTATATAGTTGTTTCTTGTCATATCCATTTGAGCCTATGTCACAGCTTACAAAACTTTCTGTTTTATAGAAAGCCCTTAAACAAAAAACAAAAAAAAAATTAAAAATGAACCCCCAGAAGCCCCTGAAACCTATTAATCTAATACTAACACACACAACTATGTACATCTCCAAATATTGAAGTTTTACCCTCCTAATAGGAAAAAATATCCCAAACTGACAGCCACATTCTAGACTGGAGTTAACCTAAAAGAAAGGTTATCCATGCTAAGATATATGGCGCAGCATGTGCTTCTAGTACGTGCTAACCGGTTTTATTATCTTTGTAGCTCTCCCAGCTGGGAATCCCTCTGAATGCTTTCAGAGAATATTATATCCTAGCCAGTTTCTCTTTTCTCTTTTTTTCCCAGCCAATTACTCTCTATCAGACTGTAACCAGTTTTTCTTTATCAGATTGTCTCCATAGAGACATGAGAACCAGACAGTCAATTTCTCTTTATCAGATTGTTTCCATGGAGACATGAGGGCCAGATATAGAATTGCTACTTAAGCATACATTCATTCGCTAGACAAAAACCAAGCCTCATAATGCTGAATATTATTTTTCATTTACTTGCTTTCTCTTACAAGGCATTTGTTACTAAATCAATCTAAGGTCATTAATCCAGCCATTCCACATGCAGGAATGAGGAAAAAAACACATTATTTTTTCTTTTGTCATGCTCTTTTAGCCAGGCTTTTTTTTCCATTGCAGTGCCTACATTTCTTAAAACTGAACAAAAGAAAGAGAGAAGGGAGTCAGAAAGGGGTGGAAAAGAACAGCAGCACCTATTTACAGTCCCTATTACACTTAACAATAACTTATAAAACTTTACTCTGTAGCATAGAAAGAAAACAATACACCACAAAAATAGTACTATTAAGAAAAACATTTTCTTCACTTACAGTTGACTTTCACCTCTCTCTTTCCCTCCCCAAAGCATTTTTCTGAGCATTAATGACATCAAGTAGGACATATACTTTAGAGTCTCCCAGAAGTCCAAATAATTCTGAAAAATCCAATATTTCCAGATTTCCTTGTTCTGTCATATTTCACGAATATAATTATTGCATTGTAAATCCCACATTACGTTATTGGTTTTATTAGTGTTCATCTCCATCTCCCAAATCTTATCTCTGCTTCATTTCTAACATACTACGAAATGCTTCTAGCCATCTCTCATGTTCCCTTTCTTCTCTCCAACATTTTCATTTGAAACATTGGAAAAAGGTTTTGCAGGTGCTGTCTCTCTGTGGACTTTATTATCAGAAGAACAAGAAGCAGAGTCTCCTTCTGTTTCACAACTGACTTTTTATTGGAAAAACTTTTGTATTCCCTCTTTGTCATGTACTACTTCAAAAAATGATTTTATCCCTCCAGAGAATAATACCTTGAATACATTTAGGTACAGCTGTTTTAATCTCACAGCTGTGTGTATGCATTATGTGAATAGTAGAATGAACTTACTCCTCTTCTGCCTTGCATTGGTGTACAATGAAAATGCACTGCTGTGTCCCACTTTTAGTATTTTGCCTTTCTGCCACAGTTTTGTCAAAATGAATTCCTTCTGCTGTTAGGATTGTATCTTTACTATTAAAGGTCTAGGTTGCTTTCTCATAGCAAGGTTTGGAGCATACACACGATGTGCCCTTTCAACTAGCAACTCCTGTTGTGGAATACCAGTCCAGTTGCTTATTTTTCCTTTCATAATGTTAATGCAGTCTTTTTCTTCTGGCTTCTCTGGTGTAGCTGAAAATCTCAGGTTTCCCTACATGCTCTGTCCTCTAATTTTAGTATATTTTGAAATATCTCTTCCTGAGCAGTCAAATATGCAGCCAGCCTTTTCTTCATTACAGCCTCTGATTTTTGCAGCTTTATCACCTCATCTGAAAGCTTCTTCTATTTTTTCCAGCCTTTTGTTGTTTGTGTTGATATACTCCATCAGTGTTTTGTTTATTTTAACCAGTTCTGTGTGCAGTTGTGTTATATCTTCCGGTAGGTTACTGAAAGTCATGTCTGGCTGTTGCATTGCTTTTTGCTGAACAGCTACAGAACTTTCCCCAGTCAGTGTTTCTTCCTTACTCTTTGTAGCTGATATTTTCCAGGTGCTTTGTTTTTCTTTTTTTTTTTGGTATCCAGGCAGTACACTTACTAGCCAGTTACTGAAATGTACCTATAAACAAAAACGTCCACTGGCCTTCTGTATAAAGTTTCTGTTTTCACACTGGGAGAGCCAGAGTTAAGCTGTTACTCAATATGCAGCCATTTTGGAAGTCCCAAGATGGAATATATAGTTAGAGTAGTCAAACAAGAGTGCCATGACCACACACTGACAAATGAGTAGGAAAAGCTTTATTTGTGAAACTAATTGGTAAAGCACATGTTTAAAAACTAACTTGCAGGACGTAGCCTGCTACAAAATCACTAGAGCTTGCATTGACCAGGCTATAAACTATATTTTAAGCATAGCAGTTAACCAATTAATCAATCAAACCCTGCATCTTGTGTCTGTAAGGTAAACACGTTAATCATTATGCCAATCTCCCACCCCTTTTTAAAGGCTAAAGGAATGACAAAGGTGTTGCCAAAATTGATAAGTTGATAGCAATTTGACTTTTGACCACCATATTTCCTCCATTGTATGGAAAGCTTTCTAGATGGCCCATCTCATTAGTAAGGGTATCTCATCAAGGGACAAGGTGGTCATAACATCCCTGTATTCTTCCCTTATAAGACCCATTATTGCCCCTTTTGGCATGTACCTTAAAAACACATGCAGCAACTGGAGAGACCACAGAGGTTCCTCAACAGGAGAATCCAGGGCCTCAAACATCTACCCTACACAGATAGGCTTGAGGCCCAGTCACTCTACTCAGTCTCCTACAGACTCCTCAGAGGTGACCTCTGTCTGGCATATAAAACAATCTCAGACCCCGCCCTGATGGCACTGCTGCATATCCACAAGTCAAGCTCCACTCGAGTAACCTGCAGGCTCAACCTTGTCTGTGACATCAATAGGACTTGCTGACGGGACAGATTTGTGTCCCAGAGACTCCCCCTTTTGTGGAATAGACTCCCTCTCCACATCAAGCAGAGTGCCTCATTAACCCTTTTTAAGCACAAACTGGATAACTGGATGGTGAACAGAAAATACACCCCTGGGATTCCACCTGTATCCCTGCTGGACAGTGGCATAGGATGCAGGCTTGTTGGAGCAGGGGCTAAATTATTGGCTAGGCTTGTAAGGGCCTCAGGGCCAGTAGCCTAGTTACTTCCTATGATCATAAGATATGGATCATTGTGGTTTCTGGAGGGGAAGCAAACATTTCACAACATTACTAGAGCAGTGATGATCCAGAGGGAAACCGAATATAAGAAAATGCCATTGTTATTGGTGAGCCTTGCTGTAGAGAAAGTATTTGACAGAGTAAGCTGGGATTTTATGAGCAAGAAAATGGAACCATTTGCTGATACAGCAATTAAGGTCAATTAGGAGGAAACATGAGGGATTGTAGGCAAAAATTAAAGTGGGATGGTTACTCTCTGAAAAGTTGTGTCTCAACAGAGGGAACAGGCAGGGGTGTCCTTTTTCACTTTATTTGCAATATATTTAGAACCATTGACAAAGAAAATAAGGGACTCAGAAATTCAATGATATAAATGGTATGGTATCAAAAAAAAAAAAAAAGTTGCCATTATTTGCATATATTATTTCGTACCTGACAAAACTAGAAAATGACATCTCGTTGTGGAACATTCTGAGACCATTCCATTTTTTTTTTGCTTTTTTTAATGTAAAATTAATGAAGATAGAAAAAACGCTGTAGCTGTAAACTGTCTATCCATACATGAATTGGGTCAGCAATATCCATATTTATGGGGGCATGAACATGATAAAATTGTTTGTATATAGGTTAAAAAAGGACACTGCTGTGGCAGTTAAGGGTATGTGGGAAGAGACTAAAGAAAAGATAATACAAAACTGAGAATTTGGACACTCTTGCCTATGTATAAGCAAGATACAAGCAGAGAAAAAGTTTTTAGCCCTTTTAGTTTCATACACAAGCTAAGCATATTTTCTCAAGCAGATGAGAAGTTGTGGATAGTAATTAATAAATAGTTGAAAGATTTTATGTGGGAGGGGAAGAGAGCAAGAGTCAAATGGGATAAGTTGATCATACCAATAGAGCAAGGAGGCTTATGGTTATCTGATTTGAAAGAATATTTTAGAGCTACAGTTAAGGCTCTTGTACATAACACAAACAGATGATAAAGTGGGGGGAGGAAATTCAAGAAATAAGGAAAGCGTGGGATTTTGGATGCAGATCCTTAAGGACAATAACAACAGTCATACAGAATATTATATTCATAAAGTAGCAGAAAGTATACTAAGAAATAAGCCAATGTGGGAATGTTGAAGGGAGATTCCGCCGAGAGGGGTGACTGCAATTAGGGGTACAAAGAATATGCTAGAGAGGGCTGGAATTTACTGGAGGAAGCTGACATAGGAACCAAGGTGTTGTGAACAAATAATTATTGAGAGAAAGGTAATAGCATGTAAGAGGCCAAGAGGGCATTTGGCTGCTGACTAGCAATTGCGTTCCCGATCAGGGATTGATATTGGAATATAGACAGAGAAAAGAACTGAAAAATTCTAAGTGAAAAACCTGTACTGGTTGAATATTTAGTTGAATCCTGAACAGAAGCTGATGTTAAAAAAGGGATAATTAGCAAAGCATATAAAATATTGCACAATAACTATAGGAATTAATCAGAGGACGTCAGAAAAGATTGGGAAGAGATTAGATTTAGCAGTTCATGAAGTATGGCTCCCAAGTATGCAACAAAGTTTAGAAGATTTAGGATTTTTGCTGAGGAGTGTTTGCATAGGTACTTTTATACCCCAAGCAGTCTCCAAAGGATTTTTCCTTAGGTAGATGGTAAATGTTGGAAGTGTAATGGGGGAAGGAAGAGGTACTAGGGGGCATATGTTTTTGTCATGTAATGAGTTGGCAGACTGCAAAAATTCCCTACAGAGTCAGGAGTACTGGGTGAGCTTGATCAGAATTACCTGGACATAGTAAAGTCTTTGTTAGTTTTAATTCTTGTAGCTGGGCTGCCAAAAAAGCAATTAGTAGAAAGTGGAGTTCAGTCTAAACCAACCATACTTGAAGTAGTGAATTTTGTAACAGAGGTAAAAGAACAGGAAGGAAGATCTTTAGAAAAGGGTAGGAGTAAACTACATAGAAGAAATAGAAATTGTGTGAACAATACATGCTAAAAATGTTTTTGAGAAGGAATGGGGTTTAAGAGAAGGCAGGAATTAAGCAATTTGTATACTGTTGGATTAATTTTCTATAGAACAATATATGTTTATTTATTTTACATTTGTTTACTAGGAAAGTCCGACTGGGATAAGACCTATTTACAGTGGAGGCCCATGGAGGAAAGCTGCACATATAGAGATTATACAAAAATGTATACAAGAAATTTTACAAAAAAATATACAAGAAATACAGTACACCAGAAATTGCATTCTATGCTTTTTTAGCTGACATTTGTATTATGCAATTATCTGATATAAATTCCTTATTGTAGTGTAGACATTGTAGTTTCTCAAAGTAAGATGAGGAAGGGTTTGTAAAGGGGGGGGGATTGGATAGAAAAAGATGAGGTTAGAGACTATCTAGACATGAGAGAGAGCATAGATTATGAGGTGGTCAGGTAAGAAGAAAAAGTATGACCAGAACCTATTAAAACTAGTTTATTTTTTTTTTATTTTTATTTTTATTTAACATTTGTTGACCGGGAATGTCCGACTAGGTTCCACAGATCCTGTTTTCAGCAGAGGCCCGGGGAGAAATGCTCCAGAAGCATGTCTTTAGAATGTGGGAGGAAACCGGAGTACCCGGAGGAAACCCACGCGAACGCAGGGAGAACATGCAAACTCCACACAGAAGGCACCCCAGCCGAGAATCGAACCGGAGAACCTCTCGCTGTGAGGCGACAGCATTAACCTCTGCACCACTGCGCCGCCCAGCCTGGGCCTGGAGTAGTACAGGAACAAAGCCTGGTGTCATTAAGATCATTTTTAAGAATCTTTTTGAATTAGTTGGTATTTCTGTTGGCTCTGATGCTGTGCAGTAGTAAATTCCACCTTTTTGCTAAATGATGAGAAAATAGGGAGTCCTCTGCTGTATTAGTGGATTTGGACACTTGTAGTAGAGATTTATTTGTTGAGCGAAGATTTCAATATGTGATATGGTACTGGAGAATATTTAGAAGGACAGGGTTTTTACAGGTTGATATACTAGTTTGTGTGCTAAGGTTAATTGGTTATAGGATAGAAGTTGTGGGAGTTCTAACCAGGGGAGTTTTTTTAAGGAGTGACAGTGGCTGGTATGATGTGGGCAGTCAGTTGCAAATTTTATTATTTTATTGTAGCATGTTTCAAGTTTAATCAAATCTTTTTAAGGTTGGTGAGAATTGGGGAAACATACAGAAGTGATGATACAAGATGGGTTATAGCAATGGCAACCCTAGAGGTGTTAGCTAGATACTTTTATTTCTATAAAGAGTACCCATTTTTTTGAACTTTCTTAATGGTTTGTGCTATATGTAGGTCAAATCTTAGGTTGCTACCTATTATTACTCCTAGTAGTTTTGTTTGTGAATCAGCATTAATTTTATTATTATTCCTAGCTGTAATATAGAACGTGCTGGGGGGGGGGTTGTGGGTTGGAAGATCATGAATTTTGTTTTATTGGGGTTATGGTTAGAGAGCCATAGCTTGGTATCTGAGAATGATTTTTTCTGGGTTATGTCATGAAGGTGTTGCAGGTTATTAACAGCACATATAAGTGTTGTGTCATCTGCATATTGGATAGTTGAAGCCAGTGACTTAACACTATGAATAGTTGAAGCCAATGAGGTAGCACTATGGAGGTTGTTTGTAGAAATAGTGAAGAGTAGTGACCCAAGAATTGAGCCTTGAGGTCCTCTTAAGTGTGACAGGAGGAGGGGGATAGGACATTAAGCCATTTTACAAATTGTTGACAGTCCTGTAGATAGTTTCGGAACCATTGAAGTGTAGAGGGCTGAGGTTCAATTTGGACATTGTATTTAATAGTCTGGGGTGGGAGTGGGAGATCATATCAAAGGCCTTGGACATGTTTAGAAAGGCAGCAGAGACTATTTTACCATTGTTTCTGAGTTGGTTTATGGTATTGGTGAAGTTGAGGAGTGCAGTTGTGGTACTATGATGGGGCCTAAAACCATGTTGACATGTTGCTACCATGTTGTTGAAGGTAAGATAATGAATCAGTTGGGAGTGGATACATCTTTCGAGGAGTTTAGATAGTGGAGAGAGAATAGCGATCGGTCAGCGATCATTCTGTAGTTAGTCAGCTCTGTAGAATTTCTGCCTTTTTGTAAGGGGATAAGGTGCGCGATTTTCCATATTGTTGGGACATGTTCTGCTATGGACCTGTTAATAAGGATCGACACTGGATAAGATATGGCTTCAGCTGCTAGTTTATATTTGGCTGGTAACTTGTCAGCTGCTGTTGAAGAGGGTTTGAGTTTTTTCAGTAGCTTCTTAATGGTAGCTGTGGTAACAGGCTGAAAGGAGGAGGAGTTGGAGTTAATATTGAGAGGTATAGAGGCTAGTGATGGTTCTGTAGAATTATTTTTCATTAGAGATAGTACACTTTCAGTGAAGTATTTATTGAATTCTTCTGTAACAGCGGTAAGAGTGTGGTAAGTTGGGTTGTAGTGGAATGTCCTGGATGAAGAACAGCAAAATATTTGGGGGTTATGCTGGTGTTTATGTTTCAGATTATAGTAGAAGTTTTTTTTTTTTTTATCTAGGTTGATTTGGTGTTTAGCCTTGTTTCTAATTTGCTCGAATGTGATGCGGTTGCTTTAGGTTTCACAGGTGAGCCATGTTTGCCAAGCTTTGTCTATTTTCCAACTGACTGCCTACATCATTCTGGTGTCGTTAGTTGTGATTATATGTGATGTACGATATTTGTAAATATGAACTTAATATGATTTGATAACTTTTTTATAAATTTAAGTTTGCCTGTGTCACAAGTGGTAATTGTTTTTTAAAGAATATATTTTCTTTAAAATAATGATAGAAAAGTTGTAGTCTGAGAACTTCACATTTTCCATGGAAACCTTGAGTCTTGTATTAGTCAGAGTCGAGGGTAATCTCTTATTTTTTTTTTTTTTTGTGAGAATTAAAGACACATACAGCTGTACAGAAATTGCCGTTTTTGTTGTCTTGTGTCCATTTGTATGCTAATCAGACAGTAACTTACCTTTATCATTGGGAAAGAGAAGAGCAATTAACAGTAAAGCATACTTTAAACACTAGGCATAACTCTTAAGTGTACCTCATTATGTGAAACATTCTTCATGTTCACTCTTAAAAAGGTCATGTTCTGTGCAGTTCAACTTTTTATTTTAAGAATACTTAGCTGATATCCATGGTAAGTAATATTGAATCATATTAGTTTATCAAAAGAAGCCGCTGTGGTACAGCGGTAGCGTTGTTGCCTCACAGCAAGAGGTTCTCCTGTTCGATTCTCGGCTGGAGTGCCTTCTGTGTGGAGTCTGCATGTCCTCCCCGTGGTCGAGTGGCCTCCGATAGACATGCGCGGATGGGTGTGCCTTCGCTGAAGGTTGTGCATCGGGCTGGCAACTCAGCACCATAAAAATCTACTGCCAATCATTAGCGGACCGGAGTTCTGCTGTGGCGACCCCTAACCGGGAAAAGCCGAAAAGACAAACATTAGTTCATCAAAAGAATGCTCTGCAAGTATAAAATAACACTTTTAACCATCATGTTAGCTTCCAAATTGAAGTTAGCGCAAGCTGTTTGTGTTTCACAGTTATCGTATTTATTCTGCATTATGAGACTTAGTGTTCCACAATTTGGAGATGGACGGTTGAGCGCTGTGACTGTAGAGTTAAATGTCGCATAGTTGTCTGGAAATGTTCTTTCTTATACCGTAAATTAATTTTCTGATGTCCATTTACCAGCCACATTAGTGCACTAAGCTCTGTAATTCACTAACCTAATATCATTAGATAGCCAAGTCTTTCTTAAGTAACCTCTTTCTATTAATTCTATGGTGTTTCACCTGAGAGTGGAACTCTATAGACAAAGTATGTAATATTCACTACTAAGAATATTACTTTAATAAACTCTGTGCCTTCTGAGTAACTTCCGACAAATATTACATGAAGTCTGACCTGGGATGGCCAGGAGGCCTAAAATATTGGACAAAATTTTCCCCCCATCTGTTATCAATAACCCAGTTAGGGTGAATTGCATAAGCATTGAGAGTATGTAGCAGTTCAGGCAACAAAATCACTTTTATCTGTGAGATTTCATAATCCTCTTGCTATTGCTATTGAAGTCATTCCTTGGTAAGTTGTCTGTGGTGACTGTGATTGATAAAATGAAGGTCTGATGTTGTCAATTTTCATTTAATCCTCAATCTGTGGGTTCTGTTCTGATCCTCACAACTGATTCAGCTCCTTTTCCAGTTACCTCAGATCGTTTGCCACTTTTCGTGTTAGATGTGGTGCAAATTGCTCTTGAGCAGATAAGCGATTCCTTTAATATTTTTTCAACTCAACCTTTCACTCCTTCTATATTCTCTAATTCTCTATGTAATTTATAAAATCCCTTACCCTTTTTGCCTTTGTACTGAACACTGTTGTCTTTATTTCCCTTTCCCTACACTTCGGTGTATTCTGAATATCATTGCTGATATTTTACCCCTACACTTTGTGTAGTCTCTTTATTATCATTATTGATATATTTCTATTGTATTTCTATATTTTTTTTCTTAAAAAAACAATTACTGTATTTTCCTCAGTTGTTCTGTGTGTGTGTGTGTGTGTGTGTGTGTGTGTGTATGTGTGTGTGTGTAAGAGATAGGGTGTAAAAGGAAAAGGCTCCAGCTGGATTTAAATGCAGTCAGAAAAGAAATGTGGCCATAAATTACCCTTTTCTGACGTGCACTCTTTATGTGTATACTGTTTGGGCCCCCTCCATCTTCAGGAAGATTGCTGTATTTGTCACCCCTTTAGCCATAGAGCTCTTGTCGAGCAGAAAAATAAACTAATCTTACAAGGCCTGCTTCCATCTTCTTTCAGTGAGGTGTTATCTGGAGCCACTTCTAAAAAGAAATCAAAGCAAATCTGATTTTTTTAGTCCATCTTCTACATCTTCCAAAGTTTCTGAGAAGACAAAGAAAAGATGTTTGTCTATGCTGACATCTCCATCGGCTCCGGGTTAAAAAAAAACTAAAACATCAGTTCCATCTTCCCCTTCAGAACCGACGGGAAAAAGGTCACAAACATCAGCTCCAACTGTTTCATTGGAACTGAAAATTAACAAAAGTCAACTGTCTGAACCGACTAGTTCTTTGGTTCCTAAAATTACAGATCAAGGACAAATTTTGGTGCTGAGATCCTTGGATCCAGCATCACAGTTCCAGGATTCATCAAAACTTTTCTTCCAAGAACAAGTTACCCTCCATTGATCCCTTTTCAGAGAGACTTCTTTCACCATTCTTGGAGAGACCTAAAGCACCTTCTGTGATGTCAGTCCATTCCTCTAAAAGTCTAACCAAAGACGATGTGGAGAGACTAGTGAGAAAAATCCTTTGGGTGCAAGGTATGACAGGATTCACCTTGGTTCCTACACTCATGGATCACGAATTCCATTCTTCAGCTACTCCCCCTTTACTTCCTCCTCTAACTTCACTTGAATGCTTAGAGACTACGCGTCCAAGTTGCCTGGTGCTGTCTGCATTAGAACTGAACATATCTTTATGGATCAGATTATTGCTCTGAGCTCTTCAGTTCAGTCAGAACAAGAGACCTCTTAGGGGTGTATCTGTCCTGTTGGTTCTGAGGGGCTATAGTTGGCTCCCATGTTTTCGGAGACTTCTGTGCACCTCAGGACTTTGGCACAAATCAGCTCAGCTTCTGCTTCAAGAAGGATCTCTTTGCAGCAGTAGGTGACCTTGGTTCCCAGACCTACCCTTTTGGATCTGGGGTCCTTTCCTTCTGTGGGTGGATCAGCTTTTGAGGCTAGGTAGAGAGCTATGACTATAGTAATCAGTCAGTTGGTCCCTTCCTACTCTGTACACACATCCCTGTTGCACCTATGTTCAGAGTGTCAACTGGTGCCTCCACAACAACAGCGAGTACCAAAACCTCAGGAGTCCCAAAAGGGAATACCCTCTTCTTCTGATACTTTCCCAGATCATCCCACTGAGGAGGCCACCTAAGAAGAAGAAGTGCAAGAGGAAGCACTTGGAATCTCCAGAGGAATTTATCACAGAAAATACCGACTTGGATGAGGGTGAAGGATCTCCAAGATCACCTCCTGATGATGTCACCTTTGGAGACATCCTAGAAATCTTAAAACAAAGAGGCAATTGGAAGGCCAGTAATCTTTCATCTGAGGAGTCGGTGTACCCTGCAGGCTTTTGTTACCAACCCATCTGCCTCCTGGGTAACTGTGCCCACCAATGAACTCATTGAGTTGATCTGTCTGTGGGCATGGAAGGCCCCTGACACCATTGAACCCATTCCCTGGAGACCTGACAAAATTGTCACTGCCCCAGAGGATAAAGAATTCTGGTCAAAAAGTTTGCCCATTGATGCTATGATCTTAGAGGCAGCAGCAAAAAAGGAACTAGCTGAGGAAAGTTCCTCTATCCATCCACCCAAGAAGGAGTCTCTGGCGATAGATAGATTTGAGAAATGAGTTTAAGCTTCAATGACCTTTATGTTACGGTCCTTGAACTTCTTGCACATATCACCAGACTGCAGAGGGATCTGATTAAGGAACTTTCAGATACACTTTTAGGATCCATCTCGAAAGAGGTCCGGGAATCTTTTGCGTCTCAGTTGGCTACCCTACAGTCCATATCCAACTCATCCATGAAGCTCATTTCACATGCAGCAGAAGGGGCAGCAAGAGCAGCAGGTTCAAGCATTTCCATCAGGAGATGCACCTTCTCGTGCTTATGTGATTTTGTGGAACCCGTCAAATCTTTGTTCATCAATGCTCCCTTTGAGAGCATGTTCTTGTTTGGCCCTAATGTTAAATAGACTTTGTCAAGGTGTGAGAAAGATGAAAAGACCCTGTCTGCCATGGGCGTATGCTTTTCCACTCCTCAACAATCCTTTTCAAGGAATCGGCCAAGTAGTGGAAATATGTAGTTCAAGAAGTCCCAAGGGTCTTTTCAAGACAACGTGGAGGTGATTGCCCCAGGGGCAGAGGAGGAACATCAATGGAAGATGCCGCTCTCACAGCAGAGTCGTCCCACAAAACCAAGGGTGCACAGATTCTTTCTTTGGTAAACCTTTTCAGTGCTCCTGAAAGGAGGTCCGGTTGTCTTTCTTTGAAGGCAGTCGGGGGTCAACTATCCCTACATGAAAGAGCCTGGCTAGAAATAACATCATATATCTAGGTGTAGAGGATAATTTCCAGAGGTTGTATTATAACATTTTCCCTTCCACCGCCCATTTTCAAAAGAATTCCTGATGTCCCACCTGATCAGAGGGAATAAGCAGTGCTAGAAATTCAAGAATAATAGAATTAAGAGTCATCCAAGAAGTCCCACCAGACCAGAGAAAATCCAGAACTTACTCAATATTATTTTTAGTGCCAAAAAAGGTAAAGGACTGGAGACCAATTTTGGATCTCGGTGTTTAGAACAAGTCATTTCGACAAATAAAGTTCCAGATGGTCATGGTTCAGTCCATTCTTCATATGATGATCGACAGGCGATTAAGAAGGTTTCTCCATTTCTGGCTGGGGGCAAGTCACTATCAGTTCAGAGTTTTGCCGTTTGGTCTCACCACAGCTCCCAGAGTGTTCAGCTAGTGCATGGCAGTAGTAGAGGCTCACTTGAGACTGCTGGGATTCCGTGAGTTTCCATACTTAGACGACAGGCTCATTATCACTTTGACCAGGCATCAATTGTTAGAAGCAAGAGAGCAAGATCTCCAGACATGTTTCTATCCAGGTATAACCATAACCTGGGAAAAATCTCACCTCAAAACTACTCAGATCTTAGAGTTCATAGAAGCTGTACTGAACACAAAGATGACAGTAGCCTCTCTTCCCCCACCGAGACTACAGAAAATCAGGTCACAAGTCATGAAGATGATCAACAGTAAAAAAGTATCTGCATGCCTGATTCTACAGGCCCTGGGATACATGGCGACATCTGTAACTCTAGTTCCCTAAGCCAGATTTCACATGAGAATCTTACAATGGCTGCTTGCAACACAGTGGTCAGTACTGTACCAACCAGTGTCAAGTTGGATTACATTCAACAACATTTGCAAGAGAGATCTCAAATGGTGGATTCAGTCGGATCAAATTCTATAAGTCCTTCCTTTCACCCCTCTCAATCCAAGGCCACAGTCACGACGGACACTTTCCAGTTAGGGTGACGGGCATTTTTTGGGGAACACTGTCCAAGGCACTTGGTCCGCCATAGAGGCCAACTTGCATATCAGTGTTTTAGAGATGAAAGCAGAGCTTTTAGCATTGCAGGCCTTGCAGGATGATCTCCCTTTAGGGACAGTTTTGATTCAAATGGACAACATGTCAGTAGTTAGGTACATAAACAAGTGAGGAAGAGCCAGGTCCTATCCCTTGTGTCAAGAAGCTCTCAGAGTGTGGCAGTGGGTGACCTCATCCAGTTGCTTTCCCATGGCAATGCACATTCCATGGAAGTCCAGCGTGAAAGCAGATAAATTGAGCAGATGCATACTCCTGCCTCAGGAATGGTCCTTCAAAAGTGTTGGAGAGAGTAGTCTGTCAATGGGGCCAGCCTTGCTGCGATCTTTTCACCTCTCCCCTAAACAAGTGCAGCAACTATTTTGCCCTAATCCCCTCTCAGGGGGAATCACCGAGAGATGCTCTTCTCCCCAGTTGGCCTTCTGTTCTTCTTTATACCTGTCCTTTGATTTACTCTAATTCCAAAACTTCTATAGAAAGCAATCAGGCTGAAGAGCAAAGTAATCCTCATTGCACCGTATTGGCCTCAACAGATTTGGTTCCCCTTCCTTTGGCCTCTAATTCACCAACCTTGGATTCTGGACACGGTTCCAGATCTCCGGCCCCATCCAAGAGGCATGAACCACCCAGACATCTTGAATCTCAAGCTGACGGATTGGTATCTCCAGTTCCATTAATAGCCAGGTGGTCTGTGCTCTCTTCCCATCCGACACATGCTTTTGGGCTCTCTCAAACCCTCTACATGTCAACGTTACATCTGTAAATGGCAAAGGTTTGTGTTTTGGGCATGTCAAAATAACATTGACCCTTTTTCAGCACCTGTTCATAAGATTCTTGAATTTTTAGCCCCACTATTCAGTGAAGGGGCTTCATCTTCTACTGTTAAAGTTCAATTAGCAGCTATATCAGGAACTCTACCCCACACCCTCCAAAACATACCTGAATCTACCAGTTTCAAACTACTATTTGAACATCTGTCCAAGAACTGGCATTGATCCTGCGTCACACCTGACCGTCAAGATATCTATAACTCTCTCAACACACTGTCGACTACTTACCTCATTTTCTCCCACTCCTTAATGGTTATTATTACTCAAAAATATATATATAAAGGAAATCTCATTTGTTCATAACTATTATTTAATATGTACATGGTACTAATTTTATTTTTCTCACAGTGATCTTCACTGAAATGCTTGTGTTTCTCTTTTTGAACCTGTATCTACATGGAAACTAGATTGAATACTACTTTTTATAGACTAACTAGATGATGTGTGTTCTGCATCTTACTGTATGTATACTACTGTACTATCTAATTATTGTATTTTGCTTATATTTCTGTGGAGCTTTTCTCCCCGGGCCTCTGCTAAATATGGGCTTCTGGCCCAGTCGGACTTTCCCGGTAAACAAATGTAAGTAAATAAATTAAAATATCCAGTTTTCATATTGGATTTGAAGAATCATCACTTGCTTCTCACAAACTTTGTAAAGCTTTTTTGAGAAGGACTCTTCTTTTAAAGCCTCCTTACAAAGATCCAACAGTGTTGCAAGCAATTATACAACCTCCTCTTGAACCGGCAGCAGACTGTGATCTCACGTTTTTGTCTTGGAAAACTGTTTTATTAGTGCCTATAACTTCCAACACTAGGATTTCAGAAATTCAAGCTTTGTCTTGTAAACCACCATATTTGATTTTTTACAAGGATAGGGTTTCACTGAACCAACCCCTCCTTTGTACCAAAGGTGGTTTCAGAAGTCAATATCAATCAAACTATTAACCTACCAGTGTCCTTCCCCAAATTTGCTAATAAGAGTGAATATTGCCTACACTTATTAGATGTTCTTAGACAATTATGGTTTTATCTTCACAGAACAAAAGATATCAGAAAATCTGACTAGTTGTTTATCTCGTACTCAAGTACAAAACTAGGAAAACCTGTGAGCAAAGCGACATTGGCTAGATGGATCACAGATTGCGTTTCTTTCATCTATAACAAATTGGGGGTTGCTTTATCAAAACCTTTAAAAGTGCATTCAGCTAGAGATGTACCAACATCAGCTGTCTTTCAGTTTAGAGTCTCCATGAATGATGTTTGTGCAGCAGCACCCTGGACTACTCCCCATACTTTCATTACTCATTGCAAATTGGAAATGGTCTCCAGGGAAAGAGCATCATTCATTTCACTGGTGCTCAGGAACATCCTTCTTTGAGACCACCCAGGATCCAAGGTAGCTGAAGACTCTGTCCCATGTGTTGAGGGTAGAATGAAAATTGACAGCATCAGATAAGGAAGTTATATACTCACCATAACATTCCATCTGTGTTGTCCATTTTCAGTGTACCTCAACTCCACTCCCTCCAACCCCCATACCCTTGGATTTCTAGAGGAACTGATGACTAGCAGATTATTATCCTCATTATATAATTGTGGTTCCAGATATAGTCTCAATGAATGTCTTACGACTTAACTTTCCTTTTTGTCTATCCGCAAACTCAGTCTGAAGTAACTGGGATAGGTGCATTGTGGGTAAGGGATAGGCTTTTTGATTACCACGAGCTGTGGTAGCAGCTGAGTCAGTTCCAAGGATCAGATCCAAATCCACAGGTTGAGGAAGAATGAAAATGGACAACACACATGGAACGTTAAGGTAAGTACATAACTTTTTTTCTGCTGGTCCCTCCACAACTTGGTTACATACTTCACATCATGATAACAA
Organism: Protopterus annectens; assembly: GCF_019279795.1. Taxonomy (NCBI): domain Eukaryota; kingdom Metazoa; phylum Chordata; order Ceratodontiformes; family Protopteridae; genus Protopterus; species Protopterus annectens. The sequence goes on along the minus strand of NC_056726.1, from coordinate 848,182,138 downwards.
ATGTAAGAAATGCTAATCAGTCAGAAATCATTATTATGAACATATAGTGCTTGGGATTTAGTTTCATTAATTTTTAGCTGAGGTACACTGCAAAGTCAAGAAGCATGAGCTAGATAACAGGCAGAATAGGGGGTGTTGTTGTAAAGAGAAATGTTATGACATTGTTTGCCAGTGGATGCAGAACTTCATGAAAAAAAAGCTTATCAGCTGATTTGCCTTTATCTTGACATCTCCTCAGAATGAGGGCCAAAGGTTCCATTGCAAGCATGAAGAACTGGGGCAAGAGGGAACATCCTTGCCAATTCCCCAAACAAAAAATATATTCACTTGAACATTGAATCATTATAGATAGCTAAAGCAGCATCCACCTTTTCCTGGGAGACTTGGAAAGCCAACAGCCTGTCACTGACCTTTTTCAGGTCTACATTAAGTACTATGAGGATTTTACACTCTCTAGTAACTGTTTCAGTAAAGCCCAGCACCCTATGTGTACAGTCTCTGGCCTGTTGACTCACTAAGAATCTGGCCTGATTGCACTGAACTAGGTGGAGCTTAAATGGGCCTGATTCACCCACCTGAAATATCCATATGAAGCTTATAGTCCACATTAAGGAGACTGTGGGATGATATTGAAGTGGTTCTGATGGATCTTATCCAGGTTTAAGAATCACTGACATGAGAGCATTTTTCAAGGAGCAGGGGAGTTTCCCTGTGTTTGAATTCTGATGAAAATTGACTGTGTTTTTTGTACTTGATAAATTCAGAAAAAGGACATTTTGGTGTTGTGGAACATTTTGATATGGTTTCAAGTCTTTTTCAGGAAATCAAGTAAATGAAGATAAAAACAAAAACTATAGCAGTAAACTCTACCCACACATGAATTGGTTCAGCAATACCCATATTTGTGTGGACATGATAAAATGAAGTATTTAGTTTATATGGATGAAAAATTATTCTGTTAATCCAGCTAAGGATATATGGGAAGATAGTAAAAAGATAATATAAACATTGAGAAGCTGGAAGCTGTTGATCATGATACAAGCAATGAAAATGTTTAGTCACTTTATTTTTATATACAGGTCAGGCATGTTTTTATCAGCCAAAGGAGAAGTTGAGGACTATAATAAAGAGTTGGAGGAATTTATTTGAAAAGAGGAACAGGGCAAGAGTTAAGGGGAAAATGTTGATTCTCACCATAGAGCAAGGTTTTTTAAGATTACCAGATGTGAATACTTATGCAATTAAGGTCCATATACATAACACAAGTTGGTGTATTTAAAATAGGCAGCAGGGTTTGGAATTTAATGGAGAAAACTAGCAAAGGAACCGCAAGGTATTGAGAGCAAGTAACTTGAGATGAAAAGATAATTAAGTGGTTTGTGGCCAAGCAGAGGTTTGGACTGCAAGTTAGAGACTGCCTTCCCTACCAGGTGCTGATAACAGAGTATAGGCAAAGAAAAATGTGTAGGGGAATGCCAAGTGAAGAACCATATCCTGTAGAGTTTGTAACTGAGCCTAGAAAAGAAACTTCTGATAATTAGTGATAATTAGCAGAACATGTAAAATATATCACAGTGATTAGAAGAATCAGAGAAAGTTGGGAGAGAAAAGAAAGGCAATATACAGAGACACAATGGGAGGGCATATGTATGACTAAAACAAACTCCAGAAGATTTAGGATTTTTGCTTTCTGTTAGCATATGTATTGGTATATGTATTTTTATCCAAGCAGACTTCAGAGAATTTTTCTTCGGGTAGCTAACAAATGCTGGAAGTGTTCAGACTTCATCAGGAATATGTTTTTTGGGGAATGTAATGAGTTAGCAGATTTTAAAAATTCCCTACTGAGTACTTTGTCAGAAATGTTGGGGGATCAAATGGTTGTAACTAAGGAAGCAATTATTTTGAGCTGTGAAATAGGATCTGAATTGCACAGACATTGTAAGGCCTTATTAAGTTTGATGCTATTGGCTGCCAAAAAAGCAATTACTTGAAAATTAAAATCTAAACAAATGTATTGAAATACTGAATATTGAACTGGAGATGGACCTTTATAAAAGAGGAGAAAACTAGGTAGAATAAATCACAGTTATGAGAACAATACATGCACAATAATATTCAGGATGTGGAGGATGAGAAGGAGTGAGGTTTAAGGGGAAGCAGAGATTAAGCATTTTATGTAATGTTGGAGTGAATGATGATGGTTAGCTAGAACACTGAAAATTGTTTGTGCCATGGTTTATTTTCTGCAGTTGTATATGTACCTATGTCATTGCCAAAAATGTAAAAAAAAATGTAGGTGTTAAAGTAAGTTAAAATTAAATATGTTTAATAATTGTTCCTTTGTTTTAGATAGCAAAATTTTAGAGAATTTGCCGAGAAAGCTATCTGGCTTCAGGAGTTTCACTGGCTAATTTTTATTAGGACCCTATCCAAGTCTGCCGTAATGAAAGGGCACACAAACACATGTGTGTGCATCAGATAACTTTGGATGGTAACCTGTCTTCCTAGAAACTTTACTGTATTGCTTAAAAAAGGACTGTCTAAGCTGTTTCTTGAGGGGAAAAAAGCTGATATTACTTTCTGTTAGGAAAGCCACAGACCCCTCCTTATCATTTAAGTCTTGTAACTCATGGTAGCTTTCACAACCTCTGTGGGTTGCCACATAAATCTAAGTCTTCACTTATTCAGCGACCAGTTGAACCTCCAGGTCCATAGTAACTCTTGAACTCTATGTTTAAAGCCACTACTAAGGAATTTTACTCTGCCTTTTCTTGATTACCGCTATGGCTTCTTGTCTGACAGCTGAAGTTGGCCTTATATTCACTGTGCAAATCTTTAATTTCCTTCTAGCTGAACTCATCAGATGCAAATGAAGAAAATGCTTAAAAGAATCCAGAGCACATAAAGCCTGTGATTGCCTTAGTACATTTCCAGTCTTAGACTACCTGATATGCACACTAGACTAAAATATAATAATAATAAAAAGGCATTTAAGCTGTAATCTGAGGACTTTACAGTTTAGTAATCCCAGGTCTGCTGCCACCTCCTCCACCATCTCAGCAGGAGACATCAAACTTGCTGCATGTGAAACCAAGTTTTTGAACTGGTGTGTAAAGAAACTAAAGCCCCCACCCATTATAGCTGCCCCTGTAAATGATCAGACACTAGAACATGCCAAGAGGGAGGTACAGGTAGTGATGTATATTAACAAGCATGTGTAAATTGTCCCACAGTAAAAGGAGTGCAGCACTAAGGGTTTACTTATTTTATTTATTGCTTTTTAACTGGGTAGGTCGGTTGGTTCATAAAACTTTTCAGTCATAACCAGGGGCAGGTTCTAGTCCTAGAACAGATATCCCACAACATCTCCCGTAAGTGATTAGAGATGAACTCATCAAGGAACATCATGACCTTGATAATTTAAGATGCTTTAACTGGGGAAAAATGCATTTCTTTTAAGCAAAGCAAGGATGAATGACTAGTCTGTAATTCTTGTAGTTGTTTGACCTATTTAAATGGGCTGCTGGGCTACAAAGATCATCTGCTTTCCATTTAATTAAAGTAAGGTGGTGAGACATAACCATAATCATGTCTTATAATTTATCTCAAGGACAAATACTGTAATAGACATATCTGGGATGACACTGTCATACCCATTTAAACCCCACCCATAGGAAACTATTAACAAAAAGTGGCCTCCTAATGGTGAAAAGGTAAGTTGTGTTGTGGTCAAACATTTTGACAAGATGGAAATTGAATAGTAATGGTACTATTAAGGCAAACAGCACAATCTGCCATCAAAGCCTAGGGACTTACCTTACCCAATTTCTGACTAAACACTGCTCTTTTCAGGTACTGGAATAACTTCCATCTTAACACTGTCAGCCACTTTGACGTGCCTTTCACATAACAGTCCTTAATGTTGGGAGACCTTCACTAAAACAGGAGGTTATAGATAAGTTTATAGATAAAAGGATGAAGCCAACAGAACTCAGTTCAGTGGCTAAAGTGCCCCGCTACTCCCCCTCACACACACACACACACACACACACACACACACACACACAAAAAAGCTAGGTTGCTGTATGAAAGGGTTCATAGGCTACTACTAGGCTGTTGATTGATCTGATGGACCATTTAAAGCCTAGTCACAGGATCCTAAATCATAATTACCCTTTGACATTAATAACTAATACGTAATTATGACCCCTTTCATTTCCCTAAACAACGAATTCTGTGGGATAAATGTATATCTGTCATGCGAGACAGTTTTATGTATGTTTTGGTGGAACTTTAAATCTCTTGATTGGATGTTTAGGGTGTTTGTTTTATGGATAGGAGGTGTCATAAGACTGGACCTTTGAGGCTGTGTAAGCTTGACAGAGTCATCTCTGAAGAGTCTGCAGAGAACCCATTAAAAGTGGTCTTCACAGTACAGAGAAGACATGTCCTTGATTGTCTCATTGAGTAAATATGGTCTCTCAAGCTAGATCATATGCTTTGACAATTGCATACCAACAGGGACATTAGTAGAGAGGGATGATAACTTCCTTAGCTCTAGAATATATACCTGGGTGATCAGTCTGACTATATAAAAACATTTCCATACAACATTGACTGAGTCAGTTTTCAAAACTGTATCACCTGTGTGATACGTACATGGGTACATAGGTTTGCCAAAGGACACACTGCAGCATTTCTTAGTTTAAGGCCATGGTCTGGCCACCACTTGTTTGTGCTTTTTTGGGCACTCCAGGAAAATCTGGAAGACTGATTGGAAGTTTATCACAGCTCCAAGTTTACAGTAATATGCAAATGTATTCAGCCACAAGCCCTTGATGTCAGCCTTGACATCAGAGAAGTAAATACCAAAGGGAAATGATGCTAGTACTGCTCCCAGGTGGACAACGCTGGGGATTACTCTTTTCAAAGAGACCATGCTTCCAACATTGATCAGATTCTACAAGTAAGCTAGTTTGCTATCCAGCAGGCAACACAGGGTTTTACATTCAGTTTGATTAGCTTATTGACAGTGCCAGAATGTGGGGTGATATCAAAGGCCTTAGCCAGGTCCAGGTAAGCAGCGGGAACTGGTTTGCTGGTGTCTGATCAATCAGTGACTTGTTCAAAGAAGTCCACATGATTCAGCAGACAGGATCTGCCTTTAGTAAATGTAGACTGACTTAGTTCCATGGCTTGTAGACCATCTGTAGCCTTGTGTAAAAGTTCCATAATGCTGTGTATTATTGCCTTATGGATAAGGCTAGTGAGTCTTGCAGGTCTATAGTTAACAGGATAACTATGGGGTCCCCTCCTTGTGGAGTAGAAAGTCTACAGCAGATGTTCAACAAACACACTGCCCTACTTACTTCTCTCTGGCAGTCTTTCAGAGCTTCAGATTCCTCTCCCTGCATGTCTGTGGATGTGAAGAACCATTCAGCTGTGTGAGCAGGGTAGTCCTTTACAACCACAGACAGCAGCCCTTCAGATGTTCATCATATTGATCACTAGTTCAGCAGCTTTTGCAATAAGGGTTAGATCCTGCCAAGGATGTAAGAGTTGACCATCTTCCAAAGCTTCAGGGTACCTTCACACACCCTAACTGTCAGGCAGCTTGAGCTGACCTGACTAAAAGGCAAGTTTGTGCACCAAGCCCTTCAGAGCTTTACTGCCATCGAAGAATATACTCCTCTAAGGCTTTTGAGGATTGACAGTCTGCTTTCCTTTGCTGGGCAAATAAGTTCACTTGGGGAAAAACTTCTGTTTACATTTTGTTGTTTTATTACTTTCCACTTCAGGAAAGTTAAGAAAGAACAGAATCCAGCAGTCGGTTCCAACACAAGGGCTCCAAAATTCTACATTTATTTTGAAAACCATTGTAAAACTTGTCAAAAAAACAAACTAATGTTAAGTTGTCAATCTCGCCTTCATTCTTGCTTGATGGGTTCGGAGCCGATCCTCGGCTCCGACTCGGCACTTGCTAAGCTCGAGAGTCACTTTTACCAGCTCGAGGCAGCCCCGTATTCCATGATGCAAGGCGGTAAGTACCCAGATCTCGTTTGCCGCTTCGCTGATGAGGTCCTCCTTTTACCTGCTCCTGGTAAGTGATTTGCTACTTTGCTATTTTAGCCCCTTTTAACAAAAAAATCCTTAATTGTTAGTTTTATATCAGTTTTAAACCCTTTCTGACAGAAATTCTCTGTCTCTTCTTACTTTTTTTAGTCAGACTTTCACCCATCCCATCCCCCCCCCGTTAGGGTGTGTGTGTGTGTTTACTAGTTATACCTTTTGGTATATTTAATTTAATTTCTTTGACTGGTGTGTGTGTCTGTGTGTTGTTACACCATGTCTAAAGAAAGGGTCTCAGGCTTTAAGAAGTGTGACTCGTGCTGTCAGAAAATGTCTCTGACAGACGGTCACACTTCTTGCCTGTACTGTCTGGGCCTCTTCACCTGCAGGACTCCTGTGCTATATGTCATTCTTTCAGCCAGAGAGTCCTGCAGGAAAGAAGAAATAAGCTGATTTTGAGGGGCCTTCTTAAGCCGGAGGGCTCTCCGGCTAAGTCGGCTCCATCCAAGACTTCTAAGTCTTCCAAGGCCCAGGCTTCTGTGTCCAAGCCTGCGGCCTCGGCTCCGACTCATTCAGAGTCGAGATCGGCTCGGCTGGAGCCGATTCTGGTTAACAAACCTTCGGCACCGATGGCTATCGGTGCCGATTCTGGTTCGACCACTTCGTGTCGGCTCCGATCGGTTCCGACCACCATGTGGCTCAGGCATCGGTGTCGGCTCCAATCGGCTCCGACACCGTTACTTTGTGGCTGTATCGGCTCTGGCTGGAGCCGATGCATCCAGCTACCTGTCGGCTCCGATAAGTTGTCGGCTCCGACAGGTTCAATAGTTTCATCGGTTCCGATGGCTCCTTCGAGGAAGAGGTCTAGGTCTCCTTCCTTGGAGCCGATACTTTCTGCTCGGCTTCACCTCTCCTCTCGAACGGAGCCATCGGAGCCGATCTTCAAGGTCATCAGGTTTTCTGACCATGATTTAGAGAGTGGTCAGTAGATTACTTAAGTCACAGGCACTGGCCCAAATGTTACATAGTCCGTCTCAACAGACGGCTATTGGTCCACACCCATTGCAGTTCCTCCTTCAACTCTACCCCAGAGCTTGGAGTTGGAGTCTTCGAATGGTTACTGCTACGGCTGAGGGACAGATACCCCTTCTGTTCCTTCAGCCTCTACTCTTATCTCCTCTTGAGACCTTCCTTAGAGGGATTCGGTGGCGGGCTTCCATGGTCTCCTCCGAGGGGTGAGTGGCATCGGACCCTTGTCCGAACCCGCTCTTCCCTTGGAGCCTCGGCCTTGGTGAGCTCTGCTCCGACATCTGCCTCGGAGACTTCCCTTCGGTGGTCCCTGGGTTCCTAGCTCTTGAACGGGTTCTCTCGGGCCTTCCTGGGAGGGAGCATTCGAGGTGATGAAGAGTGTGCTGGCCACGGGTATCAGCCAGCAGTCTGTTCCCTTAGCTCCTCCCTCTATAGTGCCTGTTGACATCTCTGCCACTTCTCTTGCTACAGGACCCAGAGATCCTCCGCCTCAGGTTTCCCCATTGGGAATATCCCCCTCTTCCGAGGATTCTCCTGATGTTTGGAGATCCTCCTAGGAAGAGGACCTGTAAGAGGAAACATGTAGACTCCCCGAGTCTATCACTTCAGATACTGACTTAGATGAGTCAGAGGGATCCCCCTCTGAGGATGTCTCCTTCTCAGACATCCTAGAACTCCTTAGACAGAGGGGAAACTGGCCCACCAATAATCCCTCTGAGGATGAGTCAGTATACCTAGAGGCATTTGGATCTCAGCCCTCCACCTCCTGGGTGTCTCCGCCTTCGACCCCTTATGCAGGTTATTGCCCGAAAGGCGTGGGCTGCTCCTGACTCTGTAGAGCCAGTCCCTAGGAGGCCTTCAAAATTTATTACTGCCCCGTGTGATAAGCAATTCCTCACTAAGGGTGTCCCGCTGATGCCATGGTGGTGGCTGCTGCCACCAAGAAGGAACTTGCAGATCCTTCCGCACTGCCGTCCATCCTCCTAATAAGGACTCTAGGACCATGGATAGTGCAGTAAGCGGATGTTTTCCTCAGCGACCTTTGCTATGCGTTAGCTGAATTACCTATGTCACTTCACCAGACTCCAAAGGGATATCCTTAAGGAGCTAGGTGATGTTGTACAGCATCCTACAGCTGCAGGGGCTCAGGAAAAAATTGCTTCGCAGCTAGGAACCCTTAATTCCATTGCAAACTCCTCCATGCGGCTAATATCATATGCTGCTGATGGAGCAAGTAGCCGCAGGTACAGGTGTGGCTCTTAGACGCCAAGCCTGGATGCGGCTATGTGATTTTGCAGATCCCTTTAAGGCGTCCTTCACAAATTCTCCCTTTGATGGGTCAGCTTTGTTTGGCCCTCAAGTGAAGGAAACTTTGACCAGGTGTGAGCAGGACGGCAAGACTCTTTCTGCCGTAGGAGTCCGTTTTTCCACCCCTTCTAGACCTTACCCCAAAGGACAGAAAGGTGGCAAAATGTGGTTCCACAAATCCCAAGGAGTCACGCCGGATTCACGTGGTCAGTTTACCCCTAGAGGCAGAGGGGGTAACAACAACAGACGCCGCTCTAGAGGCAGAGGGGGTCCAAAAAACCAGGGAAACAGAGAGCCTCTCTCTGACAAGCCCTTTCAGCATCCCTGAGATGTTGCCCGGCTGTCCCTCCTTGGAGGCAGTCGGGAAGATTATCACTGTACCCAGAAGCCTGGCACTCCCTCACTCAAGACAGATGGGTACAGTCGATCATATCCAAGGGTTACATAATTCCTTTCGAGGAAAGTCCTTTCTACCCCTCAAATTCCCTTCCAGATGTACCACCCGGTCTAAGGGAAATTGCAGAGTTAGAAGTCTCAAAACTACTGCAAAAAAGAGCCATTCAGCCAGTTACAACAGACCATTCAGAGCCGGAATCTACTCAAGGTTCTTTTGGTCGCCAAAAGACGGGAGACTTCACACCAATACGGATTCTCAGCAGACTCAACAAGTCTGTGAGGAAGACAAGATTCCGAATGGTCACTCTTCAGTCAATTCTGCCCTTCTTACAGAAGGACAACTGGAAGTGCTCAATAGATCTTCAGGATGCGTACTATCACATCAAAATTCACAGACGCTCCAGGAGATTTCTCTGCTTTCAGCTGGGGTCCAGTCATTTCCAGTTCAGAGCCCTGCCCTTTGGTCTCACTACAGCCCCCAGAGTGTTCACCAAATGCATGGCAGTGGTCACGGCTCACCTGAGACGTCAAGGATTCCAGGTGTTTCCGTATCTCGACGACTGGCTCCTTTCAGCCACCATCAGGCATCAGCTTATTCAAGCCAGGGATTACACAATAAAGCTTTGTACTCTTTTGGGCATCTCTATAAACTTCGAAAAGTCATCCTTATCGCCCTGCCAGTCTATTACTTTCATAGGCAAACTTAAACACTGTTCGGATGTCAGCTACCCTTACAGATCAAAGAGTTTCAGACATTCAAAGTCATGTCAGGATCATTCTAGCCAACAAGAAAGTACAGGCCAGAATGGTTCTAAAGGTATTAGGCCTCATGGCTGCGGCCATTACTCTTCTTCCCTGGCTCGCTTCTACATGCCTTCTTCAGTGGATGCTGTTCACACAGTGGTCGTACCAACAACTTCCAATGCGTCACCAGATTCTGGTGACACAGACTTGCAAAGATCATCTTGCTTGGTGGATCACATCTCCCCAGGTTCACCAAGGCAGACACTTTGTACCCCCATCCCCGGTACCCACTGTCACCACGGATGCCTCCCTGATCGGGTGGGGGGGTCATTATCAGGGCAGGATGGTTCATGGGACGTGGCAGCCGTTCGAGTACCACCTGCACATAAATGTCCTGGAGATGAGAGCAGTGCTTTTAACGTTGCAAGCCCTCAATGACTTTCTTCCCGTAGGGACAATTGCAGTCCACACAGACAACATGTCTGTAGTTTGGTATATCAACAAACAGGGCGAAACCAAGTCCTACCCCTTGTGTCGAGAAGCGCTCAGACTATGGCAATGGGCAATCTCCTCTCATCGGTTTCTGGTAGCAACGCATATCCCTGGGAAAACCAACATTGTAGCGGACAGATTGAGCAGAGCTATTCTCATGCCTCACGAGTGGTCTCTCAAGCAATCTATAGCGGAGAGATTTTCTGGAATGGGGTCGTCCATGTTGCGATCTTTTTGCTACTCCCCAAAACAGCAAATGCCCAGACTTCTTCTCTCTCTTCCCTCTTCCAGGCCATCCCCCCAGAGGCGCTCTGACCCAGGATTGGCCCCAGGGACTTCTTTATGCCTTTCCTCCATTTCCTCTGATCCCTCAAGTTATCCAGAAAGCAACCGTTTTGAGAGCCAAATTGATTCTCATTGCTCCTTACTGGCCTCGACAAGTTTGGTTCCCGTTCCTCCATCGTCACCTTTTGGTGCAGCCGTGGCATCTGGACCCAGTGCCAGATCTTCTGATTCACCAATCCGGTCAGCTGCACCGGTCTATCCCTTCTCTCAACATCACAGCATGGTTGCTCCACTTCCTTCCTTAGCCAGGCTTCCTTTGATCTCTAACCCTGTTAGAGACATCATAGTAGCTTCTTTAAAATCCTCTACCAGGAGGATTTATGCAAGCAAATGGAAACGTTTCTCTTATTGGGCTAATGCCAAGAATATTGATCCTTTCACTGCCCCTGTTCAGGCAGTCCTGGACTTCTTAGCAGAGATTTTTCATGCAGGCTCCTCTTCTTCCACAGTCAGAGTTCAATTGGCTGCTATCTCGAACTTTCATGTCGGGATTGCAGATCACAATATTATGTCCCATAGGCTTTGTAGGGCCTTCTTGAAAGGAATTTTCCTGCTAAAGCCTCCAATCAGGAATCCTCCTCCTCAATGGGATCTAAATTTAGTGCTGACATCCTTGATTCTTCCCCCCTTCGAGCCAGCTGTTTCTTGCTCCCTAAAATTTCTTTCTTGGAAAACTTTATTCCTAGTAGCTATTACATCGGCCAGGAGGGTGTCTGAACTTCATGCTCTATCGGTTCGACCCCCCTATTTGGTTTTTCACAAAGACAGAGTATCATTGAGAACTAATCCGACCTTTTTGCCTAAGGTCGCCTCAAAGACCAATTTGAATCAATCCATTGATCTCCCTGTATTTTTCCCAAACTATTCAGACAGAGCCGAACAAAAACTACATTATCTTGATGTCCATCGCCAACTCAGATATTATTTGGACAGAACTAAAAAATTTAGGAAATCTGATCAACTTTTTGTTTCCTATGCGGATAACAAGAAAGGCCTTCCTGTCTCTAAGGTGACCTTGTCTAGATGGCTTTCTTCAGTCATCTCTGAAATTTATCTGCTCAGGGAAAACAGCTGTGCTCAAAACCTAAAGCACATTCAACTAGGAGCTTAGCTACTTCTACAGCCTTTCAAGCTAGACTTCCTTTAGACACTATTTGTGCAGCGGCCACTTGGGCCACTCCTCATACTTTTGTTTCCCATTACAAATTGGACTTGGCCTCCAGGGATAGAGCCAGTTTTGGCTCTACAGTCCTCAAGAGTCTGTTCCATTGAGCCACCCAGGATAGAGGTGCTAGGGACGCGGTCCCATCAAGCAAGAATGAAGGCGAGATTGACAACTTAACATTAAGAAGTTATGTACCTACCAGTTCCATGTTAGTTGTCTTCTCTCGCCTTCTTTCTTGCGACCCTCCCTCCTTCCCCCGAGCCTGGACAGACCTTGTTTCTCTAAGGAGTTATTATGCTGAAGACCATTCAGTCCTGGTCTTTCTTACATCCTGTAGGCTTTCTTTCTTTCTTTCTTCCTTTGGGACGTGTTTTATGCTTGGTGCTACTGCCCTTTGTCATCAAACGAGATCTGGGTACTTACCGCCTTGCATCATGGGATATGGTGCTGCCTCGAGCTGGTAAAAGTGACTCTCGAGCTTAGCAAGTGCCGAGTCGGAGCCGAGGATCGGCTCCGAACCCATCAAGCAAGAAAGAAGGCGAGAGAAGACAACTAACATGGAACGTTATGGTAGGTACATAACTTCTTATTCGACATAACACTCAGTGGTTGAGCGTGTTCGTCTTAATGAATTGACATCATACAACTGCCATTGGATGTTTTTAAAGGCTGTGTGAGTAAACATTTTATTTATAGGTCTGCAAGACTTTGTCTGATGGTTATGATGACATCAATTCATTAAGACGAAAGCGCTCAACCGTTCAATGTTATGTTGAATAGTTTTTGTTTTTTTTGACAAATTTTACAATGGTTTTCAAAATAAACATGGGATTTATCTTTTTCTTAGATTTATTGTGTATTCAGTGCTCAAGCTTTTTCTTCGGGAAAGTTATTTTAAAGGTAGATTTGTTTTAACAGACTGATTTGTTTTAACAGACTGTCTCAAAACTCTATAGACTTTCAAACAGAGCAGCTGTTTTTCCAGTCTGTTCAAAAGAATATGTTACTATGGTTGCTAAGCTTCCCTCCGGGGATTCTTCTTCTGCTGTAGTGCATGCTAAGAAGAGACAGGTTTTCCCACAAGATGATGATGAAGGTGATGGCAATGATTCGGTCCATTTTTCAATCAAATGATTCTGTGGTGCATTCCTGGCTTAATAGTAAATCTGGTATTTACGCCTGCTACATTTTCTGTTTTGGATCTTGATTTTGAAGAAGATCACATGTCTGAGGGTTCAGACATGTCTGAATAGGATCAGTCAGTTTCCTCTGATGACAAGCAGATACAGGAGAAAAAAAAAGTTTTTTCCCCCAAGTACTATCTAGGTTTAGGGATGCATTTAATTGGGTGCAGTCTCCTACTGTGCCTGAGACTAGCAGAGTCTATGATGCCCTTGCACTGGCCCAGTAATCAAGAAGCCTCAATCCTCACCACTGGCAACAGTGGGGGAAGTACACACCGGAAGGATGACCAGTACACACACAGTAAAGTGCAATTTCCATTAAGAGCACACAGAGATCACAGTCAGTCTGAGGCTGGTTTCTCCCTCTTTCTGCAGATCCCCAATAAGACTTCTTACTGGCACAGCTATAGGGTTGAAATCTCAGCTGAGTGGCTAAGCCAAAACCTCCAGCATCCTCTCTGTCCAACCAGTGCTTCGTGTCCCTGCCCAAATAGCTGATATATACACACACTGAGATTTGATTGATGTACAATCACACGCACACACACACCCCTAGGAAAGACTGGCACAGGTTCACTAGTTATACCCCCTTCTGCCCAGACTATAAGGTAGTTCCAGCTGCCACCAGCCAACTCTTTATCAGCAACTTAAGGCCCTTAATAAACTATGTCCAATCCTACTGTGTAATGTTACTATTATCCAAGTGGTAGTCTGACAAAGAGCAAGGCTATTTAAGAGTGGCCTGTACAGTTTCACCATATGGATATGCAAGTACTCTACAAGCTTATATATGTCTCACAAATATCAGCCACAAAGATAGGTATAAATATATTTAATAAAAAATATTAAAAGAACAAGACAATTCTTAGCAAATCACTACAGTAAATTCAGAGTTCAAAAATCACAGGAAATATTTAAAACAACATTGCAGGACAGTCTCAAATAAATACAGAAAACATCTAAACTATACTTTTCTATATTCATATCTGAGTCTAAAAGAGTCACTATGCCCTAAAACCTTATTTACAGCAGGGCAAGTGCAGAAGGTGGTGATGAGTGCATGTTCTTGTTAGGTCAAAGACAAAATGCACAGTCTCTCTCTGAGAGAGTTCTTAAATTAATATCAACGAGTACTGCTGGGTTAGAGTGGATGACATCACTTTTTGTCAGAATTTAGCATTTCTCTGTGAAAAATACATATCTCTCAGATTTCTGCGGATCCTGGAAGTCATAAAACAATAAAACACTTTTGCATCTTAAACCTAGTAATTACTTCTCTTCCAAGACCATACAAAAAACTTTTAGCTGTAGACATTATGTCTGCGTACTGCACTGAAACCGATAAATAACTTTTATAGCATAATCATAAAACAATTTAATTTCAACTTATTTTCTTGAAGTTTTGCAAGTTAACCCTCTGTGTTGTAGTTTCTACTGTTAAAATGCTTACATTTACACAATTACAATAGTTTATATACATTCCTATTCTAAGCCATCAGGGCATCCTGTGGTTACATTTTCGCTCAGTACTTTACCTTTCAACACACTTCTGTATGAATCGTATCAATATTCACAAATGACAGAATTATTTACAAAATTCCAGATAGCTGGGCTGGCAGTATTTCCTTTTTTGACAGAGTCTATCATCTTTTAGAGGACAAGGCTCCTGTTCTTCAGCCCATCTCTCCTGTGATCCCGGCATTGGAGGATGTTTTCAAGAAAGCCTGTCCATCTCTTTTGCTACCTGTCATCCTGAAAAAAGTGTTTAGGAAATTTAGGGCTTCCTCCACCTTGCCAGGTCTGCATACCCTGCTTCTGCATCTCCAGCTACTATTTCTAATAAAAAGTCTGTATCCTGTTCTCATACATTTCCTCTAGATAAACTAGGCAAGTGGCTAGAATCTTGGGTGAAGAAGCTGACACAGTCCAGTACAGTAGCATTTAAAATATTTAACTATAAGTATTTTATGTGGAAATTTATTATGAGATAATTAGTTTAAAAGAGTTTACTGTATTGTTGTTGGTTGAGCAAAAGGTTTATGGCAAAGATATTGTTTCCAGTGTTTCTCAGCTTATTATCTTAGAAGGAGCTGACATTGAGGAAATGCAGAAAAAGGAGCGTGTCCAGCCAGGAAAACCGCTGTAAAAAAATCAAGCAGACTGGATACCAGATGGTCAGTAAAAGGCAGGAGAACCGAGGAATTAGCGTTCAAAACATTTAATACATGCTTTTGCCAGATAGACCTCATCAGAAAAGATTCTTACATCCAAAAACTGCCATTATATACTCCAGAGCAGTTAATAACAATTATTCAATTAAGAATAAATTCATTAACCCATGAAATTCTGACAAAAACTCCATACAAAACCTTCATGTAAAACACTGTCATAAATTAAAACCATGTATTGTAAAACAGTGGGGATGACTTTAAAAATACTGGGGATGACTTTAAAAATACATTAAAGCAAAGGGAGGCTATGTGGCAAGTGAGACTGGAAGCTGACAAGAAACCGGGGCTTAACGAAAGTATTAATATCAAATGTTTCCTTAAAGATAGGAAACTTAAAATTAACAAATGATTTTGCATTATTCCTGTATTATATTTTACTTTTTAGGTTATGTATATAAAGTATGTTAGAGATGTGGTTATTTTTATAATATATGTTTTTAATTTATGACAGTGTTTTAAATGAAGGTTTTGTATGGAGTTTTTGTCAGAATTTCATGGGTTAATGAATTTGTTCTTAATTGAATAATTGTTATTAATTGCTTTGGAGTATATAATGGCAGATCTGAAGTAGTTAACTTCATTTTGTCATCAACCTGTGGGTTTCGGATCCGATACGGATACGAGCCAGCAGCTTTTCCAAGCTAAGATCCGAGCTCCAAGCTGCTCCCCCTCACCCATATTACACTGTAGCCTCCCACCAATCCTCAGCTTCGCCAAGATGTGATCTCTGAGCTCCAGGCAGGTAGAGTTGTATTATTTTGGTCTAACTTTAACTGTGCGATCTAAGTTTGTGTGCGCGTGGTTAGTTTTCCCCCCTTTCTTTCTCCCCATGGTTTTCCGCAAAAAAAAAAAAAAAAAAAAAAAGTTTAAAGTTGTTAGTGTAGGCCTCCCCTTCCTGCCCTTGGTATGTGTGTGTGCACATGTTTAACTAGGTTCCTAGTGAGCCTTTGGTTGTTGTGGGGTGGCTATATCAGACTCCCAGAAACCGACTTTCTCTAAATGCACAGAGTTTGGCGATAAGCTGTCCCCGGTCGATGGTCACACTCTATGCGTCGTGTGTTTAGGGGTTCCCCACCTTACCTCGGGCTGCAAAATTTGTGTGGCCTTTAACCCTCAGGCTCTGCGGGATCGCAGGGCTCAGTTGATTTTGGCTGGTCTTCTCCCGGTGGAATCGGCAGCTTCTTCTTCTTCTTCAGCCACGGTTCTGGCCGTACCAGCTTCTGGACCTCCTACCCTGTTCAGGACTCCCACTCCCACTTCCAAACAGGGAGGTAGAGAGGTCAGGAAGGAGAAGCACAGAGAAAAGGAAAGGGAAAGAGAAAAGGAGAGAGAGACAAGGAGAGGAATGTTAGCAGACCAGAGAACCCGTAGGATCTGCCCCCCCCCTGTTAAAGTGGTCTCTACCCCAGAAAAGGCTCCTAGGCTGTCTTCTCCTCGGCTCCTTTTGCCTAGATTCTCCCCGGAGCTGGAGGAGGAGTTTCGGCCCGGTTGGAGGTCTTCCCTCGCATCGGCCCTTCCGGCCGGTGTCAGTGGCATCCTCCAGATCCACAAGAAGCCTCTTAGAGGCTGACATGGACCAGATGATGAGAAGGTTCTTGCAGACTCAGTTGCAGATGGGAGTGTTGCTGACTCCCCCTCCCACCGGAGTGGGTAGTTCAGCTCCGATGTTTGCTTCTTCTCCAATCCATCCCTGAGTTTCGGAGTCCCTGGTTCTGAGGAGCCCCGGAGTCGGGGTTGGTGCTGATGGTTCCTCCAACTTCGACTCCGGCCATGCCCTCGAGTTTGTCAGATCCTATGTCGCATCCAAGCTCTCTGAGCCATGATCTGGGCATCAGATCCAAGGGGATGAGTGTGTCATCGACTCTGTTATGGTCGGGACATACCATCCATCTGGGCCTGACTGTTCCGGGTTCGGCTCTGATCCCTTCATCGGATCCGAGGGGAACGGCTACTCATCCTGCCAGTTTCAGGGAAGCCAGTTCCCCTTTGGCCTTCAACATTGTGGAGAGGGTTCTCTCAGGAGGATCGAGACCCCTCACTCTTTCCTCGGAGTTCGTCCCTGCTCCCTCGTGGATGAGTATGTCTTCTGTCATCCAGTCCTCCCAGGGACAGCCTGTGTCTGATACGCCCCAGACGGTTCCCCTCGAGGAATGCAAAACTGTTTGTGAGCCATCCCCGGAGAGTTCCCCCCCAGGAGGTCCCTTGCAAATGCCAGTGCAAGAGGAGGCACATGGACTCCCCCGAGTCCCTCAATGAGGATACCGACTTGGAGGAAAGGGGAAGGCTCCCCCAGATTGCCTCCCGAAGATGTCTCCTTCAGAGACATAATGGAAATCCTCCACCAGAGGGGAGGCTGGTCCGCCCAAAAGGCTTCCTTGGACGAGTCGGTATTCCTGGAGGCGTTCGGCACAGGCCCTTCTACCCCTTGGGTGTCCCCTCTTGGCCGATCCTCTGGTGGACCTCATTACCACCAGAGCTTGGAAGGAACCAGACACTGTAGAGCCAATACCTAAACAGCCAGATAGTGTTGAGCACTCCTACTGACAAGCTTGCATGGAGTAAGGGTTCCCCAGTTGATGCCATGGTGATGGCGGCGGCCACCAAAAATGAACTGGTGCAGGAGAGTTCCTCGGTCCATCCTCCGGACAAGAAGTCTAGGGTGATGGATCGACTCGGAAAGCAGACGTATGCTTCAGCTGTCTTTGCCATAAGGGTGCTGAACTATATGGCCCATGTGACTAGGCTTCAGCGCGACCTCATGAAAGAGTATGCTGAGTCTCCCCCAGAGTCCATTTTGGCCAGAGTAAATGTTCATTCTCAAGTAGTTTGGCCACTCTTAATTCGGTTACTAACACGTCCATGCGCTTACTCTCTCACGCCACCAAGGGAGCTGCTAGGGTGGCCAGGTCCGGTATTGCCATGAGGCATCACGCCTGGCCCCGGCTTTGCGATTTTTTGGAACCTTTCAAGACGCCCTCTGCGAATGCCCCTTTTGGACCCTGTTTGGGAAGACCATCCGAGACACGCTAGTCCAGAGTGAGAAGGATGAGAAGATGCTGCCAACCATCAGGATCCGCTTCTCTAACCCTCAAAGGTCCTTTTCCAGGAATCAGCGAGGGCAAAAGAAGTTGTGGTTCCGGAAGTCTCAGCATTCCCAGGACTCTCCGGACTCCTTTTCCCCTAGAGGCAGAGAGGGGGACAAGGTGGACGCCGGCCCAGAGGAAGAGGGGGACCGAAGAACTTCACATCACAGTAACCTTTTTCAGGTCGACCCGCACAGCAGCCCTGAAGGGTTTCCCGACTGCCCCAATCTGAAGGCAATCAGTGGGCGTTTTTCAAAGCACCTAGCTCAGTGGGAGTCCATAACTTCAGACCGGTGGGTGCTTCGAATAATATCCAGTGGTTATTCCATTCCCTTTATGAACAGTCCCTTACCTCCAAGGCCCCTCCCAGACGTTCCACCTGCTCAAAGGGAGGCAGCAGCTTTGGAAATAGAAAAGCTGCTAAACAAAAGAGCAATCCAGCCGGTCCCCCCAGACCAGTCTGTATCAGGCATCTATTCCAGGTTCTTTTTGGTGCCAAAAAAGATGGGGGACTTGAGGCCGATTCTCGACCTATCCACGATGAACCTGTCCATTGCGAAGGAGAAGTTCCAGATGGTCACCTTACAATCCATCCTGCTGTTTTTGTAGGAGGAAAACTGGATGTGCTCCGTAGACCCCAAGGATGCATACTACCATATCCTAATGGACAGGCAATCCTGGAGGTTTCTCCCCTTTTGGCTAGGAGGCAATCACTACCAGTTCAGGGTCCTACCCTTCGGTCTCACCATAGCCCCCAGGGTGTTTACCAAGGTCATGGCAGTTGTAGCGGCCCACCTGAGGCTTCAGGGCATTCAAGTCTTCCCGTACCTGGACGATTTGCTTTTCACAGCCCCCTCCAGGCATCAACTTATTCAGGCCAGAAATTCCTTCCTTCAGTTGTCAAATTTACTGGGTATTACGATAAACCTTACAAAGTCCTCTCTTCAGCCTGTTCAGATTCTGGACACCATAGGGGCGAGAATAGATTCTCTTCAGGCCAGGGTATTTTTGTCTCCAGACAGACTTCAGAACCTGACCCTTCATGTCTTGGCACTTCACGTCTGCATATGAGAGTGTTGCAGTGGACATTACAATTTCAGTGGTCTCTGTTATACCAGCCTCTAAATTTCCCGATTCCTCTAAGCAAGGTGTGCAAAGTTTTCCCTCATGTGGTGGCTTCAGTCCCAGGATCTTCGAGAAGGACGCCCCTTTGTTTCACCCCTGCCCCAAGCCACGGCGACCATGGATGCCTCCTGTCTAGGGGGGACATTGCTCGGGCAGGACTGTCCAAGGCACATGGACCCCAGATGAGACTGTTCTGCATATCAGTGTTCTGGAGATGAGGGCGGTCCTTTTAGCGCTGCAGGCCCTTCATGCTTCTCTTCCCCTGGGAACTATTGCAATTCAGTCAGACAATATTTCAGTGGTCTGGTATATCAACAAACAGGGGGGAACCAGGTCCTACCCACTTTGTTGAGAGGCCATGAGAGTATGGGAATGGGCGATCTCCACCAACCGTTTTCTGATAGCAATGCACATCCTGGGTTGGTCCAACATTTTAGCGGACAAACTGAGCAGGACTATCCTTTTGCCGTACAAGTGATCTCTGAACCCTTATGTAGTGGAACAGATCTTCCTCAAGTGGGGTCAGCCTTGCCGCGATCTCTTCGCATTACCATCCAACGTGAAGTGCAGCGAGTTTTTCGCTCTAATTCCCTCTCTGGCGGGGGGGGGCCAGAGACGTTCTTGTCCATGCTTGGCCACCTGGTCTTCTTTATGCGTATCCCCTGCTACCTCTCATGACAAAATTCTTACAGAAAGCTCGGCGGTTGGGGAGCAGGATTATCCTCATAGCCCCATTCTGGCCTCGTCAAGTTTGGTTCCCTTGCCTTTGGTCTCATCTTGTAGCTCCGCCCTGGATATTGGATCCCATTCCAGATCTCATTTGTCATCCCTCGGGAATTCTTCCCCCGAATCTGGACAGCCTCAAGCTTACTGCTTGGTTACTCCAGTTCCATTAATTGCCAGGACTCCCGGTCTTTCTTCCCCCGTTAAGTCCATTCTGGTGGCGGCACACAAGTCCTCTACCAGAAAGGTGTACCATAGTAAATGGAAGCGTTTTTCCATTTGGGCTTCTCAGAGAAATTTGGATCCTTTTACCGCTCCTGTTCCAGTGGTATTAAAATTTTTGTCTCAAATTTTTCAACAGAGGGCCAGCTCTTCCACTGTGAAGGTCCAGCTGGTGGCTATATCCCATTTTCATGTAGGAGAAAATTCAGGTTCCCTAGCTGCTGCCAGAATTTGTAAGACCTTCATCAAAGGTACTTTTTTTGCAGAGACCCCCTATTAAGCATCCTTCCCCTCCCTGGGATTTGACCTTCATTCTTCAGGCCTTAGTTGCGCCTCCATTCGAACCTGCAGCATCAGTTGATTTGAAATCACCTCAGCCAGGAGAGTGTCGGAACTTCAAGCCTTATGTATGAAACCCCCTTACTTAATTTTTCATAATGATAGGGTGTCTCTCAGTATGAACCCTTCTTTCCTCCCTAAAGTCACTTCGGAATCAAATATCAATCAGTCTATTGATCTCCCAGTTTTCTTTCCTAACTTTCAAAATAAAGGGGAATACAAACTTCATTTGATGGATGTTCATAGACCTAGCATTAGCTTTCCTACCGTGGGAAAAAGGGCAAAAAAGAGTGGCCTGTACAGTTTCACCATATGGATATGCAAGTACTCTACAAGCTTAAATATGTCTCACAAATATCAGCCACAAAGATAGGTATAAATATATTTAATAAAAAATATTAAAAGAACAAGACAATTCTAGCAAATCACTACAGTAAATTCAGAGTTCAAAAATCACAGGAAATATTTAAAACAACATTGCAGGACAGTCTCAAATAAATACAGAAAACATCTAAGCTATACTTTTCTATATTCATATCTGAGTCTAAAAGAGTCACTATGCCCTAAAAACCTTATTTACAGCAGGGCAAGTGCAGAAGGTGGTGATGAGTGCATGTTCTTGTTAGGTCAAAGACAAAATGCACAGTCTCTCTCTGAGAGAGTTCTTAAATTAATATCAACGAGTACTGCTGGGTTAGAGTGGATGACATCACTTTTTGTCAGAATTTAGCATTTCTCTGTGAAAATACATATCTCCTCAGATTTCATGATCCTGGAAGTCATAAAACAATAAAACACTTTTGCATCTTAAACCTAGTAATTACTTCTCTTCCAAGACCATACAAAAAACTTTTAGCTGTAGACATTATGTTCACTGCACTGAAACCATAAATAACTTTTATAGCATAATCATAAAACAATTTAATTTCAACTTATTTTCTTGAAGTTTTGCAAGTTAACCCTCTGTGTTGTAGTTTCTACTGTTAAAATGCTTACATTTACACAATTACAATAGTTTATATACATTCCTATTCTAAGCCATCAGGGCATCCTGTGGTTACATTTTCGGCCAGTACTTTACCTTTCAACACACTTCTGTATGAATCGTATCAATATTCACAAATGACACAATTATTTACAAAATTCCAGATAGCTGGGCTGGCAGTATTTCCTTTTTTGACAGAGTCTATCATCTTTTAGAGGACAAGGCTCCTGTTCTTCAGCCCATCTCCTGTGATCCCGCATTGGAGGATGTTTTCAAGAAAGCCTGTCCATCTCTTTTGCTACCTGTCATCCTGAAAAAAGTGTTTAGGAAATTTAGGGCTTCCTCCACCTTGCCAGGTCTGCATACCCTGCTTCTGCATCTCCAGCTACTATTTCTAATAAAAAGTCTGTATCCTGTTCTCATACATTTCCTCTAGATAAACTAGGCAAGTGGCTAGAATCTTGGGTGAAGAAGCTGACATAGTCCAGTACAGTAGCATTTAAAATATTTAACTATAAGTATTTTATGTGGAAATTTATTATGAGATAATTAGTTTAAAAGAGTTTACTGTATTGTTGTTGGTTGAGCAAAAGGTTTATGGCAAAGATATTGATGTTCTTCATTCCACATTGCTGCAGTCCTAACCATTGGGGTAGTCCGCTGTCCCAGTCGGCCCGAATACCAAAGAGAGGTTGACGCCGGGTCAAGGCGATTAGACTGACGCCAGTACGCCGGGGTACTAAGGCGCAGGCCCGACGCCATATCCTCAGTCTTTTTTGCCGCATGGTCCGATGCAGAAGCAGTTTTGCGAGTGCAGGTTGGCGTTCTGAAATTTTCTGAAGTCGGAGTTTCAGACCGAATCAAAGTTGGTTGGCACTCGCTAGGGGAATATTTTGGTTTTTCTTGCCTCAGTATTTAACGGGATGTCAGAAAAGATGAATAACTGTAAAGCATGTGGGGGACAGATAGCTCATAGGGATTACCAAACCTTGTGTATACCTTTGTTTAGGGCCTGAGCACGACGTTGTTGGATGCCGCCTTGTGCTAGATTTAACAAACGCACTATTAAGAGAAGGTTAGACTGTGCCAGGTTAGTTTTTGGGAAGCTTGTAATTATAAAATGCCGCCGGATGCTCCGCCCGCTGCCGGCCCAAAAACGCAAGGACAAAGCAGCAAAGCCTAGGGTGGAAGAACCGCAGTCCCGGACGCCGGTTCTTTAGAAGGCTCTGTGGAGCCGGAGGTTTTACCAGGAGTTTCTTTAGTCTCAGGAGACACTTTACTGTTACAGGATGTGTCCTCTCAGGAAGTAGGCCAGGCTGAAGGGGCTTCTCAGGTGGCTGTTCTTCCCTCTCTTCCTAAGGTGGTTAGAGCCTCCCTTCTGTTTCCAAGGCTTCTTTGAGAGGCAGGCCAGGTTTAACTTCAGTGGGGTTTTCCTAGCTCTTCAGGATCTTTGCCTAAGAAACATATGCTTAAAATGGCAGAGGATTTGATTACTATGATTAGAGGCTCTATGCCCCCTCCTGATAAGAGGCCCAGGGTGGAGCCTGAGTTTGAGAGTTTTGAGCAGTGTTCGAGGCTTCTGAGTCTTCGGCTGAAGACTTGCAGGAGTATCCTCCTTATTCTGATTCTGATGTGGATGATTCTACTCCGCCAGCTTCTCCTCCTGAGGATTTTTCATTTTCAGAGACTCTGCATTCCATGAGGGAGCATTTTAAATCGGAAGGCCCAGATTTCTCTAATTCCAGGAAGAGGCTTAGGGAATTCTTGTTTTACCCCAGCATAGGCCTTTAGCTATACCTCCTGTTCTGAATGTGGTGGAAGATGTTTTTGCAGAGGCTTCCCTAAACCCTGATTCTTTGCCTCCTGCCCCAGTTAAACCTGATAGGTACTATAGGGTGCCTGAAGCTCACAAGTATCTTTTAAGAGTCCTAGGGCAGACCCGAAACTGTCTCTCTCAGGGGCCTAAAGGTGTTAAGGCTTCTGTTGTTAAAAATCCTGTTCCTCCTGATAAAGAGGCAAGGGCTTTGGATAGATGGGGAAAGAAAGTGTATACTTCTTCCACTTTAGCCATGAGGGCGCTTGAATTGCCAGTTTCACATGTTAAAATATCAAAATTATCTCCTTTCACAATTGAAGTCTAAGGTGGATGCTCTATGGAAGGTATTGGAGTGTAAAGAGTTGCAGGATTTAGTTCATGTGTCTGAACAGGTGGGTAAGCATTCACTGCAATGTGGTTTTGATGCTGTGCAGGCCTCCTCGAGGGTGGCTGCCACTGGTTCTGTTCTTCGTAGGCACGCCTGGTTGAGGGATCAGAATTTAGCTGAGCATGTTAAGACAAGGATTTTGGATGCTCGTTTACAGTCTGACGGTTGTTTGGTTCGCCTGTGAAGCAGTTTTAAAGAAAATGGAGGACAAGGCTAAGTCTATGCAAACTGTTAAAGATTTTTGCAGGTGCAGCCTCCAAGTTTAGTAGAAATTGGCCTACTAAGGGATGGACATATCCTGCTTATGATTCGCAGTCTAGGGGTAGGTCTAGACGTGGTAGGGGCAGAGCTCAAGGTTCTTTAGGCCTAGGAACAGGAGTTCACCTGCTCAGACTTCTGGTGAGGGCAGGGGTCAGTCCTTTCGTAAACAGACCCAATGACCTGCCTTTTCAGCTGCCAGTACATTCTCGCCTGGCAGCACCTTTGGGAGGAAGCCTGGCTCTTTTCAAAGAAAATTGGGATTTAATTACCCAAGACAGATGGGTTCTGGATATCATTCACCACGGTTACAGGTTTTATTTCCATACCTTGCCTCCTTTCAAAGGCATGCCAGACATTCCTCCTCTACAAAGAAAAAGAGGCTCACAAGCAAATTTCTCTGTTACTCCAAATAGGGGCCATTCAGCCAGTCCCTGTGCCAGAAAGGGGCCTAGGATTTTATTCTCACTGTTCCTAGTACCAAAGAAGGGGACACGCGGAGACCAATTTTTGATTTATCTATCCTCAACACTTATCTGGACATTCCCAAGTTCAAAATGTTGACGTTACAACAGCTTTTACCTCTGCTGGGCAAAGATCACTGGATGGTAACTTTAGATCTCAAGGAGGCTTACCTTCATGTGCCTATCAGACTAAGTTGCAGGAAGTATCTACGCTGAGCTGGAAATTTCCATTATCAGTTCTCTGCATTGCCCTTTGGCTTATCTACTGCGCCCAGAGTATTCACAAAGGTTCTGGCTCCAGTGATAGCTTACTTCAGGCTAAAAGGAATTCAAATCTATCCTTACTTGGACGACTGCCTGATTCTGGCTCAAGAAAAGGAAGACCTTTTACAGCATTTGGCATATGTGATAGCAGTGCTAAGATGCCTAGGGTATTTTGTGAACGAAATAAAGTCCAGTCTAGTACCCTCTCAAGACATGTGCTTTCTGGGTGTGAGACTGAATACAGCAGCCCAGATGGCCTTTTTAACCCCGGACAAACAAAAGAATCTTTCCATTTACTTCCATCAACTATCTCTTCAGTCCGGGCTGACTGCAAGGACAGTCCTTCAAGCCTTAGGGTTCATGGCATCTTGTATTCTGGTGCTTCCCAATGCCAAACTGCATATGAGGAAGCTGCAATGGTATCTCAAAAATGTATGGACACAGCACTGCCAGGATTTGGACACTGTCATTCAAATAATACCTTGCATTCAACAGGAATTTTTGTGGTGGGCTCAGGAATGTCACCTAAACAACGGACTCTCTGTGACCCGGCCAGAGGCGAGCCAGATTCTAACGACAGATGCCTCAGACATTGCTTGGGGAGCTCATCTAAATGGAAAGTGGATACAAGACAAGTGGCCTGCCAGACTACAGCATCTACATATCAACATGAAGGAGATGTTAGCAGTCCAGTTTGCATTAATGGCTTTCAAGGAGTTACTTCTTCCAGGGCAGGTGTTGATTCTAACAGACAACACAACTGTCATGTGGTACATCAACAAACAAGGGGAACACATTCTACCCGCTGTGCAGGCAAGCAATGATTTTATGGGAGACTGCCAGCTTGCAACTAACTCTTCAGGGCAAGGTTTCTGCCGGAGCACAGAACTCCTTAGCAGATGTGTTAAGCAGACAAATCATGGATCCCCACGAGTGGAAACTGGATCTTCATGTATTTCGAAATTGACAGTGTCATGGGGAACTCCAGACATAGATCTGTTCGCTTCTCCACTAAACCACCAGCTGCCAAAGTTTTGCACAAAGAGGTTTCATCACACAGCTTGGAAAGTGGATGCTCTTTCTTTCAGTTGGAAAATCTTCATGTGTATGCCTTTCCACCTCTGCCTCTTCTCCCACAGGTGCTCCTAAAGGTCAGACAAGACAAGCCAAGGATGATTTTAATAGCTCCAGATTGGCCTCGGCAACACTGGTACCCATTACTGAGGAGTCTGGTAAGGAAGCCTCCATGGCCTTTACCTTTGATTCCACACCTGTTGTCTCAGAGGGAAGGTCACCTGCTCAATGTCAAGCTTCACTCTCTTCATCTAACAGCCTGGCATATTCTGTTTTGAAACACAGCAGGTCTCAACTTCCTCAACAAGTTTTAAATGTGATTATGGAAGCCAGAAGACCTAGTACAAGGAAAGTGTACGCAGAAAAATGGAAGAGATTTTTATTTTGGAGTGCAGCAAAAAATATGGAGATTTCTGAGCCTAATTTGAGTGTGGCTCTTCAATATCTTACTGAGCTATTGGACAAAGGTTTGTCTTTCTCTTCCATTAAGATTCATGCTGCAGCAATCTCAGCTCACTATGATTGTGACCCACCATTGTTTTCGCATCCTTTGTTCAAGCAATTTCTTAGAGGGGCAAAGAATATAAGACCCCCACGTAGAGCTCCTACTCCTGCTTGGGATCTCAATTTTGTGTTGGAGAAACTTACTCTACAACCTTTGAGCCTCATGGCTACTGCTGAATTGAAATACTTGTCATGGAAGACTGTTTTTTTGTTGGCCATTACTTCTGCAAGAAGGGTTTCTGAATTGCAGACCCTTATGGCGGTAGAGCCTTTTTTGATTTTCCATAAGGATAGGGTATCATTACGTACTAATCCTTCCTTTATGCCTAAGGTGGTTTCTAGTGTGGCTTTAAACCAAACTATTCATTTGCCTACTTTTTATGCAGATCCCCAAAATAAGGGGAAAAGATTTTGCACACTTTAGATGTACACAGGCAATTATGCGTTATTATTTAAGCAGGACTAAGGATTTTAGGCAGTCTCAGCAGTTGTTTGTTTCTTTTGCTTTGAGTTCTCAGGGCAAGCCTGTGTCAAAACAAACTATTTCTAAGTGGATTGGGTTTTGCATTGCATTTTGTTATTCCCATCATGGCAAGGAGATTCCAGCTGGGATTAGGCCTCATTCCACTAGGGCTACTGCCACTTCAACAGCATTTCTAAGGGGTGGCAACTAAGGATATTTTGGAGGCAGCTACTTGGAGTTCAGTGCATACTTTCTCTAAGCATTATCACCTTCCTCTCTACTCTAAATCTAGGGCTGGTTTTGCCACAGCTATTTTGTAAGGCATGTTGACAGCTCCTGCTTCCTTATGATTTGCCAGCCTCCCTTACCTCTGCTTTGGGATTCTACCCAATGGTTAGGACTGCAGCAATGTGGAATGAAGAACATAGTACAGTTTTGTACCTACCATAAATGTAGATGTTCGAGGATCCACATTGCTGCAGTCCAATTTACCCTCCCTCCTTCCCTCTGTGTTTAGGGGTGGTTGTGTAGGTGAGGTTATACTCTTGTAATTTTGTATATATTGTACATATTTTGGTGCAGGAATGTTTGGGGTTTTTGGTTTTGGCCTTGTCTTTAGGGTCTTCTGACATCTGGGGCAAGAAAAGACTGAGGATATGACGCCGGGTCATGCGCATTAGTACCCTGACGCATTGACGCCAGTCTAATGCCTTTGACCGACGTCAGCCATATACTTTGGTATTCGGGCCGACTGGGACAGCGGACTACCCCAATGGTTAGGACTGCAGCAATGTGGATCCTCGAACATCTACATTTATGGTAGGTACAAAACTGTACTTTTCCAGTGTTTCTCAGCTTATTATCTTAGAAGGAGCTGACATTGAGGAAATGCAGAAAAAGGAGCGTGTCCAGCCAGGAAAACCGCTGTAAAAAAATCAAGCAGACTGGATACCAGATGGTCAGTAAAAGGCAGGAGAACCGAGGAATTAGCGTTCAAAACATTTAATACATGCTTTTGCCAGATAGACCTCATCAGAAAAGATTCTTACATCCAAAAACTGCCATTATATACTCCAGAGCAGTTAATAACAATTATTCAATTAAGAATAAATTCATTAACCCATGAAATTCTGACAAAAACTCCATACAAAACCTTCATGTAAAACACTGTCATAAATTAAAACCATGTATTGTAAAACAGTGGGGATGACTTTAAAAATACTGGGGATGACTTTAAAAATACATTAAAGCAAAGGGAGGCTATGTGGCAAGTGAGACTGGAAGCTGACAAGAAACCGGGGCTTAACGAAAGTATTAATATCAAATGTTTCCTTAAAGATAGGAAACTTAAAATTAACAAATGATTTTGCATTATTCCTGTATTATATTTTACTTTTTAGGTTATGTATATAAAGTATGTTAGAGATGTGGTTATTTTTATAATATATGTTTTTAATTTATGACAGTGTTTTAAATGAAGGTTTTGTATGGAGTTTTTGTCAGAATTTCATGGGTTAATGAATTTGTTCTTAATTGAATAATTGTTATTAATTGCTTTGGAGTATATAATGGCAGATCTGAAGTAGTTAACTTCATTTTGTCATCAACCTGTGGGTTTCGGATCCGATACGGATACGAGCCAGCAGCTTTTCCAAGCTAAGATCCGAGCTCCAAGCTGCTCCCCCTCACCCATATTACACTGTAGCCTCCCACCAATCCTCAGCTTCGCCAAGATGTGATCTCTGAGCTCCAGGCAGGTAGAGTTGGATTATTTTGGTCTAACTTTAACTGTGCAATCTAAGTTTGTGTGCGCGTGGTTAGTTTTCCCCCCTTTCTTTCTCCCCATGGTTTTCCGCAAAAAAAAAAAAAAAAAAAAAAGTTTAAAGTTGTTAGTATAGGCCTCCCCTTCCTGCCCTTGGTATGTGTGTGTGCACATGTTTAACTAGGTTCCTAGTGAGCCTTTGGTTGTTGTGGGGTGGCTATATCGGACTCCCAGAAACCGACTTTCTCTAAATGCACAGAGTTTGGCGATAAGCTGTCCCCGGTCGATGGTCACACTCTATGCGTCGTGTGTTTAGGGGTTCCCCACCTTACCTCGGGCTGCAAAATTTGTGTGGCCTTTAACCCTCAGGCTCTGCGGGATCGCAGGGCTCAGTTGATTTTGGCTGGTCTTCTCCCGGTGGAATTGGCAGCTTCTTCTTCTTCAGCCACGGTTCTGGCCGTACCAGCTTCTGGACCTCCTACCCTGTTCAGGACTCCCACTCCCACTTCCAAACAGGGAGGTAGAGAGGTCAGGAAGGAGAAGCACAGAGAAAAGGAAAGGGAAAGAGAAAAGGAGAGGGAGACAAGGAGAGGAATGTTAGCAGACCAGAGAACCCGTAGGATCTGTCACCCCCCCCCCGTTAAAGTGGTCTCTACCCCAGAAAAGGCTCCTAGGCTGTCTTCTCCTCGGCTCCTTTTGCCTAGATTCTCCCCGGAGCTGGAGGAGGAGGTTCGGCCTGGTTGGAGGTCTTCCCTCGCATCGGCCCTTCCGGCCGGTGTCAGTGGCATCCTCCAGATCCACAAGAAGCCTCTTAGAGGCTGACATGGACCAGATGATGAGAAGGTTCTTGCAGACTCAGTTGCAGATGGGAGTGTTGCTGACTCCCCCTCCCACCGGAGTGGGTAGTTCAGCTCCGATGTTTGCTTCTTCTCCAATCCATCCCTGAGTTTCGGAGTCCCTGGCTCTGAGGAGCCCCGGAGTCGGGGTTGGCGCTGATGGTTCCTCCAACTTCGACTCCGGCCATGCCCTCGAGTTTGTCAGATCCTATGTCGCATCCAAGCTCTCTGAGCCGTGATCTGGGCATCAGATCCAAGGGGATGAGTGTGTCATCGACTCTGTTATGGTCGGGACATACCATCCATCTGGGCCTGACTGTTCCGGGTTCGGCTCTGATCCCTTCATCGGATCCGAGGGGAACGGCTACTCGTCCTGCCAGTTTCAGGGAAGCCAGTTCCCCTTTGGCCTTCAACATTGTGGAGAGGGTTCTCTCAGGAGGATCGAGACCCCTCACTCTTTCCTCGGAGTTCGTCCCTGCTCCCTCGTAGATGAGTATGTCTTCTGTCATCCAGTCCTCCCAGGGACAGCCTGTGTCTGATACGCCCCAGACGGTTCCCCTCGAGGAATGCAAAACTGTTTGTGAGCCATCCCCGGAGAGTCCCCCCCCAGGAGGTCCCTTGCAAATGCCAGTGCAAGAGGAGGCACATGGACTCCCCCGAGTCCCTCACTGAGGATACCGACTTGGAGGAAAGGGGAAGGCTCCCCCAGATTGCCTCCCGAAGATGTCTCCTTCAGAGACATAATGGAAATCCTCCACCAGAGGGGAGGCTGGTCCGCCAAAAGGCTTCCTTGGACGAGTCGGTATTCCTGGAGGCGTTCGGCACAGGCCCTTCTACCCCTTGGGTGTCCCCTCTTGGCCGATCCTCTGGTGGACCTCATTACCACCAGAGCTTGGAAGGAACCAGACACTGTAGAGCCAATACCTAAACAGCCAGATAGTGTTGAGCACTCCTACTGACAAGCTTGCATGGAGTAAGGGTTCCCCAGTTGATGCCATGGTGATGGCGGCGGCCACCAAAAATGAACTGGTGCAGGAGAGTTCCTCGGTCCATCCTCCGGACAAGAAGTCTAGGGTGATGGATCGACTCGGAAAGCAGACGTATGCTTCAGCTGTCTTTGCCATAAGGGTGCTGAACTATATGGCCCATGTGACTAGGCTTCAGCGCGACCTCATGAAAGAGTATGCTGAGTCTCCCCCAGAGTCCATTTTGGCCAGAGTAAATGTTCATTTTCGGCGAGTTTGGCCACTCTTAATTCGGTTACTAACACGTCCATGCGCTTACTCTCTCATGCCACCAAGGGAGCTGCTAGGGTGGCCAGGTCCGGTATTGCCATGAGGCATCACGCCTGGCCCCGGCTTTGCGATTTTTTGGAACCTTTCAAGACGCCCTCTGCGAATGCCCCTTTTGGACCCTGTTTGGGAAGACCATCCGAGACACGCTAGTCCAGAGTGAGAAGGATGAGAAGATGCTGCCAACCATCAGGATCCGCTTCTCTAACCCTCAAAGGTCCTTTTCCAGGAATCAGCGAGGGCAAAAGAAGTTGTGGTTCCGGAAGTCTCAGCATTCCCAGGACTCTCCGGACTCCTTTTCCCCTAGAGGCAGAGAGGGGGACAAGGTGGACGCCGGCCCAGAGGAAGAGGGGGATCGAAGAACTTCACATCACAGTAACCTTTTTCAGGTCGACCCGCACAGCAGCCCTGAAGGGTTTCCCGACTGCTCCAATCTGAAGGCAATTGGTGGGCGTTGTTCAAAGCACCTAGCTCAGTGGGAGTCCATAACTTCAGACCGGTGGGTGCTTCGAATAATATCCAGTGGTTATTCCATTCCCTTTATGAACAGTCCCTTACCTCCAAGGCCCCTCCCAGACGTTCCACCTGCTCAAAGGGAGGCAGCAGCTTTGGAAATAGAAAAGCTGCTAAACAAAAGAGCAATCCAGCCGGTCCCCCCAGACCAGTCTGTATCAGGCATCTATTCCAGGTTCTTTTTGGTGCCAAAAAAGATGGGGGACTTGAGGCCGATTCTCGACCTATCCACGATGAACCTGTCCATTGCCAAGGAGAAGTTCCAGATGGTCACCTTACAATCCATCCTGCTGTTTTTGTAGGAGGAAAACTGGATGTGCTCCGTAGACCCCAAGGATGCATACTACCGTATCCTAATGGACAGGCGATCCTGGAGGTTTCTCCCCTTTTGGCTAGGAGGCAATCACTACCAGTTCAGGGTCCTACCCTTCGGTCTCACCATAGCCCCCAGGGTGTTTACCAAGGTCATGGCAGTTGTAGCGGCCCACCTGAGGCTTCAGGGCATTCAAGTCTTCCCGTACCTGGACGATTTGCTTTTCACAGCCCCCTCCAGGCATCAACTTATTCAAGCCAGAAATTCCTTCCTTCAGTTGTCAAATTTACTGGGTATTACGATAAACCTTACAAAGTCCTCTCTTCAGCCTGTTCAGATTCTGGACTTCATAGGGGCGAGAATAGATTCTCTTCAGGCCAGGGTATTTTTGTCTCCAGACAGACTTCAGAACCTGACCCTTCATGTCTTGGCACTTCACGTCTGCATATGAGAGTGTTGCAGTGGACATTACAATTTCAGTGGTCTCTGTTATACCAGCCTCTAAATTTCCCGATTCCTCTAAGCAAGGTGTGCAAAGTTTTCCCTCATGTGGTGGCTTCAGTCCCAGGATCTTCGAGAAGGATGCCCCTTTGTTTCACCCCCGCCACAAGCCACGGCGACCATGGATGCCTCCTGTCTAGGGGGGACATTGCTCGGGCAGGACTGTCCAAGGCACATGGACCCCAGATGAGACTGTTCTGCATATCAGTGTTCTGGAGATGAGGGCGGTCCTTTTAGCGCTGCAGGCCCTTCATGCTTCTCTTCCCCTGGGAACTATTGCGATTCAGTCAGACAATATTTCAGTGGTCTGGTATATCAACAAACAGGGGGGAACCAGGTCCTACCCACTTTGTTGAGAGGCCATGAGAGTATGGGAATGGGCGATCTCCACCAACCGTTTTCTGATAGCAATGCACATCCTGGGTTGGTCCAACATTTTAGCGGACAAACTGAGCAGGACTATCCTTTTGCCGTACAAGTGATCTCTGAACCCTTATGTAGTGGAACAGATCTTCCTCAAGTGGGGTCAGCCTTGCCGCGATCTCTTCGCATTACCATCCAACGTGAAGTGCAGCGAGTTTTTCGCTCTAATTCCCTCTCGGGCGGGGGGGGGCCAGAGACGTTCTTGTCCATGCTTGGCCACCTGGTCTTCTTTATGCGTATCCCCTGCTACCTCTCATGACAAAGTTCTTACAGAAAGCTCGGCGGTTGGGGAGCAGGATTATCCTCATAGCCCCATTCTGGCCTCGTCAAGTTTGGTTCCCTTGCCTATGGTCTCATCTTGTAGCTCCGCCCTGGATATTGGTCCCATTCCAGATCTCATTTGTCATCCCTCGGGAATTCTTCCCCCGAATCTGGACAGCCTCAAGCTTACTGCTTGGTTACTCCAGTTCCATTAATTGCCAGGACTCCCGGTCTTTCTTCCCCCGTTAAGTCCATTCTGGTGGCGGCACACAAGTCCTCTACCAGAAAGGTGTACCATAGTAAATGGAAGCGTTTTTCCATTTGGGCTTCTCAGAGAAATTTGGATCCTTTTACCGCTCCTGTTCCAGTGGTATTAAAATTTTTGTCTCAAATTTTTCAACAGAGGGCCAGCTCTTCCACTGTGAAGGTCCAGCTGGTGGCTATATCCCATTTTCATGTAGGAGAAAATTCAGGTTCCCTAGCTGCTGCCAGAATTTGTAAGACCTTCATCAAAGGTACTTTTTTTGCAGAGACCCCCTATTAAGCATCCTTCCCCTCCCTGGGATTTGACCTTCATTCTTCAGGCCTTAGTTGCGCCTCCATTCGAACCTGCAGCATCAGTTGATTTGAAATCACCTCAGCCAGGAGAGTGTCGGAACTTCAAGCCTTATGTATGAAACCCCCTTACTTAATTTTTCATAATGATAGGGTGTCTCTCAGTATGAACCCTTCTTTCCTCCCTAAAGTCACTTCAGAATCAAATATCAATCAGTCTATTGATCTCCCAGTTTTCTTTCCTAACTTTCAAAATAAAGGGGAATACAAACTTCATTTGATGGATGTTCATAGACAGATTTGATGGATGTTCATAGACAGTTACGCTTTTATTTACATAGGTCTAAACCCTTCCGTAAGTCTGATCAGCTTTTTTTTTCCCTTTGCCAAACCCTTTTTGGGGAAACCAGTTTCAAAGGTAACTCTTGCTAGATGGATCACACTTTGTATTTTGCAGGCGTACAAGGAACATGGATTACCAGAATCAGCCAGGATTCATGCTCATTCTACTCATTCTATGGCTTCTTCTGCTGCATCTTGTTCCAGAGTTTTCTGGATGACATTTGCTTACAGGCTACCTGGGCTTCCTCTCTCACATTTATTACTCATTATAAGTTGGGCATGGTGTCTAGAGGAAGGGCTTCTTTTGGCTCTGCAGTGCTCCGGAATATCCTTCCTTAAGGGCCTCCCAAGGATTTTGGTAGATGGGGACTCTGTCCCACAGGTTGATGATCAAATGAAGTTAATTACTTCAGATAAAGAAGTTATGTACACACCATAACGTTCCATCTGAGTAGTTAGACTTCATTTGTCATCAGCCTTCCCTCCCTCCTTCCCCCTGACCTTGGTGGTTTACGACAGTCCTTGGACTCAAAATTTCTGGGTCTGGTGAGCCTAGTTTATGTGATCAGGTCAGGTTATGTTTCTTGGGTTGATGTGTGTCACGCTGTGGGTGGCAAACTCAATCTGAGGGTTGGAAGGAGGTTGCATTATAATATGGTGAGGGGAGGAGCTTGGAGCTTAGCTTGGAAAGCTACTGGCTCAGATCCGTATTGGATACGAAACCCACAGGTTGATGACAAATGAAGTCTAACTACTCAGATGGAACGTTATGGTGAGTAAATAACTTTTTTTTGGATGTAAGAATCTTTTCTGATGAAGTCTATCTGGCGAAAGTGTGTATTAAAGGTTTTGTACGCTAAATCCTCGGTTCTCCTGACTTTTATTGACCATCTGGTGTCCAGTCTTCTTGAATTTTTTATTGAGGAAATGCAGCTTTGTCAGTGGTGATGATTTATGCTTAGTTGTGCAGTCAAAATATTTCTGATGACTTAAAAATGACATTTTGAATACTCCCATTGAGTCTGATTGTATGTTTTGCACTGCAGCTAATCAGATCCTTAAACACTGAGATAAATTGAAACAAAGTGCATAAAAAATGTTTCATAACCCTTAATTTTCCTCCTTTAAACAGGATCATTTTTGGCAGCCTCTTAAACAGAAGTCCCAGCCTAACAAGAACCAAGGTACCAAACTGCGAAGTCCATCAAAAGGGGTTCCTTTTCCAAAAAGACTTACCCCCTCCCAGCATGTGACTGTGCTAGAATGAGGCAACCATCTGTTCATGTCTTCTTCTAGGTGCTACGGCTCTCAGGTTTTCTCTCAATATGGCAGCATGAATGCTGATGGTTTCCAACAAATGATCCTCAGCATTGTGGACAAGAGTTACAGATGGCAGTGGAAAGACGATTCTTTTCCATTGACGGGAGTTCCTACTCATCCACTGGACCAGTCATCATAATTCCTTCCTCTTCTGCAACGTTTGCTTGGCTCGGGGTGGTCTTAAGAGAGAATGTGGATTTTTTATTCCTCAATCTTTCTGGTTCCCAAAAAAGAAAATGCGTGGAGGCCAATATTAGACCAGTTCTTTCTGAATCAGTTCATCCAGATTCCAAAGTTCAAAAATGCTCA
Organism: Protopterus annectens; assembly: GCF_019279795.1. Lineage (NCBI taxonomy): Eukaryota > Metazoa > Chordata > Ceratodontiformes > Protopteridae > Protopterus > Protopterus annectens. The sequence continues at coordinate 848,147,037 of NC_056726.1, read as the reverse complement.
CCCTGCAGACAACACTTCCTTTTCTTCTGGTCCACTACTTCATGTGACCCTGGACTTAGATACCTATCATTGTATCCCCATTGCTTATTGTTTCTGGCGGTTTCTGATATTTCTTTTGTCTAGTTCGCACTTTCAGTTTTCTGTATCACCCTTTAGCAGAGTGTAAAAATTCCCTACAGAGTACTGTGTCAGAAATACTGGGCGAGCAAATGGATGTAACCAAGAAAATTATTTTTTTGTGCGGGATAAAGGATCTAAATTGCCTAGACATCGTGTGGTGAGGCCTTCTTAAGTTTAATTCTGGTGGCTGCCAAAAAAAAAAAAATTACTAGAAAATAAAAATCAAAGTTTAAACCAACCATATTTGAAGTTGTGAATGTTGTTAACAGAGATAAGAGAGCTGGAAATGGGATCTTTAGAAAAGGGTAGGAGCAAATTACACAGAAAAATTTAAAATTGTTGGAGCAGTACAGGCAGAATAAATGTTTTGGAGGAAGAATGAGGTTTAACTCATTCCATCCAGTGCAGCTCTTTTGAGTATGTACCTTTAAATCCCGATGGGTGCAGCTTGAGCCATTAAAAAGATAGATGTTATGTTATTCTTCTCGCCTTCTTTCTTACTGGATGGGTTTGGAGCCAATCCTCGACTCTGACTTGACCAAATACACGAGTTCGAAGTATTTCACTTGGCTCATGGCTGAATACCTATCCCATCATGCACTGGAGTAATCCCCAGATCTCGTTTGCCGCTTGACGAGTTGTGATGCTCTCTCCTTGGCCGTGCCTCAGTGTTTTCAATTTTACTATTGAAAGTTATTTTTTTTGCTAAAATCTTATTATTGGAGTTGCTATAGATCCTAGTTTAGGCTGTTTATCCTTCCTATAAGTATTTAATGTGCATTGTTTATCGCCGCTTGTGTTGTTGTTTGCTGGCCGTGTTTTTTTTCCACTAGGCTTGTCCTATCCCTGTCAGTCTTTGTAGTACTTCGTGTGTGTTTTCCTATTGGCACATTTGAGTTGAGAGCTAAAAGTAAACCCGTTTAAGTTAGAGGGTTTGTTGTGTGTTTCCTGTTAGCTCAGCTAGGTCCGTTTAAGTTAGAGGGCCTAGCGCCCGTTTAACTTAGAGAGTAGTGCTGTGTTTTCCCCTGTACTCGTCTTTGCTGTGTGTTTGTCTTAAGGTGATTTTTTAGTGTCAATACTTTTTATTGCAGTTCATATTTCTTGCTGTACAATATGTCTAAATAGTCCAGAGATAAGGAACCCAAGCCCCCTAGGTTCAAGAAATGCCAACAATGCTCCCAGAAAATGTCTATAACTGATGGGCAGAGTGTGTGCGTATACTGCTTAGGGGCTATTCACCTTCAGGAATCTTGCAGTTTTTGTCATTTCCTTTAGTTCTCAAGTGTTACTTGAGAGGAAAAACAAATTGATTTTTAAGAGGTTTAATAAAGCCTGCCTTTGATGAAGCTTTACAGACTTCTCCGGTATCCAAGTCTCCAACTACTACTGGCAAATCTAAGAGACCTTCCTCTTCATCCTCTTCCTTGGCTCGTTCTGAGCCTCCAAAGAAAATTCCTAAACTGACTGAAAACTCTCATCTCCTCTGCTCCATCGCCTTTGGAACCGAGGGAGACAATTGGTGTAGACAGACCAAGTTTAACGTTCCCACAAAATTCGGAACCTATAGAGACTACTTCTTGGAGCCGGCCCATTGAATTAGGACCTGTATCTCCGATCTTGAGATCCCCTATTCTTCAAAGGTCACGATCCCTTACACTCTCATCCAGGTCTTCTAGAAGCTTATCAGATGATGACGTAGACAGGGTGGTGTGCAGGCTTTTGAAATTGCCGGCGCTGGCTAAATTGTTTTTGGCTTCGACCCCACCAGTCTCGGAGCCATCTAACATGACTACATCCACTATTCCTCCTCTCGAGCTAAGCTGGATCTTATGAACTAGAATGCCAGATACCTCTTGCGGTAGATCCTTTGGTTCCGAGACCCCTTCAGGAATCTTCAGAACCATTGCCTGCTTCCACACTATCGGTGCCGTCTGGAGTGTCTAGGAGCCGTAGTTCTCCGGTAGGGTCGGGGGGGGACTCTTGGACCAAATTTTCTTTGGTGCTGAGTCTACCCCTTGGGTGCATTGGTGCAGGTGAGCTCAGCTCCTTCATCGACCTCGGAGCTGATCTCCTTGGGGCCGGGGATTTCCTCTGTTTCCTCAGAACTGGAAGTGTCCTTGGAACCAGGAGAATCGTCCTTTGAGGTGATGAGTGTGCTGTCTCCTTCTACAGCTCTACTCAAGGATACTGGCATTCTGCCCCCTCAAGCACTGGCATCTGCTTCGGCACTATCCTGTCCATAGCACAGCAGAGATTTAGAGCCTCAGGAATCCCCATCGAGTGAGCCCTACTCTTCCGAGACCTCCCTCGGAAGATAACATGCACGAGGAAGCATATAGACTCCCCTGATGAGTCCATCACTTCTGACACTGACCTTGAGGAAGCGAAAGGGTCCCCACTGTTGTCCTCTGAAGAGATCTCTTTCTCAGATATCCTAGAGATCCTAAAACAGAGGGGTGGCTGGAATCCCATTAACCCTTCTGATGTGGAGTCAGTGTACCTGAAGGCCTTCGGATCTCAGCCTTCAGCCTTCTGGGTGTCTCCGCCTTTCGATGACTTATGGATTTGGTTAGTGGAAAGGCATGGGAGTTACCAGACACTATGGAGCCATTCCCTTGGAGGCTGAATAAATTCTTGTCAGCCCCTTCGGATAAAGATTTTCTTTCAAAAGGTGTACCTGTAGATGCTATGGTGGTGGCAGCAGCCACCAAGAAGGAACTCTCTGAGATGTCCTTGTCTGTCCATCCCCCGAATAAGGATTCTCTAATGATGGACAGATATGGGAAGTGTGTTTTCTCATCAGTGATGTTCACCCTCAGATCGCTGAACTACCTCACACATTTTACAAGACTTCAAAGAGATCTCCTGAAGGAGTTAGGAGATAGTCTACAAGGTTCATTAGCTGTGGGTGTCTCAGAAAAAGTGGCCTCAGCTATCCACCTTAAATTCCATAGTCAACTCCTCCATGAGACTGATCTCCTATGCATCCGCTGGAGCGAGTAGAGCTGCGGGCTCAGGAGTTTCCCCTTAGGAGACACTCCTGGATGCGTTTGTGTAATTTTGCGGAACCTTTCAAGTCTATCTTTATCAGTGCCCCTTTTGATGGTTCCTCACTCTTTGGACCTAAAGTCAAGGACACACTCACTAGATGTAGGCAGGAAAGAAATACTCTCTCTGCCATTTGAGTACGTTTTTACGTACCTTCAAGACCTTATCCTAAAAGCCATAAGAGTGGAAAAATGTGGTTCAAGAGATCCCAGGGAGTTTTTTAAGATGCACGAGGTGAACCCTTCCCCAGGGGCAAAGGTGGAGGCAATAATGGTAGATATCATCCATGTGGCGGGGGGGGGTCCTGCAAAACCAAGGTGACCGCGATTCATTTCGCGGCCAACCCTATCAGCGCTCTTGAAAGGAGGCCCGTCTGCTCTTCTCTGGAGGCAGTCAGCGGGCGATTAACTTTGTACCCAGAAGCCTGGTGAGATATCACAAGAGACAAGTGAGTACAAAGTATAATATCCAGAGGTTATTCCATTCCCTTTTGCCTGCCCATTCCACAGATCAGAAGAATCCCAGATGTTCCACCCAGTCAGAAGGAACAAGCAACCATATCAGTTCAAGAGTTGCTAAACAAAAGAGTCATTCAAGAAGTCCCCACAGACCAAATAGGATTCAGAACTTACTCAAGATTCTTTTTAGTACCAAAAAGAACAGGGAATTGGAGACCCATTTTGGATCTCAGCAGGTTAAATGAATCTGTAAAGAAGTCCAAGTTCCAAATGGTGACACTGCAGTCAATTCTTCCCTTTTTAGGGAAAGATGATTGGATGTGCTCAATAGACCTCCAAGATGCGTACTACCATATAAAGATGGACAGAGCATCAGGGAGTCATCTACACTTCCGGCTGGGAGCCAGTCATTATCAGTTTCAAGCTCTGCCCTTTGGTCGCACTACAGTCCCCAGAGTGTTCACCAAATTCATGGCAGTAGTAACGGCTCACCTGAGATGCCTGGGATTCCAAGTGTTTCCATACGTAGACTGGCTCCCAAACTGCCACCACCAAACATCTACTTCTACAGGCCAGGGATACTACACTGGAAATTTGTGCTCAGGCATAACAGTAAATTTTCAAAAATCTGCCTTGTTGCCTTGTCAACGTATTACATTCATAGCCGCAGGTCTAGACACTGTTTCCATGATGACTCGCCTTCTGCAAAACAGAGTTTCTGTCCTCAGACAACAAATAGTCAACCTACTTCCCAAGAGCAAGGTAAAAGCGAACGTAGTTCTAATACTTCTTGGAACCATGGCATCAACCATAACTCTAGTCACTCTAGCCAGGATACACCTGAGAATCCTTTAGTGGTTTCTGTTTGCACAATGGTCTCTACAGCAACTCCCTATGTCCCATCAGATAAGGATAACAGATTCATGCAAGAGAAATCTTCTATGGTGGCTTCAGTCCGATCATGTGACCATCGGAAGACCCTTTATTCCACAACAGCCTGTTGCTACTGTGACCACAGACACTTCCCAGATAGGGTGGGGGGCATTATCTGGGAAGAACAGTCCAAGGCACATGGCAAGAACATAAGGCTGAGTTGCACATCAGTGTTCTAGAGATGAGAGCAGTGCTTCTGGCGTTGCAAGCACTTCAATGCTTTCTCCCACTAGGAACGATTGCAATCCAGTCAAACAACATGTCTGTAGTCTGGTACGTAAACAAACAAGGAGGAATCAGATCATATCCCCTTTATAGAGAAGCGCTGAGAATATGGCAATGGGCAATCTCTTCCCAACGTTTTCTGGTAGCAACGCATATCCCGGGGAATTCCAATGTGATGGCCGACAAGCCCAGATGGGTGATTTTGATGCCTCATGAGTGGTCTCTGAAACAGAACATAGCGGACAAGATTTTCCGAACTTGGGGCCAGCCTTGCTGCGATCTATTTGCAACCCCCCTGAATACCAAATGCAGCAGCTACTTTGCCGTAATCCCCCCAGTGGGGGAGACACCGAGAGACGCACTCATCCACTATTGGCCCTCGGGACTACTATATGCCTTTCCTCTAAGTCATTCAGAAAGCCAAAGCCTTGGGAAGCAGGCTAATTCTCATTGCCCCATATTGGCCTCATCAGATTTGGTTCCCCTTCCTCTGGCCTCATGTTCAGGAAAAGCCTTGGGCTCTGGACCTAGTTCCAGACCTTCTGACTAATATGTCAGGTGCGCTTCATCCTTTTCTCTAGACCCTCAGTTTGACAACTTGGCTGCTCCACTTCCAAACATGGTCAGGCTTCAAAATTTTACTCCAGCAGTTAAACATATTTTGGTCTACTCTCATAAGGCATTGACCAGAAAATTATATTCCAGCAAATAGAAGAGGTTCTCCTACTGGGCAAGGGCGAGAGACATAGATCCTTTCTTTGCTTCTATTAGTTCAATTTTAGAATTTCTAGCAGAACTTTTCCAGCAAGGCTGTGCTGCAGCTACAATCAAGGTCCAGTTAGCTGCGATTTCCAATTATCATATCGGTGAATACACTCATAATCTAATGTCACACAGGCTGTGTAAAGCATTTTTTAAAGGAACTTGTTTGTTGAGGCCTCCCATAAAAGAACCTCTCTTACCTTGGGACCTAAATTTTGTTCTTACTTACTTAACTTTACTCCCTTTTGAACAAGCTTTTACATGCAATCTAAAATTCCTCTCTTGGAAGGCCATCTTGTTAGTGACAAAGAGTCTCCAAGTTGCAAGCTGTATCAATTAAGCCAACATAACCTAATTTTTCATAAAGATAGAGTATCTTTGTGGGCTAATCCATCTTTTGTGCCAAAATTCTGCCCACAAACCAATCTATTTAACTCCCAGTTTTCCTTCCTAATCATACCAACAAGTCAGAATACAAACTACATCAGTTGGATGTACTTAGACAGCTAAGATTATATCTACATAGAAACGGACTTCAGGAAAACAGACCATCTATTTATTTCCTTCTCTCAAGCGAAGCAAGGCAAGCCAGTCTCCAAAGTTAGACTTTCAAATTGGCGTTCCATTTGTATTACCTATATACACTTCAAACAATAGAAGTTTATCTTTTTTTGGGTCCACGGTGCTCAAAGGTGAACTCCCGTGAACCATCCAGGAAGACACTGCTAGGGACGCCGTCCCATCCAGTAAGAAAGAAGGACAACATAACATAAAGAAGTTATGTACCTACCATAACGTTCCATGTTTGTTGTCCTCCTTTCTTATGTCCCTCCCTCCTTCCCCCAGCCAAGGCTCCTAGAGGATTCAGATAAGAGTTTTCTTTCCTCCTACTGAGAGAGTCCCTCTGAAATTGGTTGTTTTTCCTCTTATGTATTTTTATATCTCTCTGTCTGTGTATATATATATATATATATATATATATATATATATATATATATATATATATATATATATTTCATGTTATGTGAAAAGAAATATGCATACATTTATGACTAGCAGCAAACAAGACCTGGGGATTACTCCAATGCATGATGGGATAGGTATTCAGCCACGAGCCAAGTGAAAGACTTCGAGGTAGTGTATTTGGCCGAGTCTTAACCGAGGATTGGCTCCGAACCTATCCAGTAAGAAAGAAGGGCGAGAAGGACAACAAACATGGAACGTTATGGTAGGTACATAACTTCCTTTTATCACCTTACAGCTCTAACAAATACTCATTGACAAGTCAAATATCAGTACAGTTGTCTTTGCCATCATGTATGCTTCAAGATAAAATATTTTGATACCTTCTATATAGCATGATTTTGGAATTAATGAAAATATGAACAAGCAATATTTGATGCCTACAGGAGCAGTAGGAGGTAACTACAGAAATGCTTGGAGGCACACTTGGCTATAATGAGTTAAGGGAAGGCAGGAATTGACCAATTTATGTAAGGTTGATTATATTGTACAAAAATGTATGTGATGTATAATGCTTGTAACTGTAAGCAAGTTAATATGGTTTGTTTTCTTTTATATAAATGCAAGTTTATATATGTCACAAGTTGTTTAAAAAGACTTCTACTGTGATCTGTTGCAGAAATCTGTCTTGAAGATGTACTTTTACCCTAAACTTCTTTTATGACTGTTCTTGTTCAATTCTGGTTTCTAAGTTGCATCACTGTATAATATGTTTCTGAATGTTTTAGAAAATATTTAAATATACTTTGTTTCCTGCAGACTGGGACACTGAAAATCCAACTGTTGATCACTTGCTAGATACTGTGTCCAGGTTTGTGTTTGCTGCATTGCTGAAACATGGTGGACTGCTGAAAGAAGCCTGCAGAAAAGACAGGTACAGTGAATTAATAAGAGTATATTTTGTATTCTCATTGCAGAAGCACAGAGTTCTGATAGATACAATCTCAGTATTTTATCCTTGTCCGTGTACATCTTTAGGACCACTGCTGCAGAATTCAGTATGTATACCTCTGTGTGTGTGTGTGTGTGTGTGTGTGTGTGTGTGTGTGTGTGTGTGTGTGTGTGTGTGTACATGTATATGTATTATCTGCTGATGGCAGATGCTGGTCTTTGGCCAGATTGTTTATCAGTCCGACATCTGTTGGCTTATGAAATCAAGTTGTGCCCATTGTAGGATAGTCCTGTTAAAAAAGATTGCATTCAGTAGGCTCACATCATTTCATTTGTGCCATTTGAATTAAACAGCCACTCTGTTGGCTTTGCAGTGTTGTCTTGTCATGTAACTCTTATTATTAGCAGCCGTGGTAGGTTAATGTATATAAGATCACAGGAGATTACTAGGATATTGATCCAGAGGGCATTTTAAGCCTAACTGTTTCATCCCAATGCAGTACTATGAAAATGCTAGTCAGTACCCAAGATTGCATTTTAGTAATGACTGCCCATGTCCAGGAGGGTTGTGGGCACTATTCCCAAGTAAGAATTTACAGTGCCCTATCCACTTGTCCAGGTTCCTCTTGAACAATGTCATAGAGGTACACTGTTTCACATGAATTGGTGAAAAACACGGCAGTTGCTGGAAGATAAATCTGTCCCTCCAGCATGTCCTGTTTAAGTTGCAGGCCATATTTAGGTCCTTGGGACAAGTAGCCCAGGTCCCATTTTATTTACTGATATGCAACAAGTTCATTAGGTTTGGGTCTTGGATTACTTTGTAGGCCAGGTATAAGTCTTCTCTAAGAAGTCTAAATGACACTAAGTATAGTGACAGAGATTTTATTCAGTCTGTGTAAGGCACATACTGGAGCCCCTTGATCTTCTTTGTTAGAATCCTTTGAGGTCTTTTCACTTGTTGCAGGTGCTTTGAACGGTACATTCCAAATGGGGAGCTATATTCAATTATGGGCCGGATTAGTGCCGAGTGTAGAGGGGTTATAACCTCTTTTGCTCAAGGTGATGCATTTACTAATCAAGTGGTGTGCTATTTAGAAAACATTCCTTACTACAGTAGACACATAGTGGTTGAAGTTAAGGTTGCAGTCAACTTGTGATCCCAGATCCCTTACCACTTTGTGGGTATTTAGGGTTTTGTTGTTCATTTCATATTGTGAAGGGACATTGTTTGTGCCAAAGGGAATGATGCTGCATTTCTTTGCTTTCATTTTGAGACCATGACTAATACACCAGTCGGTCTGCATGAGACCCCCCCCCCCCCGGAGTATACTGACATTATTAGGGGATTCAATGATTGCACCTAGTTTGCAGTTGCATGCAAACTTGGTCAGCCACAACCCATTAGTTTTGATCTGAACTTCTGAGAAGTATATACCAAAGAGTAAGGGGGCCCAGCACTGACCCCTGTGGTACCTCACTAGTAACAGGTCTGCTGGTTGATGTGTAGTCACCCCCTTTGATAGTATGCGTCCAGTTTGTGAGCCATTTGGCAACCCATCTTACAACAAAGGGATTTTCATTCAGTTTGCTAAGTTTATCGATAATGCCTGAATGATTGTGTCGAAGGCAAAATCCGTTGCCAAGTCAAGGTATACTGTGCACACAGATTTGCCCTCATCAATGGCCCTGGTCTCATTTTCAAAGAAGTCCACCAGATTTAACAGGCAGGATCTGCCTTGACGAAGCCAAATTGAGTAGGTTCCAGGGTTTGGAGGTTGCCTATGTCTTTATTTATGAGGTCCGTAATGATACGTTCCATGGCCTTACAGATGAGGCTGGTTAGGTTTATGGGTCTGCATTTCCCCAGGCCTGTTCCTAGGCCACCTTTGTGGAGGGGAATAACTGTTGTTGTTCTCCATTCTGCAGGAACAAAGCCTGTGGTTAAGCAGTGATTGCAAAGGGTACTTAATGGTGATGGTAGTTCATGTTGTAGCCTGTTTGGAAGACAGCCTAGGATGTTGTCTGGTCCCATAGAGGCTATGTTTTTTGCCTTGGACAAGACTTTGAGGAGCTGCTTTTCACATATGTACGTGAGGAGGGGGAGTTTGGGGGATGGTTTGTGATAAGTTAGGAGGGGGTTTCCGCTAGCAGGTGTGTTATCTCTGTTTGGTCAGTATGTGTGATACCATTGACCACCAGTTCTGCACATGCTTGGGTCCTATCTTTTAGACTGTGTACATAGCTGTAAAAGGCCTTATGGTTATCATTGACTATACTTGCCAAGTTTCTCTCAAAGGATCCCTTAGAGGATTTGACAAGTGGACTTATTTGCCTGTTGAGTCTGAAGAGGCTGCTTTTCCATTGCTGGGACTTTGCCTTTCTTTTCTTGGAAAGCAACCTTTTGCATTTATTTTTAAAGATTTTTGATGCTGGATATCCACCATAGCAGCTTGTTTTTACTGGGGGCTCTAGCTTTGATTCTTTCTGGTACAGACGAGTTCATACACTTGTGCAAGTGATTGTACAGGGCTTTAGTGTAAACTTTGGCATAGTTACCACTTCCAGCTTGGGGTGGGGCTTGGAATGCATTTATACCTTCGCCTAGGAGGGTTATAGTTTGGCTTGGTGAAGTTTTTTATCCTGATTTCACCCTTTTATGAGTTTTGGTGTTAGTGTCAGCTCGAAGGTGGCTGTTTTGTCGTCAGATTTAACTAATGAGTGTCTGACAGTTGCAGCAGTGCATCTGTTTGACATGTTAGTGAGGACTAGATCTAGAATGATTGTCCCTCTTGTCAGGGTATGAACAGTTTGTTCCAGGGCATTTGAATTAACAAAGTCCAGGAACTTTTGCACTAGTGAGTTGGGGCTAGTGTCGATTTCCCAGTTGATAGTGGGATAATTGAAATCCCCCATAACCAGAGTGTTTGGTAAAATTTGGATTGTCTCCAGTTTGGTCAAGTAGGCTTTGTGGGCGTTGTGACCCATGGAGAGGGATATATAACTGGCTGTGACTTGAATTGGGGTTTTACCCACAGTAATCCGGACTTGGAGTAATTCCATGGAATTGTCCAGTCTAACTTGATGGGAGGTGAATTTATCTCTAATATAGATAGAAACACCACCTCCTTTATTTTTTTTACATGTTCATTTTGCAGTTTAAAGGTGTGGAATGCATTGTATACTACAAGGTTGGGGTACTCTCTAAGGCTGTGAACCAGGTTTCTCTGTCTGCACAGTCACCTACATCTTCTAGTAATAGAAATGCTTCCAGGCAGTGCAGTTTTTTGGTCTAAGCTCCTAGCATTTAGCCGCATGACCCTTATTTTGTTCTGGTTGGTGGTGTTTTCAGGATCTTGCCTAAAAAAAGTACTATAGGGAAGCAAGAGGCTTTGCCAGCAGCTGAAAGCATAGAGGTGCCAGGTACAAAATGTCTCTGGCAAAGCAGCGAGATTCGTCGACCATTGCTTCTTAGGCTGACAGGAAATGAGTCCCCTTTGTATGACACCAAAAATTAAGCTAGTTATTGAATCAATCATTTTTTTGTTTGTACTGTGGCATCATTCTAGGTGAGAGCAGTATGCTGCCCAAGGCTAGGGACATACCTGCCTGGGACACATATTCAGAGAGCTCAACCATGTCTGTATTCATATGGTCCAGTGAGGTACATCTCTGGTGGTTCACACCAACGTGAACTATGACAGAGTCATAATGGTACTTGTTGCTGAGAGACCTGATACATGCGTGATCTGATGAATCTTGGCACTGGACAGGTAGCTGACCGTGACTTTCTCCTTGTCCAGCCTGGTGAGCGGGACATCCATATGTCTCACAACCGAGTCGTCAATAACAAGAAAATTTGTTTTTGTGTATTTTGCCTTATGGGCTTGGTGGGTAAGACACTGGTGTTGCTATGTGTCGTGAGTGCTGCTGTGGGACTGCGTTAATTGTAGCAATCTTCTGTTTTGCAAGTCTCAGGTGTTATAGTAAGTTTTCCGAGAGAACCAGCACATATGTAGAGTTTTGTCTTTGATGCATACTGTGTGTTTGATTAATGGTACCATGTGCATATATAATGGTGGGTGAGTTGACAACCTCTTCTGTGTTACTTTTTTGAGTGCGAAAGAGCTTGGATTCTAGATTCTTGGTGTAGATATATCTCTTGCACTCAGTACTAGAGTGAGTTATTAGTAGAGGGTTGTCGGTGTACATGAGGCAGTTACTACACAGCCTCAAGAGACCCAAGTCAACAAGGTTGGCATTAGAAACAAGGGTATTCCAAGTGTCCATAATGCCAGGTTGAAGACTGTTGTCTCTAGTGGTGACTTTTCAAAATCATTCACGGAGGAACTCAGTGGTTAGATATTTCTGCCCGGCATTTTATTTTTTTCCTGGTGGTTAATAGGTTGCAGCTAAGTGCCAGTATTTTTTTGACCAGGAAAGCACCAAGGGTGTGGGCTATACTAGTGGGCTACAGTAATAGCTAAGGGAAAAATTGTTGAATTTAACTGTCCTGCTTTGGCCCACAATTGTGCAGCAGTGCATGGTGCTGTGCAATGTGCAAACTGCTGAAATGCAGGGCCTAAATACCAGAAGCTAAAAAGCTGAATAAAAACTTTAAAAATGTTCTAATGGGCCAATGAGGATGTTTATTCCAAGCCCTAGACCAAACTTCCTTTACCAGACAGGGTCCAATCAACACAGTCCTCTCATTAAAGTGCAGATTTGCCCCTTCCAATCCAAAATGGCCTAGAAAACGTGCGGAGAACAACAAGCCACTACAAACAAGCCCAGATACAACAAGCCTGTATCTGGACTATGCTGCATCTACTAGCTACCCTAGTTTTAACGGAAAACACTAGAGAATGTTTAACACAGCAGAAAAATAGCAATTAGACACTACAAAATGTTGAAAACAGCAAGGAGGCTCTAAAGAATGTTTTAAACAGCTTACAGGTCAGTTATTTAAACACTGGTTGGCAGGAAAACCAGACCATGCAGAACAGATAGCTGTAAAACAGTGAAAAGTACCTGTAAATACTTTACAAACAGTGTGAACATAAAAAAAGCTTTGTAAACAGTGAAAACAGCAATAAAATTTGATTTAACAGGCACAATAATGCAGACAGTTACACTACAACAATGTAGTTAACTACACAGTATATAAATACAATATAAAAGTAGGCAGCAGGCAATCAAAAGTGCAATAAATACTATAAATAAGGGAAAAAAAAAACAGGCAAGTTATATTTTTTTGGAAGCTCGGAAGCCTCTAGTAGTCTGGTATTTCAACTCAGAGTTGTGGCTGGTAGCCCACCTCAGTTCAGCTTGGTACAGACGAGCAGAAACCTGCTCAAATATAGCTCCTAAAAGACAGAAGCCAAAAAGTTGAAAAAACTTTAAAAAGATTCAAAAGGACCAATGAGGATGTGTATTCCAAGCCATAGACCAACCAGCCTTTACCAGACAGGGTCCAATCTGCACAATCCTCTCACTAAAGTGCAGATAGGCCTCTTCCAATCCAAGATGGCCTGGAAAACGTGCTCAGAAAAACACAACCACTACAAACCCTGATGCAGTAAGCTTGTATCTGGACTGTGCTACAGCTAATCCAGTTGGAGGGGAATTACTTTTAATTTCTGTAAAAATACTAAAGGCATACATTGTAAGTGCTGTTTTCTGATTTGGGGAAGGATAAGACTTGTCCTTGAGAAAGTCATCAAGTGTTTTTGCACTTATCAGATCTCTCCTATAATAGACTTGTAATTCTTACTAGGCAATTGACTGGGTAGAACATATGCAATCTTGCCACTGTAAATTCCACTATTTACTGTCCCTTTCCTTGAGGGTTTCTGGGCCAAACTGAGTTGTGTTTGTGGTTACCAATCCATTTGTCTAGTTTGTTTTTGAAGAGGTTGAGAAAGCTGCTTTGCTTTACATGAAGTCTGTTCCAGAGAGTAATTCTTTGAGAGTGGTATCTGTCCTACCAGAGTTTCTGTTTATGTTACTGTAGGGGTTAGGTATTTTGTGCCACTGTTCATTGTATTAGCTTTTGCAAACATGTCGGAAATAGGGTTGCCAACCCTCCGTTTTTTTTCCGGACTATCCAGAAATCAAACTGATTCTCTGGTAGTCTGGAAAACACTGTACAAACTCCGGTATTCTGTTTCAAAAAGGAAACGGACTATCAGAGTTTGTAAATCGGCTGATTTACAATGCTTTTTTTTTTTTTTTTTTTCTACAGAAAAGCATAGTAAATCAGCCGAAAGGAGGCAGCAGGAACGGAAAAAGAGGGCGTTCCTCACGGAGTGGTGTTATCGTGACATCACAAAATGGGCGGAATGTGGGAGGGGGAGGGGTAGGATTGGTGGGGTTACTGATGATGCGAGAGGCGTGGCTTTACTCCAGTTTTAGCCACGATGAACAGTGGCAACCCTAGTCGGAAATGACACAAGGCCAGAATAATTTAAGGCAATATAGGCTGCACAGAAGTCAGCCCTTAGGAGTCTGTACGAGTCAGTGAAGAGATGTAGACCTGTTCTGCTTTGGTTATAGAGATCAGGCCCTTTATTTTCTTTGTGAAGAAACACTGAAGTCTTTCAAACTGGATCATCTGTCTGGTCAGGTAAATGGCAAAGGGAGCATTTTTTTTTATAATGTGCCTGTAACAGAATAGAGAGGAATAACCTAGATGTGCCTTCGGTAATCAGCTGTTCTAGACTGAAAGATTTCCTAACATCTGTGAGTACATGGTGGTAAAAGAAGAGTTCACTGTCCAAAAAATTACTTAGGTCCCTAGTAACGGTATCCATTTTGAGGTAAGGGGGCTGTTAATGTGATTGATGCATGGGTTCATAGGTTGGTACTAGGCTATCAGCCCTAGGGCCTATACAAGCCTAGCCATAACAATTCCCTGGCTATTTCTTCCCACATTATTTACTTTCCTGGACCCCTGTCTAGCAGGGCGACTGACGTGATCCCTGGGGTGAATTTCCTTTCTCCCATCCAATCGTCAAGGTTCTTCTTGAAGAGGTCCAAAGAGGCACTCTGCTTGACATGTATGGGCAATCTATTCCAGAGTCTGGGGAGTCTCTGGGTCAGGAACCTATCCCTCCAGCATGTTTTTTTATTGTGATGACAAGGTTTTTAGATCCCTGGAGCGTGTAGCTCTGAGGGATTGGGATTTCTTGAAGTGTAGCATGTCCAACAGCTCTGGGTTTGACATGGCCTTGTATGTTAAGCAGAGATAGCCTCTGAGTAGACGATATGCGACAGAGTATAGCTGGAGTTTTTTAAGGCGGTCAGCGTAGGGCATCTGCTTTAGGCCTGTGATTCTTTTAGTGAGGTATTTCTGAAGCCTTTCCAGTTGTTGCAGATGTCTTGAGAGGTACATACCAAATGGGGCGTTGTATTCTATAATGGGTCTAATGAGGGATGAGTACAGTGGGACAATGACCTCCTTTTTTCTGGATGAAAAGCCCTTCGTGATGAGGTTTGCCACATAGAAGGATTTCCTGACTGTTGTGGCGATGTGGTTATCGAAGGTGAGACCACTGTCCACCTGTGTCCCTAAGTCTCTTATCACACTTTCTGTGTTTAGTGTACTGGCACCTATATATATGGTAATTCATGGATACATGTTTTTTCCCAAAGGGGATAACAATACATTTCTTGGCATTGAGCTTGAGCCTATGGCTCTGGCACCAATCATCTGTTTCTGTAAGGCCCTTTTGTAGAGTATCCACATCATTTGGGGATTCAATAATGGCTCCCAGTTTGCAGTCATCTGCAAACTTTGTTAGCCAGAGTCCCTTAGTGTTGACCTGTACTTCAGAGAAATAGATGCCAAACAAGAGCGGCCCCAGGACTGAACCCTGAGGTACTCCACTTGTCACTTGTCTGGAGCTGGATTTGGAGTTGGCTACTTTTACAGTGTGGGTTCTATCAGTAAGCCATTTAGCAACCCATTGGGTGACATAGGGATTAATGCCCAACTTAGTAAGTTTATCTATGATTCCAGAGTGGGGGATGGTGTCAAAGGTCTTGGCAAGGTCTAGATAGGCTGTGTGGACCACCTTACCCTTGTCCATGGCTCTGGAGACTGATTCAAAGAAGTCAATCAGGTTCAGGAGACAAGATCGGCCCTTCACAAACCCAAACTGGGTGGGGTCCAGTGTTTGAACGGTGCCAATGTCTTTGTTTATAAGTTCCATGATAATACGCTCCATGGCCTTGCAGATAAGGCTTGTCAGACTGATGGGACGGTAGTTTCTGGGATCCAAGGTGGATCCCCTTGTGGATTGGGATAACTGTAGCTCTGCGCCACTCAGTGGGCACGAAACCTGAGGTGAGGCTATGATTAAACATGACACTTAGGTGAGGTGCCAGTTCATATTGTAGTTCATGTAGTACACAGCCCGGGATGTCATCTGGTCCCATGGATGCTGTATTCTTGGCTTTAGAGAGTGCGTTTTGTACCTGTGTGGCCGTTATTACTGGAATTTGGCAATCTTCGGGTATTGAGATGGGCCATTTGGGGGGTGAGAGGGGGGTGAAGTTGGCACTGAATCGATCTGCCAGGATATTGGCAATATCCTTCGGATCAGTATCGGGTGATAGTTTTCCAGAAAGGACATGACAATATACTTTTTGGTGTTTAGCTTCAGCCCATGGTATTTGTACCACTTAATAATATGTGGTAGTCACATTTGTGGGATGTGGTAATCAATCATCTAGGGTTTTGATAGCTCAGCTCACGTTGCATTCAGAAAACACATCAGGAGAGGCCGTGATTGACTCTTGATGTCTGAGGGGGTAAAATAGAAGCAGCACTCACTAGTGAGTCCTGGGGGACACTGCCAGTAATGAGCATTTTAGAGGAGAGTGTGTCCCCAGTCCCAATTTGCTGGACATTTTCCTAATGGGTGAATTACATAAGGGTATTAACTATGATTTCCATGTGTGAAATGATGTCAAACACCTTGACCAGGTCACGATATGCTGTGTTTATAGATGTGTCCTCATTCAAAGCCTCAATGACTTTTTCACAGAAGTCCACTACGTTAAACAGGCAAGATCTTAACTTTGCAAATAAATGGTTTTGGTCAAGGGACTGCAGGCTGTCACTATATATGTTTACAAGATCCATTATGATGCATTCCATTGTCTAACCAATAAGGTTTGTTAGACTTATGGGTCTGCAGCTACCAGGATCAGTGGTGTGGTCAACTTTATGTAGGGGAATGACCATTGCTGTTCTCCACGACTGAGGGTTGAAGCTGAACAGATTTTGGAGCTGGGCATTGAGGCAGTGGTTCATACTGACAAGAAGGTATCTCAGCATATTTTTAGGCCCAATAGAGCTAGTGTTTTCCATGTCCATGAGAGTGTTCAAGATCTGCGCAGGTGTGATTTTTTTAGGAGTTATAAACATGATGTCATAGGGTGGATCTAGGTTGAGACAGTGGGGAGAAGTTAGAACAATATCTGTTTGGTAATTTGTTGGCTCTCTCTTTAAGGGCAGTGTAGTTATTGTTGTGTTTCAACTCACAGCTGCATATTGTTCCTAAAGTTCCAGATATACTTGTAAAAGCCTTATGAGTTATCTTCAATATTGGTGGTAATTTCTAGTTAATACTTAACTTTGGTAGAGTTCCATATGTCTCTGAGTTCTGTTTCACTTCCTGAGTATGATTTTGAAGTGTGGGTTTTTAGTTTGCTCCTAATAGTGAGGATTTTTTTCTTTGTTGTAAAGCTTATTTATGCATGATCCATCGGAGATGTCTGCTCCTAAAACTGGCAACGTGTTTGTGTTAGTTTGGAAATGATGTCTCAAAGCTGACATTGAGATGAGAACAGAAGCTATCTACAAAAGCTGTAGTGCTAGCTGTTGGTTTCTCAAGGTGGAAGTGGAGGGGTGCTCTTAAATCTAGTCTTAAGGTCTTCATTTAGGTTCAGTAAATTCACCTTCAAGAAACCCCTGAAGATGGCAAGGTTTGTGGGCAGGTTGGGTGGGTTCTAAGGGTGAAAGTCACTGAGAGGTGTCAGCTCTGATCAGGGATGGAACATAGAAACATACTAAGGAAAGAATTGCAGGGAAACTGCCATACATATTTAAGCTGACAAACTTAAATGTTCTTGCCACTCTTTTCAAGCATTTAATAGTGCTCACCTCCCAAACTGACCACTGTTTTTACAGGATAACCCTCATGTAAGTTTATGTCCACCTGTCCAGTCATCAAAACTAGATAGCCAGAGTAGTAGTTTGTTTGACTTTTAGTGGTAACTTATCCAATAGGCTAGGGATATTTTTAGGAACCTATCTCTCCTTTGAGTCTTATTTACTGGTGTAGATTTAATTCATTTCAGCTGTTTGAAGAGCCACTGATTTTGCAAAGAAGTAGGCGGTCAGATAGGACTGGATCTTTTGTAACTCAAAAAGTGAGGCATGGAGCACCTCGTAGTAACCTGTAGGTTACTGAGTATAAGGAGAGTCTTGATAATTTATCAGGGTAGTTGAAAGATTTAAGACTTTCAATAGTTTTGGTTAATAATCTTTGAGGCATTCCCAGTTGAGTGCTATGCTTAGACTTGCACATACCAAATGGGGTATTGCATTCATTGATTGGGTTGATGAGGGAAAAATACAGTGATAGAATGATTTCTTTGGATTTTGAAGATATTCCCTTGAAAATTGAATGCGCCAAGTAGATTGATTTTATAAATGTGGTAGAAATATGATGATCAAATCAGAGAGAGCAATTCACATAAGTACTCCGGTCTCTTATGGCCATATCTGTCTGAAGAAGAGTATCATTAATAATGTATGAAGTGGGAACAATCTTTCTGCCAAATGATACTATGCTGCACATTTTTTATTTATTTTGAGACTGTTTTTGATACACCATCCAAGTGAAAATTCCTGAAGCAGGTTAGTAGCAGTGGATGGGCAGATAACAGAACCCAGTTTGCAATCGTCAGCAAACTTGGTCAACTACACTTCTGGGATATTGGATTGGATGTCTGCAAAATAAATGCCAAACATGAGAGAGCCCAGAGCTGATCTGTCACTGGAAATGTTTACTATTTCTGCATAAATTAGTTCATTTACGCTATGTTCAGTGGCTTTGCATATAAGGCTGGTGAGGCTCATGGGTCTATAATTACTTGGATATGTACAGTGGCCATACTTGTATAGGGAAGTCACAGTTGCTGTTCTGAAGGCATCAGGGACAAACCCTGTAGATAGGTTGAGGTCGAACTGTCTTAGTAGAGGCTCAGATAGTGCATACTTGGCAGTGATGGGAATGTAGCCTGCTATGTAGTCTGGTCCCACGGAAGTATTATTTTTAGCCTTTGACAGGAATTTTAAGACTTATTCCAAGGTGATTACAGGGGAAACTAAATTCTCAAGGATAGTGAGAGCAACAATGTGGTTAGAGGGGGGTAAAGATAGTACTAATTTTTTATGCATTAGCCATATACTTAGTGTCAGAATGGATGATATTCTGGATTAGGCCAGTGCAGTGTTGGCTGTTATTCCTTAATTTTTAACAGAACTGAAGAAAATGTTGTAGTTCCTTTTGGAATGTGTAGCAACCTTATGTTTTTACTTTGCTTTACATTTTCTAATAGTGTTATTAAGTTCCTTACTGAGGTAGGAATATGGGGATTTCTTTTTAACTTTCAGTTATTTTCCTTCTGTTGTTCTGCAATTTATTAATGCAGGAGTTCCACCAGAGAGGTTTATTCCTCAATTTAAAGTTATATTTAGGACAAATGAGTACTGACTTTTCTGTACAACTGCTCAAGTGCTTGAAAAAGTCAGAAGAGACTGTAGTAGACCTTTCAGTTGGATTCATTTGCAAGGGATTATTGGAAATTTTACGTAGGTCTTCTTAAAATTAAAATAGATTTGCTTTGGAGAAGTCCCTAAATATGGTCTTATTTGGTGGTAGGGTGGTACCATTAGTCCTGGCAGAGATGACCAATTTGTGGTCGACTTAACCAGGGATGAAGAGGTGCAGGGTGGGATGTAGGTGGGAACTAGGTTGGTAAGGGTCAAGTCAAGGATTTTAGAACCTCTAGTGGATAATTTTGCAATTTGCTCCAGTGAATTGTAATTAATGAAGTCTGGGAAATGCTGAACATAACTATTTTAGAGGTGTAAATGTGACATTCAGTGCTTGAGTAATTGAAGTCCCCTTGTAAGAAGGTATATGGCTTGATATTTAATGCCGCAATGGAATTGAGGTGATTTCTGTGATCTCTGAGCAAAACTGACAGGGATTTGAAGCTAGCTACAGATCGTAGTTGGATTTGTTAAGGGTGATTTGGGTCTCCACAACCTCCAATCTATGGTTGTAGCTAGATTGATGTGAAGTAGTAATGTTTCTAATAAATCTAGGTAATCTTCCCACAGTTTCGCAACGGTCTAAAAGTATGATAGGTGCTAATCCCTTGTATAGAGGGAGTGTTGTCATTGCGTTGAACCCAACCATGTTTCAGTAACTATACAAATATGAATGTGTTTGAGTTGCAGGAGGACCTCATGTTTTGGCATCTTTCTACTTAGACTCCTAGCACTGAGTATTACTACATTAATGTCATCTGAATTTGAGTTAGAATTTTCCCCATATGAGTGTTCAGAGGGGGCTGTGTGGCAGCATAGCCTTTAATCAGTATGTGAAAGCCCTGGAATGACAGGTGAAATCCATCCTTGGTAAAACAGGAAGTCTTATCTACCATATCATACAGGCTGTCACATACCGGATCCCCTTAGAATGAATACTTAATAATTTACCTTGCTTTTGTATCTAAGCATTGTTCTTGGTGAAGGCATGATACTACTTAAGACTAGTGTCTTTCCTGCCTCTAACACATGCATAGTAAGTTTCATCATGTGTGTTTACATATCCTACTAGGTGTGGTGTGTCAGGTCATTTACTCCAAAATGGACCACAACTAAGTTGTAGTCATACTTGTATCTGGCTTTAACAGAACCTAGGGTCCTTATAACTTTACAAATCCTGCCACCGAACAAGCAGCTTACAGACACACTGTTCTTGTTTAGTCCAGTAAGTGTGGAGTCTATATGCCTAACTGTAGTCACCAATGACTAAAACCTTTTCCTGTGTGAAAGCAGACTTATTGGGCCTTATGGGCTTAGGCTTGTCTTCCTGATGACACTTGGGTGAGTTTGTGGATTTGCAGTATGTATGAGTACAAAAGGAGTAGGTGTTGCCTTGTGTGCTAGAGGCTGAGATATTTTGCAGTGGGTTTTTGGGACATAGGACACTCATGACATTTTTTCCTTTACAGTCTGTGCATATGTTATGGGTCTAGTAGTGTGCCATGATTGATATATTGCTGTTGAGGTACAGTACTTATCGAATGGGGGGGGGGATGCAAGAGTAGAACAGTAGTTAACAGTAACATAGTTGCTATAGTGTCTTAGAACACCTAATGCAATCAGACTGACCACAGATGGGATGTGAGCAGACTGTTGAGCCTTGTTGCTAGAGGATGGAAAACTGGAACATAAATAGCACTCAGAGGCTAGAGGGAAATTACTGTTGTAGACCCTGAAGATTTATGGATGAAGTATTTTGTGAGATACTCTGAAGTTAGGTTAGAGAGTAGCTACTCTAGTAGTACTTATTGAAAAGACAGAAATTGGTTTGTCAAAACTGATGAACAGTAGTGATTCACCTATTGGCTACTGCTAGTGGTGGTCTCACCATAGCTTCACACAGCTGTGAGGCCATGTCCCTTTGCTTCTTCTCTCATCAGAAGAAAAACAGTAGCACTAATCCCAAGATGAGAAGTGGGCCAAAGGCTCTTTGGTGATCAGCAGTCTCGTCCCAGATGTTGCAGGGGTCTGCAGGTTTGATGTAGCCTTCACTTGGTACATGCCATGTATAGCAACCAGACCAGTTAAAGTACCACACACACATTCTGCCGAATCAGATACAGTCAGGAATCGAAAGCAGCAGCACCAATCCCAGGCTGTCTCCTAAGAAGCAGTTATCAGGCTTTCCAGTCATCAGTAATCTCTAGGAAATAATGTCCATCTGCACTTTCTCTCACCAGGAGCAAAACAGAAGCATTAATTCCAAGATGATTAGAAGTAGAACATAGGTGTTCATGTGATTGGTAGACTTGTCTTGGATGTTGCAGATTTTCCTAGGTTCACAAGAGATTACTAGGCTAACTTCTCGAGAGCCTTTGTGAGCTTAGCCATTATAACTCGATTTACTTGGTACATGCCCCCTAGGGGCAGGAGGAGGGAATGAGTTTGTGCCTAATCCTTGGGTATTTTTACAGATTTTACAAATTGCTTCTATCCATAAAGTACATAGGCACCACTCTGGCCATGAATTTATGGCTCCCCAACCATCAATCTAGATTGACTTTGAAGAGGGCCAGGGAAGGACTCCACTTCAAGTGAATAGAAGGCCTATGCTAAAGAAGTGCAGTCTAAGGGATGCATATCTGTCTGCCCAGGATGTTTTGCTTGACACACTAATTAGGTTCATATCCTTGGAATGGTTGACCCTTGTGGTTTTTGTCTTGCAGACATGCAGCAGCTCCATCAGAACTGGATTTTACAGCTCCTTGTAGGTCAGACACTGGCCATCCCTTACCAGTTTATAGGAGGCAGAGTTATGGGAGAGGGCATCCAGTCTATCTGCATAGGACATGTTGTTTGCACCCTGTATTTTCTTTGTGAGGAACCTTTGAGGCCACTCCAGCTGTTGAAGACGTCTGGTCAAGTACATCCGAAATGGCGTGTTGTACTAAATTATTAGCCTAATGAGAGCTGTGTACAGTAGGACTATAATCTTCCTATATCTCGATGCATTACATTTACTTATAAGTTGTGCCACATGGAATGTCTTCCTTACCACTGTGGATACATGACTGTTGAAGTTCAAGCTACTGTCTACCTGGGTACCCAGATTCCTTAGCTCTGAGTCTACTCTTAGGGATGTGTTGTTAATGTTGTAGTAATCAGGTGTATTTGTTTTCCCAAAGGATACAATAATGCATTTCTTTACATTTAGTTTCGGGCTGTGGTTCTGACACCTCTCACTTGTCTGAGTTAGACCTTCCTGAAGGGTATCTGTATTGTTTGGGCATTCAGTGATTGCCCCCAGGTTGTAGTCGTCTGCAGACTTTGTCATCAAGAGGCCCTCCACATTGGTCTAGGCATCTGAAAAGTAAATTCTGAAAGGAGTCGTGCTAACACTGAGGCCTGTGGCACACCATCAGTAACTGGCCTCTTGCTGGAAGTAGAGTCACTCACTCTGACCACATGTGGCCTTTCCTTGAGCCAGTTGTCTATCCATCGGGTGATTTAGGGATTTATGCCCAGGTCAGCGAGTTTATTCACAGTACCTGAGTGAGGTATTGTGTCAAATTCCTTGTCCAGGTCGAGATAGGTGGTGTGCACTGTTTTACCCTCATCCATGACATTGGTGTATTTCTCAAAGTAAGTTCATCAGGTTTAGGTTCATAGGCTAGTACTAGGCTAACTGCCCTTGCGAGCCATTTTAAGCCTAGCCAGTTATCCCCTGTGAGATTCAAACCCTGTACCTTGTGTTTGTAAGGCAAACACCTTAACCATTAGGCCACCCTGACATGACCTACCCTTAACAAAGTCAAATTGGGTCGGGTCCAGTGTTTGTAGATTTCCTATGTCTTTGTTTATCAGGTCCATGATTATTCTTTCCATAGCCTTACAAACAAGACTAGTCGAGCTTATGAGTCTGTAATTTCCCAGGTTAGTTGACGGTCCACCCTTAAGCAGGGTTATTAGCATAGCTGTTCTCTACTCTGTTGGAACAAATCCTGTCCAGAGGCTTTGGTTAAATGGTGATCCTATTGGGTCTAATAGGTCACTTCAAATTACTTGAGGCAACGTATATCATTGGGCCCCATTGAAGCCATGTTTTTAGCTTTGGAGAATGTTGTGGCTACATGTTTTTTAGTAATAATTGGTGGAGGAGTGGCTGTGAGAGTATATCTTGGGGAGGAACTGGGAGTGATAGGAGAGTGAAGTTTGTGCTAAATTTATTGGCCAGCAGATTAGCTGTGTCAGCTGGGAGGATGTAGCAGATGATGTTGATAACAATTTCTGCACATTGCTGGGTATTGCCCTTAAGATTGCAAACAGAGCTGAAAAATGCCTTCTGATTATTTTTAGCTTTGGAGGCTATTTTCACCACAAAGTCAGCTTTCAGAGACTTTGCTAGTTTCCTTTTCTGTTTGTTTAAACTAATGAAAGATTTATTGCTGTGTTGTGCACATTCTCTCTTATTTCTCAACAAGGTTTTCTTCCTTTTGTTGACAGTTTATTAAGACTGGGGTCCACCAGGGAGTCTTGCTTTTGCAGTTTGACCTGAGCTTATTTCAGCTCGGTACTGCCATTTGTATGCAGTTGTTTAAGTGGTCATACAGGGTTTTAGTGCACTGTTTTCTGGATTTGAGGGTGCATGGAATCTAGCTATGCTGTCACTTAATTAGGGGGTAGTTTGCCTTAGAAAAGCTTTTAAAGTTCTTGGGGTGTGTTGGTGGGGGTCTTATTTTACCTTAATTTCCAGGAAAACCACGTTGTCATCTCATCTTACTAGTGAAGACATCACACACGTGGGAGAGCAGAGCTCTCTCTCTCTCTCATATTTACGAGCATCAGATCTAGAATGTTTGTTCCTATGGTGATAGTGCAGACCAGCTGCTTCAGGATATTTGAATGTATAAAATCGAGGAATCTTTGGGCCTGCATGTTAGTGGTCAAATATGCCTCCCAGTTAATGGAGGGGTAATTAGAATCACCCATGTGTCTGGTATTGGGCTGTATGGTGAGTAATTCTAGTAGCTATAGGTATCTTATGTGGGTATCTTGGTTCAAGGAGGGGGATTTGTAGCTAGTAAGAATTTTTTTTCACATAATTAGCTGGACACTGAATTCTAGCATGTCATATTGCTTGACTAATCTTGAGATGAGATTATCCTTTATGTTGATAGCTACACCCCCTCCTTTAACTCTCTCACATTCAGTGGGTGAACAGAACATATTAGTGGCATTATAGCCTTACATAGCTGAGGTGACTCTGTGGTTTTAAACCATGTTTCTGTGACTGCACAGATGTCAGCATTTTCCAGAGTGAGGAGAGACTCCTGGGAGGGCAATTTCCTGTTGAGACTCCTAGTACTGAGCATCAACACCCTTAGCTTGTCTTGAGTATTGCTTGTTATGTTGGAAGATTTGTCTGTTTGCCAGTGCCTACAAATGGCAGAATAGGAGGTGGATAATATTTTAGTCAATATCCAAAAGCCTAAAGGTGACAGGTGGAGACCATCCCTGCCAAAGCAGCATGGTCTGTTGACCATATTCTCTGATTGACAAATACTGGGCCCCTTTGGAATGACACCAGTACCTAAGCCAATTGTTAAAGTCTGTCATTTTCTGTCTGTATTGTGGCATCATCCTTGGAAGAATACTGATTAATGCTGAACTCTTACCTGCCTGTGACACATATTCAGAGAGTTCAATCATGTCTTTCTTCATATAGTCCAGGGAGGTACATCCCAGGTCATTCACTCCTAAATGGACTATGTCGGAATCATACTGGTACTTAGTGGTGAGTGACCTGAGTGCTTGTGTGATCTGCTGGATCCTTGTCCCTGACAGGCCACTAACTGTAACCCTCTCTTTATCCAGTCTTGTGCGTGTGTGTGTGTGTGTGTGTGTGTGGGGGGGGGGGGGGGCATCTGTGTGTCTCATAAGGAGTCACCTATGACCAAATAGTTGGGGTTTGAACTGTTTTGCTGTATGGGCTTGGTAGGTGAAACACAATGAGGTGTGGCTTTATGTGTTGTGTTAGTATGTGTCCTGTTTATGTGAATGTGGGTTTCTGAGGACTGCACCTATGAGGCCTTTGAGGCTTGGGAAGGTTACTTGTGAGCACCTCCACATATGTAGGTCTACTTTTGTGATTATTAGTGGGTGCAGTATGTGGTATGTGACCTTTCAGTTGTGGCTGGTCTGTTTAGAGATATTTAAGCTCTTAGAGTACTTGCGTATCTAATTATTTACACCATGAAGGCTACTCTTAATAGCCTTGCTCTTGGTCAAACTACCATTTGGATTAATAGTAACATTACAGAGTAAGATTGGAAACCCTTTGCTGAGGACCTTAAAGTAGCTGATAAGTAGTGGCTGGTGGTAGTGGAAACTACCTTATAGTCTGGGCAGAAGGGGCATAGCTAGTAAACTTGTGCCAGCCTTTCCCAGGTGTGTGTGTGTGTGTGTGTGTGTGTGTGTGTGTGTGTGTGTGTGTGTGTGTGTGTGTGTCAGCTATGGCCCGGGACATGAAGCACTGGTTGGACAGAGATGGTGTTGGCCACTCATCTGAGATCTCAACTCTGTAGCTGTGCCACTGGGGACTCTTATTGGGGATTTGGAGAAAGAGGGATAAACCAGCCCCAGACTGACTGTGGTCTCTGTGTGCTCTTAAGGGAAATTGTACTTTACTGTGTGTGTACTTGTCATCTTCCCAAAGTGTATGTCCCCCACTGTTGCCAGTGATGAGGACTGAGGCTCCTTGATTACTGGGTCAGTGCTGGGGCATCACATATTAATTGGTCGTATTAGTATCAGCCAAAATTGAAAGTGTCAGCATGTGAGAGTTTGACCTCCAGTGACAATGTATAAGTATATCTCTCAAATACTGTATTTGTTTACACAAGATATTTGCTATACTGCTCCAGGATGCCCATGTCCAGCAATTTGGAAACAGAGATGCTAGGAAAGTGCCCATTCATGGATGCAAGTCCTAATATACTTACAAGGAATGTGAGTGATGGTGTGTATATAAACGGAACAGGTTGGGGGGTGGTGCCTGCTTAATGTAAGCTTAGCTGACCTAGTCTGCAATGCTGCCCAGCACCCAAATTAGCTGCTCACTGTGCAGTGGTAGTCCTGGCTGCTAAAATGAGGTAATACTGACTAAAAAATTTCTAGCTGAAAGCATAACTGCTGTTAACCCTACAAACATGCTGCCTAGTGAGTGCCACAGAACTGCGGTAAAGTTCTAAGATACAAAAAAGGCAATACTGTGAAACTGAAAAAACACCCTTGTTTATATTATGAGGAATTCTATCTATAATAAAAAATCTTTTAAAATTGGGACATCTAATACTGTGTGTATTTAGAGAACTGGTGTTTTTGTGTTTTTTAATGTCTCTAACATGTTCCACAATGCAGCAGCCACTCAGAAGGAAGTAGCAGAGTCTTCTTCATCCGTCATTCCTCCTAACAAGGAGTCTAGGACCATGGATCGGTACGGAAAGCGTACCCTCTCATCAGCGACCTTTACATTACAGTCCCTGAATTACCTGTCTCATTTCACTCGGCTCCAGAGAGATCTCCCCAAAGAGTTAGGGGATACTCTTGCGGGTAACGTCCCTGAGGCGATGGCTCAGATGGTTAACGCCCAGGTCTCTACCCTCAACTCCATTGTTAACTCATCCATTCGGCTCATTTCATATGCAGCCGAGGGAGCGAGTAGGCAGCAAGTTCAGGGGTCGCCCTTAGAAGACAAGCCTGGCTGCGCCTGTGTCACTTTGTGGAGGCCTTCAAGTCTTCCTTCACTGACGCCCCGTTTGATGGTTCCTCTTTGTTTGGGACCAAAATGAGACACCCTCACCAGGTGCAAGCAAGAGGGAAAGACCCTGTCTGCCGCAGGGGTCTGTTTTTCCCTTCCTTCTAGGCCTTATCCCAAGGCCCAGCGAGGGGGGGGGGAGATGTGGTTCAAGAAATCACAGAGGTTTTTTCCTGCTGCACAAGGTGAACCCCCCTCCAGAGGCAGGGAAGGGGGGGTTATTCAGGGAGACGTCGCCCCAGAGTCAGAGGGGGCCCCCACAATTTGGGAGTCCGCGACTCCTTTCGTGGCTCTCCATACTCCCGTTCCTGAGGGTGTGCCCGACTGCGCTTATCCGGAGCCAGTCGGGGGTCGAATTTCCTTATATCCGGAAGCCTGGGAAAGCATTACCCAGGACCAATGGGTATTATGGATAATCTCCGGAGGTTATCTCATTCCATTCTCATCAGAACCCCCGCCGATCAGAAAAATCCCAGACGTACCACCCAGTCAAAGGGATCAAGCAGCCTCAGAGGTCTCTCAGCTGCTAGAAAAAGGAGCCATCCAGCGTGTCCCCTCAGACCAAATCGGATTAGGGACTTACTCAAGATTCTTTTTGGTGCCAAAAAGAACAGGGGACCTGAGACCCATTCTAGATCTCAGCCAACTGAACAACTGCGTACACAAGTCCAAGTTCCGTATGGTCACACTACAATTGATTCTCCCATTGTTGGGAGAGGAGATATGGATGTGCTCCATCGACCTCAAGGATGCTTACTACCATGTGAAAATGGACAGAGCATCCAGGAGTCACCTACACTTCCGGCTAGGAGCCAGTCATTTCCAGTTTCGAGCCCTGCCCTTTGGTCTCACCACAGCCCCCAGGGTGTTCACCAAGTGTATGGCGGTGGTGACAGCTCACTTGAGACGTCAGGGATTCCAGGTGTTCCCGTATCTGGACGACTGGCTCCTTACCGCTCCCACCAGACATCAACTAGTTCAAACCATCTGTGTCACCAGTTGGGCATAACAATAAATTGGGAAAAATCTGCCTTATTGCCCTCGCAGCGTGTCACCTTTATAGGAGCAGAATTAGACACCATTCGAATGCAAGCATATTTACCGCAGGAAAGGATCAGAGTCTTACAACAACAGATACACATGCTGATGCCCCTGAGACAAGCGAAGGCAAGATGGGTTCTCCAGCTCCTAGGGACCATGGCAGCAACAATCATGTTGGTTCCTCTAGTGAGATTACACATGAGAATTCTCCAGTGGCTCCTCTTTGTTCAATGGTCTCTCCAAAGACTTCCACTGTCTCATCCCATCTTGCTCACCAACAGATGCAAGCAGGACCTCGGTTGGTCGCTGTGCACCAACAATTTGGACGGCGGAAAGCCTTTCGTTCCACCCATCCCAGTTGCCACGGTGACCAAGGACACCTCCCAGATGGGGGGGGGGGCATTATCTTGGCAGGACAGTCCAAGGCACGTGGCAAGAACACAAGATACATCTGCATATAAACGTCCTAGAGATGAGAGCAGTGCTACTTGCGTCACAGTCACTTCAGAGTGTTCTTCCTCTAGGGACGATTACGAGACACTCAGACAACATGTCAGTAGTGTGGTATCTAAACAAGCAAGGGGGAACCAGGTCTTACCATCTGTGCAGAGAGGCCATGTGAGTGAGGCATTGGGCAGTAACTTCCCAACAGTTTCTGGTGGCAATGCATATTCCGGGGAAGTCCAACATGATTGCGGACAGGCTAAGCAGAGCTATTCTGATGCCTTACGAGTGGTCGCTGAATCGCCTGGTTGCAGAGCGAATCTTCTGCAGATGGGGTCAGCCTTGCTGCGACCTTTTTGCCAGCCCCCTCAATGCGAAATGCAGCAACTACTTCACGCTGGTCCCTCCACAGGGGGAGTCACCCAGGGATGCTCTGGTTCACGATTGGCCCTCTGGTCTGCTTTATGCTTTCCTTCCATTTCCCCTGCTGTCAAAGGTGATTCAGAAAGCGCAATCCTTGGGAAGCAGAATCATTCTGATTGCTCCACACTGGCCTCGCCAAGTTTGGTTCCCCTTTCTTCAGCAATTCATTGTGGATACTCCTTGGACCCTGGATCCTCAACCAGATTTACTGACACATATGTCGGGATCGTTCCACCCCTCCCTGATGACCCTCCAGTTGACAGCCTGGCTGCTCCACTTCCATCGTTAGTCAGACTTCATAATTTCTCACCAGAAGTGGTTCACATATTATCGTCCTCTCATAAACCATCTACTAGAAAGATTTATTCTAGCAAATGGAAAAGGTTTTCTATATGGGCACATACCCGAGGCATTGATCCTTACACAGCTCCAATCGATTCAGTGCTGGAGTTTTTGTACATGCTTTTTCATCAAGGTTCTGCATCAGCCACCATCAAAGTTCACCTGGCAGCGATCTCTAATTTCCACGTAGCGCATGAGCCTAGTCTCATGGCGCATAGACTATGAAAGGCATTCCTGAAGGGTACTCTGTTGGTCCGTTCCCCGGTGTCCGAACCTATCATGCCCTGGGATCTCAATTTTGTTCTACAAGCCCTTACTCTACCACCTTTCAAGCCTGCAGCTACCTGCGAATTGAAATTCTTGACCTGGAAAACAGCCTTCTTAACAGCAATCACTTCAGCAAGGCGAGTTTCAGAAATTCAGGCCCTCTCTATCAAGCCTCCATATTTAATCTTCCATAAAGACAGGGTCTCTCTCAGACCAAACCCTTCGTTCCTTCCTAAAGTGGCTTCCGTGTCTAACCTAAATCAATCCATTGAGCTGCCTGTCTTCTTTCCCCACCTTTACAACAAGGCAGAATTTAGATTCCACCAATTGGATGTACATAGACAATTACGCTTCTATCTACACCGAACAAAAGATATCCGGAATTCTGACCAACTTTTTGTTTCCTTTTCGGAAAACCGAAGGGGTTCCCCGGTCTCCAGGGTCACACTGTCTAGATGGATATCTAACTGCATCTCTTTCATCTATCAAGCAGGAGGTAAAGATCTGCCATTTCCGGTCAAGGCTCACTCTACTCGGGCTGTTTCCACTTCCACAGCCTATCAAGCCAGATTGTCAATGGATGATATATGTGCTGCAGCTACTTGGGCTTCTCCTCACACATTTGTTTCTCATTACAAATTGGACATGGTCTCCAGGGGCAGGTCTTCCTTTGGCTCCACAGTTCTCAGGAGTATTTTCCTATGAGCCACCCAGGATGTAGGTGCTAGGGTCGCTGTCCCACGGGTAAAAATGTAGGCGAGATAGGACTACATAACATCAAGAAGTTATGTACTCACCATAGCGTTTGATGTATGTAGTCCATCTCGCCTCACATTCTTACTTACCCTCCTACCTTCCGCCTTCCTGGAGGATTTGGAGGTTAGGTTGTTATCTGCAGAGTTCCCTTGCTTAGCTTATTCTTTACCTGGATGTGATGTGTGCATGGAGTACAAATTAGTTTTGCAGCAAACTAGATCTGGGGATATGGGGCAGTGCACCATGGGATACCTGCTTAGCCCAGCCAATGAAAGACTTCGAGCTAATCGGCCGAGTCAGAGCCGATATTCTGCTCCGAACCCACGGGTAAGAATGTGAGGCGAGATGGACTACATACATCGAACATTATGGTGAGTACATAACTTCTTGTTTTTTGTCATTTGCATGTATATAAGGCACCTCAAACTGCTGTTGCGTGAAGAACATCTTTGTGCAAACACTAGGCTTAAATATGCTTAGAGAAAAATAACTTTAACACTATGTAAGCCCACAGTCCAATCAAATAAGCACACAGTAATCTATGTACCAGTAGTTCCCAACTTAGATGAGTGAAATCTGTCCACTTCTGCCACAAGAATGCAGGCTTATACTCTCTTAATGTAAAATGTCTGGTTGGAGCCTGTATGTTGGAAACAAAAAAAACAGATGCCTAGAACTAGCTTTACAGTTCAACTGAATATATTGTAACTGCTTAGAACAGCAGCCCTGCAGCAGTTAAACAGATGAATTCTTCAAGAAAAGTGCAGAAAAACAATTAAGTTATGCAGTAGACTTTCACAGTTAATGGGAATAAACAGTGCAAGTGCAAAAAAGTATACGTCTGGCTTCTGAAACTTGCAAAACCACTCAGTCTCTGGCTTTGTCAGCAAACGAAGAGCAACTGTGGGTAAATGTAAAAGTAAGATGGAAAAGGTGTTAATGTTCTATAAACTGCAGTGTGCACTAAGCAGTTAGGAAAATATGAAAGAGGGTAACTCAAGCTGTAACAATCTAAGGGGAGAACTATTCAAAGAAACATTACAGAAATTGTTCAATTCCTGAGTTTTCTTAAACCTCATTCCTTCTACAGAACATTTTTCTGCATGTATTATTCCCACAATTTCCTTTTTATTCTATGCAATTTACTCATACCCTTTTCTAAAGCTCCCATTTCTTGTTCTTTTATCTTTGTTACAACTTTCACAACTTCAATTATAGTTGGTTTAGTTTATGATTTCCATTGTCTACTAATTGCATTTTTGGCAGCTACCAGAATTAAACTTAGCAAGGTTATGTGTAGGCAATTCAGATCCTGTATCTGAACTCAGAAAAAATAATTTCCGTAGTTACACTCGCTTGCCAAGTATTCCTGACACAGTACTCTGTAATGAACTTTTAAAGCCTACTAACTCATTACACTCATAGAAGATATGCTACCAGGTACGACCCCATTACACCTCCAACATTTGCCAGCTACCTGAAGAAAAATTCTTTGGAGTCTGCTTGGGGTATAAAAGTATTCTATGCAAACACTTCCAGGCAAAACATCCTAAATCTTCAAGATTTTGTTGTATATTTGGGAGCCATATGTAAATCCTACTATTGGTTCTTTATAAAATGCTTATCTAATTTCTTCCCATTCTTTTTTGACCTCCTGTGATTGATTCCTGTAGTTATCATGCAATATTGTATATGCCCTACTAATTATCCATTAACATCAGCTTCTGTTTTGGATTCATTTAAAAACGAGGCCAGTGTAGGTGTTTCATGTAGGATAATCACATCCCTTTTTCTTTGTCTGTACTCTGATATCAATATCTGAGAAAGCAATCTTTAGCCTCCAATCCAAATGTCTTCCTGGCCTCTTCCCCATTCTGTTACCATCTCCTCTGATTATTTGTTATCAATACCTTGGTTCCTTTACCAGCTTCCTCCAATAAATTCCGACCCTCTCTTGCCTTTTCTCTGTACCCCTAATTGCAATCAACCCTGTCAACAGAATCTCCTTTCTCCATTCCTGTGTTGGCTTTCTTCTTAGTATACTTTCTGCAACTTTGTGAATGTAATATTCTGTGTGACTTTTGTTTTTCTCCTTAAAGATCAGTATACAAAAATCCCACTCTTTCCTTATTTCTTGAATTGCCCCCCCACCCCGCTTCATCATCCCTTTCCACTTTGAATTGTGTTTTTTTGCTTGTATAATATATATGAGCCTTAATTGTGTAGCTGTAAAATATCCCTTCAAATCAGGTGATCCTAAACCTCCTTGTTCTGTTGGGAAGTTCGACTTCTCCCACATGGCTCTTGCCCTGTTCCCCTCCCAGACAAAATCCTTCAGCTCTATTAATTACAATTCACAACTTCTCCTCTGATTGATAAAAATGTTGCCTGACCTGTGTATAAAACTTAAGGGACTAAAGATGTTTTAGGGCTTGTATCTTGCTGTCCATATCCATAGGCAAGAGCTTCCAGTTTCCCAGTTTTTGTATTCTCTTTTATTTAGTCTCTTGCCACATATCATTAGCTGCCTTAACGAAATCCTTTTAATCCATACTCCTAAATCCTTCATTTTACAATGTCCTCATAAACACAGTTATTGCTGAACCAGCTCATGTGTGGGTACATAGTTTACAGCTATAGCCTCTGTTTTATCTTCATTAATTTTATATCTCCCCCCCCAAAAAAAAAAAAAAACAGAACTGTCTGAGTGTTCCACAGCACTGAGATCTCCTTTTCTAGTTCCATCAGGTACAAAATATTGTCAGCAACAAACAAAGCCAACTTTTCTTGAACACCATACCAATTATATCCTTGAATTTCTGAGGCCCTTATTTTCATTGCCAAGGGTTCTTAATATAGTGTAGATTACAAAGGTGAAAGAAGACACCCCTACCTGGTTCCCTCTGTTCAGACACAACTCATCAGAGAGGAACCCTCCCACTTTGATTTTTAACCACTAATCCATTATATATCCTCCTAATTAACTTTATTATTATATCAAGAAATACAAATGCTCCCATTGCCCTAATCATAAAATCCGAGGTTACTCCTTTGAATGCTTTCTCTGCATCAAGACCAACCAACAATAGCAGTATTTTGTTACATTCTGCTTTTTTCTTGATCATCATTGTTCTCTTAATGTTGTTAAATGTTTGTCTCCCCTCCACAAAGCCACATTGATCCATATCTTTCAGTTTTTGCATCATCTTTGCCATTCGTTATAGACATAAACACTTTATAGTCATTATTTAAAGTTTAAATGGGCCTATATGAAGCTGGATCTGATTGGTCTTTAAGGTCTTTAGGGGTTACAACTGTGATGACACTCCACTGGACCGGAGATCAAGGAGCCTCAATTCTCACCACTGGCAACACTGGGGGACGTTCACTGAGAGGATGACAGGTACACACATGCAGTATTTCCAGATACAGCTCTCTGCATCAAGTGCAATTTCCCTTAAGAGCACACAATGCCACAGTCCATCCAGGGGTGGTTTCTTCCTCTCCAGATCCCTAGTAAAACTCCCCACTGGCACAGCTATCAAGTTGAGTCCTTAGCCGGGGTTCAAAACCAAGTCCTCCAACACTGTCTCTGTCCAACCAGTGCTTTGTGTCCCTGCTCAAGTAGCTGACATACACACTCTTGGAGATTTGTGTTACACACACACACACGCGCACACACACACACACACACACACACACACACACACACACACACACACACACACCCCTGGGAGAGGCTGGCACAAGTTTACTAGCTGTGCCCCCTTCTGCCCAGACTATAAGGTAGTTACCACTGCCACCAGAACTCCTTATCAACAACCTTCGGGCAATTAACAAATAATGTCCAATTTTACTGTATAATATTAATACTAATACAAATGGTAGTTGGACCAAGATAAAGGCTGTTAGGAGTGGCTTACACAGTGTCACCAAATAAATATGCAAGTACTCTCAAAGCTTAAATACCTCTGCACAGATCAGCCACAATGAATGGTATAAATGTATTTAATAATAAATAATAAAAGAACAAGACAATACTAAATATACATTCACAGTGATATCAGAATTCAAAACCACAGGAAATATTTAAAATAACATTGCAGTACAAGCTCACACGAATAAAGAAAAACAAAATCTAAAATCTCTGTCCCTACTTACTCAAATAATACTTTTAATTACCTTAACTTACCTAAATTATATCACCCAATCTGCTAATGCAAATCACTCCCCCCATGTCACACCACTACCCCATCCTCTATAAGGTACACATCTACTGTTACTCATATATCTCCCAGTCTCTACCCCCTCAACACTAGCATGCTCTTCCCCTATAGACTCCTACCTAACTCTAAAAACACTGTTCCCAACTACACTAGTCTAATGTTCACAAAACTCTCTACCTGTATACTACACCCCAAATAAACCAAATCCCTCATCCATCATCTTATCTCTATCCTTCTCTCCGGGCACGTCCACCCAAACCCAGGCCCCTCTACCACACTGCATCCAACCCCCAAGCAACAGGCAAACCCCTCCACTTCTCAGCTCTAAATTCTCAGAGCCTATGTAACAAAATTCCAAACCTTCATGCCTGGCTTCTACCTAACCAGCCCGATACTCTCTCCATCTCAGAAATTTGTCTTAAGCCCCACATACAAGATTCTGAAATAACTCCTCCCAACTACCGCATGTTAAGGAGTGACAGAACACAAAGAAAGGGAGGTGGTGTAGCACTCCTTTACTCAGCATCCCTCTTAGTCACACCTATACCAAACCCTTTCCCAAATTTGGCAAGGCAGTAATAATACCAGCTGTACTCCACCTAAACAAACATAAACTCATATTTGTTCTCCCCCTCTATATTCCCCCCAGCAACAATATCTCATCCCTTGAAGATATTCTCTCCTGGGTCTCTACCAACATTGCTCATAAAACCATAATCCTGGGGGACATGAACATAAACTGGGCCACAATCCAATCTCCCACTAACTCAGTATTAACTATGTAACTTTACACAACTAATCATTTCCACTACCAGGCCTTCCAAGAACTCCATCACTGGAACTACACTGGATTCTAGTATCCCATCTTCACTATATCTCTGATAGTGGTATTCTCCCAGACCCACAAGCTGACCATTTCCCCACTTTTGCCCACCGTCTTCCCTCTTCTATTCAACTAACTCATACCTATATTTCCAATTGTTGCCTAAAAAACTTCAATATTGAAACCTTCTCAAGTGCAATAAAAAGCACAAACTGGAACCCATTAAAAACCTCTTTCCCTAGATAATGCTGTATCCTACAAACCTTTGCCCCTCTAAAAACAAAACGTATAAAAAGTAGCCCTGTACCCCGGTTAACCAAAAACACCTTAGCTACTATGCGACTCCGTGACAAAGCCTGGACACGTTACCATAAAAATAAAACCACTATCACCCTAAACGTATATAAAACACTATGAAATAGTCAAAAAACGTATTACCTTAGACCGCAAACCCTATTTCTCCACTCTCCAAACCAACCACACCACCAATCCCAAACTATTTTGGAAAGGAATCTCATTTCTTCTCAACCAGGGGAAAAAAAAGTAAACCCTTGCCCCAACCCAAATGCCTCTGACATGGACTTGGCCACCCAATTTAAATCTTTCTTCATAGAGTCCATAAGCAAGCTAACATCATCCTTCACCAACTCCTCTGTGACCCCTCCTCAGCCTGCACTCATCCCTTCCTCCCCTAGCATCCCTTGCCCCCAACCTCCACCTTTCTCTAACAATCCCATCTCTATATCCACCATAAAAAACTTCTCCTAAAATTAAAACCTGGTTCCAATGCCCCCTGACGAAATTCCCTCCTACTTCCTAAAAGTAGCCGCAGAAGCCATTGCTCTCCCTATCAGCATACTAATTAATCGGTCTATCTCAGAAAGCCAGGTCCCCCAGCTCTGGAAGAAGGCCTTTATTATTCTTCTCCATAAAGGTGGCAATAATAATGACATCTCAAACTTTCACCCTATCGCCATCTTATCCTCTATTTCTAAGCTACTTAAAAGTGTGTACACCAGCAACTCTTAACCTACCTCATCAGTAATCAGCTTCTTTACCCCCACAAAACATGGCTTTAGACCAGGTCATAGTACCTCCACTGCTCTCCTCTCCTTCCTAGAAACAATCAACAAAGCCCACGACTCTGGCCACTTTGTATCCACTCTTTTCCTCAACCCCTCTAAGGCATTTGACAGCATTTCCCACAATTTCCTTCTTACCAAACTCTCTAAATGTAACCTATCCCCTTCCTCTACCCAGTGGTTTTCAAGCTATCTCACAAACAGGCAACAAGCAGTTAAATGGAAAAAAGCTACCTCACCCTTCCTTAATACATCCACAGACGTCCTCCAAGGTTCCATTCTAGGACCCTACTATTCAACATATTCATAAATGATTTCTTCCAAGCCATTCCTAACTCCAGTCTCATCCAATATGCTGATAATTCTACTACAATCTGTTCCTCCCCTTCCATCACAACTCTAAACAATCTAACACAAGCTGCCTTCTCTTCCACTGAACAGTGGATGCTCAACAACCATCTAGCCCTTAATGCAACCAAAAACAAAACTTATGGTATTCAATGCATCCAAAACCTCTTCCCTTGACAAACAATCCTTCATAATTACCAGCAGTAATAATACCTCCTAGAACTAGTCTCTAACACAGAATTACTAGGAATTATCATTGACAATCAACTAAAATTTGGTAAGCATCTACAAGCAAATACAAAAAAAAAATTAGGTATGCTTTACCACCACAGTCACTTTATCTTTCCCACCGCCAGGATTACATTAGCTAATACATACCTCATCCCATCCCTTTTATATGGTGTATCTATCCTAACCAGCCTACAGTCTTCCCTCAAAACAAAACTCTCATCTTGTTATAACAAAATATCCAAATTTGCGGCAGGTCATAGAGCCTCTTCTCACCACTGTAATTCCCTTCACCAACTAAGTTGGCTAAAATTACCAGACTTCCTCACATATACCCAGCTCATCCAAGCGCACAAACTCATTCATAACCCGTCTCTCTGCCCCTCCCTAGCAAATACCTTTGAAATGCATAAACCAGATAGTCTCCTAAGATCCAGTTCCAAAAACCTAATTAAAATGCATAAACCAGCGCATCCTGCTGGGAATCAATTGATGTCCTTCTCTCATGCACGCCTCTGGAACTCTCTCCCTTCTCCCATCAGCACCACCAGCAGTCTGTCCTTGTTTAAAACCTCATCGTACTCGCACCTTACTTCACAATGGAAATGCTCTTGCTCTCATCCAGCCTAATTCTACCACACTTTTCTTCCTAACTTTCCAAACTTTGTTGCCTGTCGCTACCTCGTAAAGTTTTACATCCTTACCTCATTGTACCTAATTGTAATTCCCTTAGAAAAAAAAACTACTACTTACTGAATTAACCTGATGTAATTTTCCTAATGAAAATCTTTTATTTCTGTATTATGTAACATCTATTTGAATTGTGCAATATGGGTTTGTACTATATAAAATATGTATTTAACATTTAATTGAAATGTATATTATAGAT
Source organism: Protopterus annectens (assembly GCF_019279795.1). NCBI lineage: Eukaryota > Metazoa > Chordata > Ceratodontiformes > Protopteridae > Protopterus > Protopterus annectens. The sequence continues at coordinate 848,109,041 of NC_056726.1, read as the reverse complement.
TTGTGCTCTTTCTGTACTATGTATTTGTATTTCTCTGGAGCTTTTCTCCCCAGGACTCCATTGAAAATGGGCTCCTTATAGCCCAATGGACTATCCTGGCAAACAAACTGCAAATAAATAATAAATAAATAAATACAAATAAGCTTCACTATATTCCTGACTGAATCTAAGAGACTTATACTATTCCATAGAAACTTACTTCATTAGAGCAAGGCAGATCTGTAATGAATAGGTGGTCTTGTTGTCAGGTCCAAGACAGAATACAGAATGCTTTGTCTCAGTAAGAGACTTCGCAAATTAATATCTAAAATATTAATGTTGGGATAGCTTGCAGAATGACATCATATCTTGTCATTTGACTTCTAGTTTTCATCCAAAACCCCCACTTCTGGAAGCTGGCAGCATTTAGCATCTACCTATAAAAATATACAGACAAGTCTTTTGCTCAGATCTTTGGCAGATGCTGGACGTCATAAAGCAGTTGCATTCCTTCATGCATAAAATAAAGAAAGCTTCCTAGTACCAACTCTGTGTCTCTAGCTGCATTGAAAACCTGAGAGATAGCCTCTTTATTGCGTAGCCTAGAGTAATTTAATTTCAGATATTTTTCTAAAGTTTGCTGGACTGAGGTTAACCTCCTGTTTTTCAGTTTCCCTGTTAAAATATATACAGTTACAATAGTGCACATACATGTCTGTTTTCTTCCAGTAGGGCACAGTGTGGTTACATTTCAAACACAGCACTTTGCATATAGCTTTTCAACACACACACGTCTGTCCAAGCAGTTTGATATACACATGACATACAGCTATAATACATTTGTAGTACAAGCATCTTATATAAATCATTTTGATATTCACTAGTGACATATAATTATTAGCAAAATTCCAGCTAGCTGTGCTAGCAGTATCTCCTTTCTTCACAATAACCGCCACTGTTTTTTTCCCTATGATATTGGTGCCTCCCCTCCTTTTAAAATACTGTTAAACAAAACCTTCCAGTTATTTATCTCTTTCTTCCCTCATAACTTCCACCACAATATCATCCATTCCTGGAGACTTTTCTGCAGATTGATTACACATCACTGTTTTTTTTTATCTCATCTCCTCCTATCTTAACTGTTAATTGTTGAGCCTGATCTACTTCTAACCTTGGCAGATTCATGTCTTCCATAAATATTTGCATTAATGCTTTTTCTTGATTTCACCAATTTTCTGCTGTATACAAATTTTCTTAAAATGTCTGAAATATCTCTAACATTCATACAGGATTTCTAGTTGTTTTTCTTGTTATAGGCTGTTTGGCACAGCCCTTTCTCCTTTCTATTGCCTACGTCATCGTGCCGAGCATTTATGTGCTCTGGAGTTATCAAAAAACATTTGCTTAATAGTAATGTTCCTAAAGTCAAATCATGCATATTATCAAGATACTCCCTTCTCTGTTTAGTACTCTACAGCTGTGCCTCTTCATGTTCTGTGAGATTCCTGTTACTGTGTAATACCTTAACCTTTGTCAGCCCCTCTAAATAATTCTTATTTCTTAACCATATCTTCTTTTCTTTTATTTCAACCTTATTTTTAAACTCTACTTTCATTTTATCCCACTTACTAGCTGGAACTTCTGGAGTAATTTATATTTTCCTCAATAACTCCTGAATAATTTCCACTACACATTCCTTAAATTCCTCTCTTTTAACAGGTGGGTGTGGAAGTGCCAGTGTCTCATCTTTACTTCATTACCATGTATTTTTATCTTAGTAATTTTTGGAGCATGATCTGAAATAGTTAGTGGATGTGAGTCAAAGTTCTCAATTAAATGTACTTATTCCAGTGAAATATAATTTATGTCTAGTTTAGCCCAGTTGCTGTACCTTCAGAGACTAAGTAAATTCTCTCCAAGTTCCTACTGAACCAAATATTTTCATAAATTTCTTCAGAATCTAAATTCTTTTGTTATATTTTCCCCACTGTATCCCCCAGATAATTCATCATTTTTGCAAATCAAATTGCAGTTTCCAACTGTGTATAATAATTCCCTGCTGAAAGCTGATGACTTCTCCCAAAAGATTTTTTAAGCGCCAGCATAGCAGTTTTAGGTGGAATAAAAATATATGCCAGCGTAATATTCATCACTTCCCAGTAGCCACTTACTACCACAAATCTGCCAAGATTATCTGTTTTTTTCCTCATCTATCACTATTGGAGCTCCTCTAGCAGTTAATATAAATACCCATTTTTCCATTGTCCCTGATGTTCTGCTGAATATCCATCCTGAAATCCTTACTTTATCGAATTCACATGCTCAATTATTTCCAGATGTTTTTTCTTGTAGCATTGCTATTTGCACTCTGCATTTCTTAACATAACTTTTTTTTTTCTTTTTGTCCATACCTGTCAAACCATTCACATTCCAAGTTTACTATGGAAAGTGTCACCATTATGCTAAGAAGTAAGTTACTGATTCCCACTTATGATATATGGCAGCCTTTTTAAATGTCTCTTTCCAGGTTTTGTGTTAAATGAACCCACTAATGTTTGGCAGGTTTATCCTTTATAAATTTTTTTGTCATCAGCATTGGCATCTGTCACATTTTACAAGATACACCCCCATAAGTAGCCTGTTAACTTAATACAAACACACAACTACGGACATTTTCAAATAATGAAGTTTAACCCTCCTAATAGGAACTTTTGTGCCAAGTAGCTGCTAATACAGGCTTTGATTAACATGAAATTAAGGTTATCCATGCTAAGAACCTGTATTGCTTGTGCTTTTACTTAAACTAATTGATGTATGTTGTTTTTTGTTTATCTTTATTCCTCTCCCAGGTGTGGAAAAAACGTGCATGCCTTCAGAAAACATTAACTTTTCTATTTGAAGAAGCCAGTGGTTCTGGCTTGTATTGCCCTTTTATCAACTTATATCCATGGAAACAAAAGAGAAAAAAAATTAGCCTCTGCTGCAGCCTGAAAGACGCACTGAAGCATTTATTGCTAAAGGAAAATTTTTCATTACATTCACTGTTCTCAAATTTAGTCTTTCCACTTAAAACCTGTTATTAGATTAAGTCAAGGGTCAAAATCTGGACATTTATCTATGAAACAGTAAGCTGAAACATATCAGGTCTACATATATTTATGATCTATGTACTTTTGCACCCCATTCCCCACCTCAGAAACCCATAATTACAGCCTATTAGCGTAAACATGCTTTGTCTAGCCATTCTTCTCTTTTTGCACCATAATGCCTACATTTCTTAATACAAAAAAATAAGTAAATAAAACAGAGAAGAGAAAAAAAACATCTATTTACTTTAGTAACTTTATCACACACCAGAATAGCTAAAATACTTGATTGAAATTTTCATAGTAAGTTGCATGTTTTACAAAGAAATGCTGTTCAGAACAGAAATTGTTGTAGTTAGTTACCCTTTTCCTTCTTTCCCTCTCCTCAGTGTCCTCCCAAACATTAATGATACAAAGTAAAGCAAATTTTTATCATTTCCTCACAATTTTAACAAAGTCAACAAAAGTCCACTCTTTCTACTTTTTTCTTGTACAGCAGTATTTCACAAATGTGAATGATGCTTTGCAGTCTCACATTTATTCACAAATTTCTGGGTTGCTGGTTGTCTTCCTGTTCAGCTTCATCTCCCAACTCTAGATTCCATTTCAATGAAGTACTCCCAATTCTTCTCGTCAAATGCTGTGCTTTTCTCTGTCTCTCAAGCATTCTCCTTTTGAAAAGTGGAAAATGTTTCACTGGCAAAGTCTCCCCATGTGCTTTATTATCAGAAGAAAAATAATTAGGATTGCTCTTATCTCTCCAGATTGTTTGCCTCATATTTTTGGTCATTTTCTCATAAAACTCAAGTTTTCTGGAAAATCTCTGCAGACAGAATTCACTAAATAATGACAGACATTTAAGTTTCGGACTTCATATTCTTTAAAAAATATATAACCCAAAACCCTTTATTCTAGCAATTTTCTAAATTTATATGTGCAATATTTAAAAACTGTCCATATTTCGGGGCCTTTGTTCCTCCGTTATTTTTGGCTTCTGTCCAGATTTCTTGTGCTAGGAGGTTGAGAGGAATGAAAGTCCCCTTCTACTTATTATTTTTATTTATTTTATTTATTTATATTTGTTTACTGGGAGGTCTGTTGGGCCAGGGTGAGCTCATTTTCAGTAGAGGCCTGGGGAGAAAAGCTACAAAAAACAAAACATGATAAAGCTACAGAATCAAAATACAGAAATCAAGCAGTGATGGTACAGAACACTGAATTACAGAATAGTTGATCCAATAAAATAGATAATGCTAGTTATACTGATGTCATATTTTAAGTATGCAAGCCAAACAACAATACAATTGATGACATGGGATAATAGTGAATGTATGAACAATACAGTATTGCAGTCCTGCAGTAGAGACGGAAAGATGGAGAGCAATAGATTATAGATTCTGAAAGTAAGGTATAGCCTTAGAGCTACTGCTATGTAGGCATCAAGAATGAATAGAGGATATGTTAGGTAACTGATATAGTAAATTGTGTGGCTGGGTGGCACATGTTGGACTTAGTAAGTTGGAAGCACTGAATGTATATATGAGGAGTCTGAGCCATAAGTGAGATGGGGAGGAAAAGTAGAAAGGCTAGTAATATTATATTTTTTATAGTCAGTGCTGGTGCATGTACATAGCCAATGGGAGAACAGGTGTTGTTTCAGCGAAGTCTTAAAGCATTCAGGGTTGCTGGTACAGCTAATTGAAGGAGGGAGAGCATTCCATAGTTTTGCTATATCGTATGGGTAATGCATTTGACTGGAGGAAAGGTTAGGTTTTGCTACATTAAGAGCATCTGATTGAACATACAGGTCTAGTTGGGTGATACTTGGTGAAGAGAGAGAAGAGGGCAGGACAAATAGAAGGCTTATAGATTAGCTTACGAGCTGTGGTTAGTTGCACGTATGTTAGATGTTGGGGAAGTTCTAGCCAGTTTAGACATTGGAGTCATACGCAGTGGTGGTGGGGTGTTTGGCTCTGGTTACAAATTTTGTGATTTTATTGTAGCATGCATCCAGTTTGGATTTAAGAGAGGGTTATATATTAGTAAGGAGAGGTGCACCATAGAGCAAGGCTGGAAGTAGAAAGGAAGATGCAAGGGGATAGTCTTGCTGCATAGGTGAGGATGTGTTTGTGCCTGTACAAGATGCCCAGTTTCAGATGTTTTTTTTTTTATGTTTGTGTTAATATGCTGGTCAAAATTTAAGTGTTCATCTATGATGACCCCTAGAAGTTTGTTATATGGGACTACCTCAGGGCAAGTGTTGTTGAGTGAGTTGATAGTAAATTCATTTTTGGTTAGGAGTGTTGTTTTTTAGGGGGTGAATATGGGACTACCTCAGGGCAAGTGTTGTTGACTGAGTTGATAGTAAATTCATTTTTGGTTAGGAGTGTTGTATTTTTGGAGGGTGAATAACATGAGTTTGGTTTTATTAGCATTTAGGGCTAAGTGGTTATACATCCAGGTTTCAGTGGAGATAAAGGCAATCTGTGTGAGTATAAGTAGTTCTGAAATAGACTTGGCCATGCAGACGATGCTGGAGTCAACTGTATATTGGATGACATTAGCATGGGATATGCTGGTATGGAAATCACTAATGTAAATGCTGAAGAACAGTGGACCTAGTATGGACCCTTGTGGGACTCCAGTATTGATGTTGAAGAAAGGAGAGAGGGATTGGTGCCATCTGGTTGCTTGTTGTTTATCTGTAAGGCAGTTGGAAAACCAGCTTAGGGTAGAGGGAGATATGCCTAAATTGCAGAGTTTGGTCAAAAGAAGTGGTGGGAGACGGTATTGAATGCCTTGGTAAGGTCAAGAAATAGTGAGGAGACAAGGAATCCTGAGTCTCAAGCATGGTTGACTGTATCCAAGAAAAGTATAAGAGCAGTGGTGGTGCTATGACTAGGTCTAAACCCATGTTTGGTTGGGGTGAGGAGGTTGTGGTGTAGTAGGTAGTTAAGTAGTTGGCTAAGGATGCATTTTTCCAGAATTTTGGAGATGGGAGAGAGGATGGCAATTGGACAGAAGTTAGATATGTCATTATTGTTTCCATCTTTGTGGAGATAGAGGATAAATGCCTTTTTCCAGATGGTAACAATGAAGGACTCTTGAATGAACCTGTTTAGTAGTATACTAATGGGATAGGCTGTAGTGTCTGCTGATTTTTGTAGGAATTCTGGTGGTATGTTATCTGGAGCATTTGATCCAGGTTTAAGTTTAAGAAGGAGTTTTTTTTATGGTGGAGGTAGGTATGGGTACGAGAGAGATGTTTGGTCTTGTAGCAGACGGGTCTGGGGGCAGTGGGTTGACTAGTGGGAAGCTGGCGATGAGGTTGACTATACTGTTTTTAAAGAATGAGTTAAAAAGTGAAGCAGTTTTAGCTGGGGACATCTCTGGATAAGAAGAGAGATTATCACTTTTACCTGGGTATAATAGAGAGTTTATGGACCTCCAGAACTTTTTAGGATTTTGCATATGGTCATTTTGCAGAGTAATGTAGTAGTCTTGTTTGTTTTTGATGACAGGTTGCTTTACTTGATTATGCAGGTGTTTGTATTGAGTGAAGTCTGCAGGGTTTTTACTTAAATGCCATAATCTCCAGGCCTTATTCCTAGCTTTCGTAAGTTATTTGGTAAGCCAACTGGCCTGTTCGGTTTTCACTGTCGTATGTCAGAGAGGAGTGAGATTGTCTAGTACATGGAGGAATGTTGAGTTAAAGAATTCAACAGCATCGTTCAGTGGTAGGACTTTAGGTGGATGCCGGTTGAGATTTCATAAGATATCATTAAAGGTAGTTGGGCAGAAGTGAGATAGGTCTCTTGTATGCTTATAGTGGTGTATATTAAGCACTGAAGTTGGTTTGCAATTTATGTATGCAGGTAGGTGATCACTAATGCTGTTAGGTAAAGTGCAAGTGGAGGAGATTTTACTAGTGTCAAAGACAAGGACCCAGTGTAATATTGAGCTGTTGTTTTTTATTTTGGTCTGGTTATGGTAGTAATGAGTTGGGTGCACTTAAATAGGGTTGATACTGTTTGTTGGGTGAGGATGTATGATGTCTAAACAGTTAATATTCACATCACCAAGTATGATTGTTTCATTCTCAATATTTTTGGATGACCAGGCTAGTATTTCTTCAAGCACTGGGATATTGTTACCCAGGGAGATGTATGTGACCGTAATGCAGATGCTTTTACTGATGTTCATTTTCAACTAGGATATTAGTTTTTTAGCTATCGAAAATGTGGCAGTGGGTTTATTATATGGGACTGTAATCAAAGTATTACAGTGTATGAGAGCAATGCCCCCACCTTTTTTCTTGGCCTTTCTGTTCTCAGGCAAGAGAAGCCTGATGGGAGGAATTCATAGTTTTTAATATAAGGTTTTTGCCAAGTCTCAGTTGCTGCTACCATATCTGGTTTATAGTGTTCAATCCAGGCATGGAGATCAGGAATTTTATATCTGATGCTTTTGAGGTTGATGATAGTGAGGGTAAGGGTTTTGTGACAGTTCTTGTGATAAAGAGGGGAGTGAGTGGGTCCAGGATTGGGGTGAAATGTCACCACATAGTATTAGATTGTGGTAAGTATGTATGGGATTAGTGGGTTGCAATTTATTCTTTGTATTGCATTCATGTATGGAGGTTAGTTTTAGTTTAGTTTTTACATGTAAGGTTAGAATTTTTAGCTTTTTAAGGAGGGGGGGTACTTGTTGAATATAGAGATGGTGCTATGTCACAGAAGTGAATGAGTTTGGGCAGAAGAGTGGCAGTAGCATGAGTGGGCTTGTAATATTCATGTATGGCTTCAGGAGAAGTAAGTAGCTGTAGAAAGAGGAAGGACAGAGAGAGAGAGAGAAAGTAGTGCTAAGCTGGTGATGAATGGCATGTTGTGAAGGAGGGGTATGTAGGGTAGTAGAGAGTAGGATTTATTTGTAAGATAAACTGGAATGTGAAGACAGTGTGGTGGACTATGGGGGGTGGGGTGAGATGGTCAATTATACAGTTAGTGAAATGGGGGTGTAGTTGTAGTGAAGAATGAATTAGAAGGTTATGATTGGGTGTGCAGTAGAGCTTTGGTTAGAATAAATGCAATTGTTGTGGGGGTGGGTAGAAATGGGGGTGTAGGGTAGGGGAGCAGAGTGAGCCCCAAGTGAAGTGAGGGTGAACGGAGCAGGTAGAGCCAGGAGCTGCAGATCACTATGCTTTAAAAAACTCCCTTTTTTGACAAACCTTTGTATTTCCTCCTTAGCCTGTTTTGTATCAAAAAAATGACTTTGATCCTCCAGGAAAAAAAATATTCTGAAGACAGTTTGATATATCAGCTTGAATCTCAAACATGGCTCATGACATTTCTTGATTACTGGAATATGTTTGTTCCTCTTCTACCTGGTGTACAGTGAATAATCATTTTCCACAAACACTCTTCTGTTTCCAACTGTTAATACTTTGCCCTTTTCCCAGACCTTTGTGAGGATCAGCACTTTTCTGCTGGTAGGTTTGCATCTTTACTAATACAGGTCTTGGATACCTTTTAATAGCCAAATTTGGAGCATATACACGGTGTGTTCTTTCATTTAATAGTTCTTGCTAGAATATCACTCCAATTGCTTATTTGTGCCTTCATAAATTAATACATTATTATTATCATTGATCCGGTATAGTAGAAAATCTCAGATTTTCCCAACATGCTCTGTCCTCTAATTCTGCCATTTTTTGAAACATCTCTTCTTGAGCAATTTTATACTCAGCCAGACTTTTTTCATTTTGACCTCTGATTTTGGCATTTTTATCAGCTCATCTGAATATCTGTTCAAAGCTTCTTCCATTTTTTCCTGCCTTTTGTTATTTGAGTTGATGTACTTCTTCAGTGTTTCATTTATTTTAATTAGCTCTATGCATGCACATTTGACTTGTTTTTTTCCTCTAGATTACTGGCATACATGTCTTGTACCAAAGCTGGAGCTCAGATTGCTTTTTTGCTGAATGCCTTTTCTAATTGATTTTATTTCATCTTAGTTTCTTCTTTGCTGTCATCCAGGCAGTGTACTTAGTAGCCAGTAACTGAATGTACTAAAAGTGACAGGGTTCCTGACCCCTGTGTTTTTCTTTTTTCACACTGGGAGAGTTGAAGTTAAGCTGTTGATCAGTGTGCAGCCATCTTCGAAAGTCCAAAGAGTAAACAAATGTAAATAGTTTAACAGGAGTGACGTCACAAAATGATTTTTGGTTACTGACAACAGCCAATGAAAGAAGAAAAGGAAGGAATTATGTGCTTAAATTAACATAAAATTCTAATTTCTGTGATTTACCAGATGCAGTTTTAGTTTTTCCTAGAAAACAATGCATTTAAAACAGTGCAATGAAAGTACACCACAATATACAAAATACAAGAAGCAGTACAAGGAAAAACAAAGTAATCTTTCCCTCACAACAGTCTGTGGCAGAGTTATCTTTTCCAGTATAGCCCAGAAATGTGTTCTATTTACCCTTATATAAAAGGTCTAGTTCTTAGCTCCTCCCTCAT